>NW_027253685.1:306317-655340 GCF_044704955.1 Pristiophorus japonicus
AGAGATGGGAGGGGAGAGGGGGAGAGATGGGAGGGGAGAGGGGGAGAGATGGGAGGGAGGGGGGGCAGATGGGAGGGGAGGAGGGCGGAGAGATGAGAGGGGAGTGGGGGGGGGGAGAGATGGGAGGGGAGGGGGGGGGGAGAGATGGGGGGGAGAGATGGGAGGGGAGGGGGGGGAGAGATGGGAGGGGAGGGGGGGGAGAGATGGGAGGGGAGGGGGGGGGGAAGAGATGGGAGGGGAGGGGGGGGAGGGAGAGATGGGAGGGGAGGGGGGGGAGGGAGAGATGGGAGGGGAGGGGGGGGAGGGAGAGATGGGAGGGGGGGGAGGGAGAGATGGGGGGGGAGGGAGAGATGGGAGGGGAGGGAGGGAGAGATGGGGGGGGGAGGGAGGGGGGAGGGAGAGATGGGAGGGGAGGGGGGGAGGGAGAGATGGGAGGGGAGGGGGGGGAGGGAGAGATGGGAGGGGAGGGGGGGGAGGGAGAGATGGGAGGGGAGGGGGGGGAGGGAGAGATGGAAGGGGAGGGGGGAGGGAGAGATGGAAGGGGAGGGGGGGGAGGGAGAGATGGAAGGGGAGGGGGGGAGGGAGAGATGGAAGGGGAGGGGGGGAGGGAGAGATGGAAGGGGAGGGGGGGAGGGAGAGATGGAAGGGGAGGGGGGGGAGGGAGAGATGGAAGGGGAGGGGGGGGAGGGAGAGATGGAAGGGGAGGGGGGAGGGAGAGATGGAAGGGGAGGGGGGGGAGGGAGAGATGGAAGGGGAGGGGGGGGAGGGAGAGATGGAAGGGCAGGGGGGGAGGGAGAGATGGAAGGGCAGGGGGGGGAGAGATGGGAGGGCAGGGGGGGAGAGATGGGAGGGGAGGGGAGGGGAGGAGAGATGGGAGGGGAGGGGAGGGGAGGGGGGGAGAGATGGGAGGGGAGGGGAGGGGGGGAGAGATGGGAGGGGAGGGGAGGGGAGGGGGGGAGAGATGGGAGGGGGAGGGGGGAGAAGGGAAGGCAGGTGGGGGGGGGAAAGGAGGGAGGGAGGGAGAGGGAAGGGGAGGGAGAAGGAAGAGAGGGGAGGTGGGTTGGGGGAGGGGGAAGGGAAGGGAAAGGGGTGGGGGGAGAAGGGAAGGGAAGGGAGGGAAGGGAAGGGGGGGGAAGAAGGAACGGGGGGAGGGGGGAGAAGGAAGGGGAGCGGGGGGGAAGGGAGGTGGGGGGAGAAGGTTGCGGGGAAGGGAGGGAGGGAGAGGGAAGGGGAAGGGGGGGAAGAAGGAGGGGAAGGGGGGGAAGGGAAGGGGGGGCAAGAAAGGGAGGGGAGGGGAAGGGGAAGGTGGGGGGGGGGGGAAGGGAGGTGGGGGGAGAGGGGGAAGGGAGGTGGAGGGGGAAGAGAGGTGGGGGGAGAAGGGGGAAGGGAGGTGGAGGGGAAGGGTGGTGGGGGAGAAGGGGGGAGGGAGGGAGGGGGGGAAGGAAGGGAAGGGAAGGGAAAGGGAAGGAGGGAAAGGGGAAGCGGGGAGAGAAAAGGGAAGGGGAAGGGCGGGGGAAAGGGGGGAGAGAAAAGGAAAGGGGAAGGGGAGAGAAAAGGGAAGGGGGAGAGAAAAGGGAAGGGGAAGGGAGGAGGGGAAGGGGATGGGGAAGGGGGGGAAGGTGGGGGGGGGAAGGGAAGGGAGGTGGGGAGAGAAGGTGAGGGGGGAAGGGAGGGGGGGAGGGTGAGGGGGGAAGGGGGGGGAAGGTGAGGGGGGGGAGGGAAAGGGGGGGAAGAAGGGGAGGGGAGGGGGAAGAAGGAGGGGAAGGGGGGGAAGAAGGGGGGGGGGGCGAAGAAGGGGAGGGGGGGAAAGGGAAGGGAAGGTGGGGGGAGAAGAAAAGGAAGGGGGGGAAGAAGGAAAGGATGGGGGGAGAAGGGAAGGGAGTTGGGGAGGGGAGGGAGGGGGAAGGGGGAGAGGGAAGAGAAGGGGGGGGAAGAAGGAGGGGGAGGGGGGAAGAAGGAAGAAGGGAAGGGGGGGCAAGAAGGGGGAGGAGGAGGGGGGGCAGGGGGAGGAGGAGGGGAAGGGAGGTGGGGGGGGAGGGGGAAGGGGAAGGAGGGGGGGAAGAAGGAGAGGAAGGGGGGGAAGAAGGAAGAAGGGAAGGGGGGCAAGAAGGGAAGGGAAGAGGGGAGGGAGGGAGGAGAGGAGGGAGGAGAGGCGGGGGGAAGGGGGAGAATGAGAGGGGAGGACGGGGGAGGGGAGGAGGGGGAAGGGAGGGGTGGAAGAGGGGGGGAAAGAAGGGAAGGGGGGGCTAGAAGGGGAGGAGGGGAAGGGGATGGGGAGGAGTGCGGGGGAAGAAGGAGGGGAGGGGCGATGATAGGTGAGCTTGTTGGACGGGGAACTCCCCTGCTCCTGTGGGTCCACAAGCTGTGCTGGAAAGCCCCGGTCACCCGCCACGTTTGCCGAGGCCTGGGAAACCCAGCCGTCTGTGTTTCGAAATGGAAACCATGTTAAATTGAAGGCACGCAGCCTCATTAAAAGGTTTCAGCAAAGAACCCCCTCCTCGAGGCGGATTGGTCGCTCACCCCTTGCCCTGCCGGAATTGAGCGGGTTGGATTGGGGGCTCAGATTTTTACTCTCACCTACACAAAGCCAGTTGTTGTTGGGGTAGCGTTTTCCCAGATTGAACGTGGCGGGTCGATGAGCTTTGATCAGAACTGTACGAAGTTGGAGATGAACGGGTTTGTGCAATGTAGTTAAACATTTCCGACCTCACTGATCTAACAACATGCACTGTGTTGTGCAGTAGTGTTTATAAGATTCCCAGTTTGTGAATTCCGATACACCAGCAGAGCCAGAGTCCAGGATAGAAATTCTCCAGCCTGTCAATATTTCTCTTTTAATGTCATTTTTGTTACAAAATATGAATAAAAAATGTCGCCAAAATACGACTCTTGATAAAAATCGTTGGTGCTGGCAGATTCGTGTTGGAAACTGCCATCCTTGTTAACATTGCCGCAAGGCCGATATCGCCAAAAATACAGCGGTGAAAACACAGAAAATTTGCAAAAATAAAGAAATAAACAATCAGAAAACATTAACAATACCCTTAAGTAATCAATCGCTGGAAAATTATTTTTTTTTAAACTTCAACCTACCTTTATTGCAGGTCTTCTACTCACCGACGTTTCTGAGGCTGCGACACCGGCTTTTCTCCCGCGTTGGTTTTCACTGAGAATGCGTTGCCGATCCGCCAAATTTAGGCGGTGCGGCTTTTTACCTTTGGCAACATTTTGAAACCGGCATTCTTGATCTTTGCGGAATTTTATGAGGTTTCTTTTAATGACGAGCACTTTTAACGTGGAACAAATCGCGTTAAAACGTGCGTTAGGCTGGCTAACTGAGTTTAAAATCTCTCGGCTTGTATTCTAATGTCCCAATGACCTTTGATGCTGGTGTGATTCCCAGCCTCTTGCTTCGTGCTGGACGCTCAGACTTTCCCCTGGTCAAGTAACAATGGCCTACTTCTCGCAGTTAACAGAATGCTCAAGTGACCCTGCACAAGTTTCCCATTTAGCCAAGTCCTTGCAATCCTTACAGGGATATCTCGTTTACTGTTGCTGCCATCTTTGTTGACTCGTGGTTACTATTCCAACCCCCTCCCCAACGCTGAATGTGCGATCTCATGCTGACCAGCTTCCGGTAGGGTAACTCGATAGAATTGAGCAGTAAGAATCCTAGGCCCCTCAACACTCTGGGTTTTATGTGGTCCAATACTCCAGACAGCCCATTGAACCACCTTGAGCCATTGTCGCTCAGCATGGTTTTACAAGTGGCCCAGGAACGGTGGTTGTGGAACCTTCCTGCGAGAGGCCATGTATAGAGACTCTCGCTCAGCTGAAGACCACACTTTTCATTGTCATCACTGGAGCAGTATTCCATCAACGTGCTTTATCTCTCAGGTTCTCTCTCCTGCTCGCTTTCCCTCTCTCCCATCTGCCCACCCGCCCGCTCTCCCAGCCTCACTCTCGCCCTCACTCCCCTTCTCTCTCTCGCCCTCGCTCCCCTCCTCGCCCTCGCTTTCTCACTTTCTCCGTGTCCGCGCGGGGGGGGAAGGTGGAGGGGCTCCGTGTCCGTGGGGTGGGGGGGGGGCGGTAGCAGTTTTGTGTGTCGCTGGGGAAGGAGGTGGCTGTGTGTCTGCCCACTGCCCATTCGCTATAACTCTGAGCATTACGGTACATTTACAGCCTGAGGGCCCAGGGGGAGGAGGAGGTGGTAGGGGCCCCGGGAGAGGCCCAGGTCGCTAATTGCAGCGTGGGCAGGTACAGCAAGAGCAGTGAGGTCGGGGCGAAGGAGTGGCGAGAGATTGTAGAGAGGCCCGAGTTTGGGACCAGGGGCGATATGTGTGCACATTAGGTCCGTGCAGCAGAGCTGGTCTCCAGTCGTCTTTGGTAATCCTTGCCACTGGGCCAAGACCTAGCTCTGTCAAGCTCGTGTGGTGGCTGGTGTGTAACGTTAAAAAAAATCCACGCCCAGGTATCTTCCACCCTTAAGGATGTAGTTTGGGATCGAGAATATTGGGTCCTTCAATGAAACAGCTGTGAACTCATTGAACGCATCCCTTTTTGTTGTGGAAGCAAGTTATCGTCAGTTCGAGGGATGCCAATGATGCTGCCCACCTGTATCCAGTATTGTATTGTGAAGGTCACTTTGCGACTGGGTGTGTTTGTGTTCGAGCTTGCAGTGCTGACAGCTCCTGCTGCTTCTGGGCTTCTGTGGGGCAATGCATATTCACTGTTGACTGAATAATGATCGACGATTCTCCCGACTATTTAGCTGCTTTCCGTCACTGTTATTTTATTAGCTGGTTTGTTTTTTCTGTTTTAATTAATTCTTTTTTTATCGTGCTCGACAGATTTATTCTGTCTTCTGACAGTGTGGGCAGTAATACTTACAAGCACAGATAGCATCATGCCAAATGATATGGGGACGTTATGGAATAACAACTGATGATGGATTTTATTCCGCGAATGAATTAGAAAATGATTGCTATATTGTGTTCATTGCATTTTGAAAAAATAACTTGCATTTATATATTTGTGAACCCTTTCTGTAGCATCAATCTGTATATGGGTTTCAAATTAACCACCCCGAACAAATTGCCTATTTTTAGTTCTGCACTTCAACATTTTCAGAACCAAATAATACGCTTTAAATAAAATAAGTTGCATGTAACTGATGTATTTAAAGATTGCTCTGGCTGAATCTCCTTCTTCCCCTCCCCCCCCCGTGCAAGCTTTATCTTTATTGCCATGGTGATTGTTTCCGAACTTTGCTTCCTTCCTGTGAAGCTCGGTGTAATGGTTTCCCAAACTCTCCGTCTCCTAACCGCCGCCCCCCGGGTTCCTGTGCTCACACTCCTCCTCCGTTTCCCCCCCATCCCCCACCCTCTCCATTCCCCCCCACCCCCTCCGTTTCCCCCATCCCCCCCACCCATTCCGATCCCCCTATTCCCCCCCCAATCCCCCTATTATTCCCCCCCCGATACCCTATTATTCCCCCCCCCCCGATCCCCCTATTATTCTCCCCCACCCCCGATCCCCCTATTATTCTCCCCCACCACCCCCCCCCCCCCCCCCCCCCAAACTGCAGAATAGAAAGCAGACAGTCGGGTTAAAGGTAGTCGCTCAGACTGGCAGAAGGTGGGTCATGGTGTTCCGCTGGGACCATTGATCGTGCTGGGATCGGAAATCGGTGCGGGGATTGTGGATTGTGCTGGGATCAGGGATCAGATCGTGGATCGGTGCTGGGATTGGGGATCGTGTTGGGATCATGAATCATGCTGGGATTGTGGATCGGTGCTGGCATCGTGGATCAGTGCAGGGATCGGGGATCGGAGCTGGGATCGGGAATCGGAGCTGGGATCAAGGATCGGGTCAGGGATCAGAGCTGGGATCAGGGATCGGTGATTGGTGCTGGGATCGGTGATTGGTGCTGGGATCAGGGATCAGAGATTGGTGCTGGGATCAGGGATCGAGCAGGGATCAGTGATCGGTGCTAGGATCGGGGATCGTGCTGGGATCGGATCGGAGCTGGGATCGGGGATAGATCTGGGCTCGGGGATCAGAGATCGGTGCTGGGATCTGGGATTGGGGATCGTGCTGGGATCAGGAATCATGCTGGGATGGGGGATCGTGCTGGTATCGTGGATCAGTGCTGAAATCAGGGATTGGAGATCGGAGCTGGGATCAGAGATCGGAGCTGGGATCGGGGATCAGAGATCGGTTTGGGGATTGGGCATCGTGCTGGGATCAGAGATTGGAGATCTGATCGGGGATCGTGCTGGGATCGGAGATCGGAGCTGGGATCAGGGATCCGAGATCGGTGCTAGGATTGGGGATCGGTGCTGGGATCAGAGATCGGTGCTGGGATCGGAGATCATGCTGGGATCAGAGATCGGGGATCGTGCTGGGATCAGGGATCAGAGATCGGTGCTGGGATCAGGGATTGGGGATCGTGCTGGGATCAGGGATTGTGCTGGGATCAGGGATCGGGGATTGGTGCTGGGATCAGGGATCGGGGATCGTGCTGGGATCAGGGATCAGAGATTGGTGCTGGGATCAGGGATCGAGCAGGGATCAGAGATCGGTGCTGGGATCGGGGATCGTGCTGGGATCGGATCGGAGCTGGGATCGGGGATAGATCTGGGCTCGGGGATCAGAGATCGGTGCTGGGATCTGGGATTGGGGATCGTGCTGGGATCAGGGATCAGAGATCGGTGCTGGGATAGGGGATCATGCTGGGATCAGGGATTGTGCTGGGATCAGGGATCGGGGATTGGTGCTGGGATCAGGGATCGTGCTGGGATCAGAGATCAGAGCTGGGATTGGGGATCGTGCTGGGATCAGGGATCGGGGACCGTGCTGGGATCAGAGATCGGAGATCGGTGCTGGGATCAGAGATCGGTGCTGGGATCGGGGATCGTGCTGGGGTCAAGGATCGGGGATCGTGCAGGGATCGGAGATCGTGCTGGGATCAGGGATCGGAGATCGGTGCTGGGATCAGGGATCATGCTGGGATCAGGGATCAGGGATTGTGCTGGAATCTGGGATCATGCTGGGATCGGGGATCGTGCTGGGACCACTGCTGTTCACTATTTACGTAAACCATTTGAACTCTGGAATTGGAATTACAATTTCAAAATTTGCAGACAGCACCAAATTGGGGAGTTGGAGGGTTAAGACAGGAGAACTGCTACAGAAGACAATACTAAACTTGCAGAAACAAATTAATTTCAATATAGCTAAGTGTGAGGTGATGCATTTTGGTCGGGAGAATGAGGAAGCCACACACTGCTGGGAAAGTAAGTGTGTAAATGGGGTAGAGGAGCAGAAGGATCTGAGGGCACAGATAAACAAATCACTAAGTAGTGACGCAGGTTAACAAGGCCATAAAAAATCAAAGCGTGTTTGAATCTCCAGATGGGTTTGTGTAATGTGTATATTTTCCCTCTTTACACAGAAGGGGAGATCTCCCTGAAGAAGGATGGGGTGTCAGCTGAAGGGACCACGCTGGAAGCTCTGCTTCGTGGGGGGGCCCTGGAGAAAATAAATGAATCGAAAGAAGAAGAAACACTCAGTGAAATTCAGGTTCGCCATCGTGTCTCCTTCGGGAACTGAGTCCCTTGCGGCCGTTTGCAGAGCACCGTGTACTGATGCTCCACACCCCGGGGAGTGCAGTTTGTTATTCACAGGAATTATACTCCAACAAAAGCAGCCTCTTGTCATCAGACCATTTACAACACACTTTCAATTGGCTTAATTCTGTTTACATGTCTTTTCTTGTTTTGGTAACTTTCTCCCTTGGCACGATCTGGCCTGTTTCTCCGTTGGCCTTGCCACACTTGTTACTGAGTGTGAGCAGGCCACTCCACACCATCAGTCAATGCTCCCTTTGGTGTGATGTTGTCCAGACTGGATTGCACTGCCAAGCCTCCCTTATTGTGCAGCTCGGTGATGCAGTCTCTGAGCTTTCACCCCACCCTCCCAACACCGCCATTTTGTTACAATTGCAAGGCTTCTGTAGAATTAAAGGTTCCTGGGCATGACACTAGTTAGGCAGCAGTCAGTATGTTCAAGCAATAGATGAAGATTTATTGCAACAGCCGAGGTTTAACGAGTTGTCCTCGCAATCTTTACCCTGGAACCTCGGACACTAGGAGATGTCACCTTTGGTCCATTCTTTCCGCAGTCCCTGTGTAACGCTATTTCTTGAATATCGAGGTTTTAACCTATTTCTTCTCAAAGGTTTGCTTGGCCAGTGTCCATATATGGTTTTCAACAAAATCACCCTTTTTACTAGGTTCTAATGGTCAAAAACCCTTGTCATTCACACTAAAGGCATCATCCTGGCCACGCCTGCCCCCAGCACAATGAGTTTGATTTATATCTCTCGTTCCCAGCTCCAAGCTGTACCAAGGGGCCTCTTTCAAGCTGTCTCACTTTACTGATTCTTTATATAAACTATCACTCACAACATTTGTCTGCCTGACTTCAGCTGAAAGCTGTTTTGACTGCCTTTGAACAGTCTCCACTGTTCCCATGTCTGTAGAGAATCATGGGCAAGATTAGCTGGTCAATGACTACTATTTACATAAGAACATAAGAACCAGAAGCAGGAGTAGGCCACCTTGAGCCTGCTCTGCCATTTAATAAAATCATGGACTCGGCTCCACTTCCCTATCCGCTCCCCATAACCCTTATCGCTCAAAAATCTGTCTATCTCCGCCTTAAATATATTCAATGACCCAGCCTCCACAGCTTTCTCAGGCAGAGATTTCCACAGATTTACAACCCTCTGAGAGAAGAAATTCCTCCTCCTCTCAGTCTCAATAAGGGGCCGCCCATTTAAACTATGTCCCCTAGTTTCAGTTTCCTCTGAGTGGAAACATCCTCTCTGCATCGACCTTGTCAAGCCCCCTCATTATCTTATATGTTTCGATAAGATCACGTCTCATTCTTCTGAACGCCAATGTGTATAGGCCTAACCTACTCAACCTATCTTCATAAGTCAATCCCCTCATCTCTGGAATCAACCTAGTGAACCTTCTCTGAACAGCCTCCAATGCAAGTATATCCTTCCTTAAATACGGAGACCAAAACAGTACGCAGTACTCCAGGTGTGTCCTCACCAATACCCTGTACAGTTGTAGCAGGACTTCTCTGCTTTTATACTCTATCCCCCTTGCAATAAAGGCCAATATTCCATTTGCCTTCCTGATTACTTGCTGTACCTGCATACTAACTTTTTGTGTTTCATGCACAAGGACCCCCAGGTCTCTCTCTACTGCAGCACTTTGCAATTTTTCTCCATTTAAATTATAATTTGCTTTTCTATTTTTTTCTGCCGAAATGGATAACCTCACATTTTCCCACATTATACTACATCTGCCAAATTTTTGCCCACTCACTTAGCCTGTCTTTATCCCTTTGCAGATTTTTTGTGTCCTCCTCACAATTTGCTTTCCCACCCATCTTTGTATCATCAGCAAACTTGGCTACATTACACTCGGCCCCTTCATCTAAGTCTCTGTCTCTCTGTCTCTCTGTCTCTCTGTCTCTCTGTATATTGTAAAGAGCTGGGGTCCTAGTACTGAACCCTTCGGTACTCCACTAGTCTCTGCCTGCCATTCTGAAAAGGACCCGTTTATCCTGACTCTTTGCTTCCTGTCTGCCAACCAATTATCTATCCTCGTCAGTACATTACCCCCAATACCATGTGCTTTGATTTTGCATACCAACCTCTTGAGTGGGACCTTGTCAAAAGCCTTTTGAAAGTCCAAATACACTACATCCTCAAAAAATTCCAGAAGATTTGTCAAGCATGATTTCCCTTTCATAAATCCATGCTGACTTGGACTGATCCTGTCACTGCTTTCCAAATGCGCTGCTATTTCATCTTTAATAATTGATTCCAACATTTTCCCCACTACCGATGTCAGGTTAACCAGTCTATAATTACCCGTATTCTCTCTCCCTCCTTTTTAAAACAGTGGTTGTCCATTAGCTACCCTCCAGTCCATAGGAACCGATCCAGAGTTGATAGGCTGTTGGTAAATGATTACCAATGCATCCACTATTTCTAGGGCCACTTCCTTAAGTACTCTGGGATGCAGACTATCAGGCCCTGGGGATTTATCGGCCTTCAATTCCATCAATTTCCCTAACACAATTTCCTGCTTTATAAGGATATCCTTCAGTTCCTCCTTCTCACTAGACCCTCAGTCCCCTAGTATTTCCGGAAGGTTATTTGTGTCTTCATGGTCCACCATTTCTTTGTTCCCCATTATAAATTCTCCTGAATCTGACTGCAAGGGACCTATGTTTGTTTTCACTAATCTTTTTCTCTTCACATATCTATAGAAGCTTTTGCAGTTAGTTTTTATGTTCCCAGCAAGCTTCCTCTCATACTCTATTTCCCCCCTCCTGATTTAAACCCTTTGTCCTCCTCTACTGTATTACAAAATGCTCCCAGTCCTCAGGTTTGCTGTTTTTTCTGGCCAATTTATATGCCTCTTCCTTGAATTTAACACTATCCTTAATTTCCCATGTTGGCCACGGTTGAGCCACCTTCCCATTTTATTTTTACTCCAGATAGGGATGTACAATTGTTGAAGTTCATCCACGTGATCTTTAAATGTTTGCTATTGCCTATCGACCGTCAACCCTTTAAGTATCACTCGCCAGTCTATTCTAGCCAATTCATGTCTCATACCTTCGAAGTTTCCTTCCCCAAGTTCAGGACCCTAGTCTCTGAATTAATTGTGTCACTCTCCATCTTAATAAAGAATTCTACCATATTTTTTATGGTCACTCTTCCCCAAGGGGCCTTGCACAACAAGATTGTTAATTAATTCTTTCTCATTACACATCACCCAGTCCAGGATGGCCAGCCCTCTAGTTGGTTCCTCCACATATTGGTCTAGAAAGCCATCCCTAATACACTCCAGGAAATCCTCCTCCACCACATTGCTAGCAGTTTGGTTAGCCCAGTCAATATGTAGATTAAAGTTGTCCATGATAACTGCTGTACCTTTATTGCACGCATCCCTAATTTCTTGTTTGATGCTGCCCCCATCCTCATTACTACTGTTTGGTGGTCTGTGCACAACTCCCACCAGCGTTTTCTGCCCCTTGGTATTCTGCAGCTCCACTCATACCGATTCCACATCATCCAAGCTAATGTCCTTCCTTACTATTGCATTAATTTCCTCTTTAACCAGCAACGCCACCCCGCCTCCTTTTCCTTTCTGTCTTTCCTACCTAAATGTTGAGTGTAATATCTCCAAGTTTGCAAAATAAACTAAACTGGGTGGCAGTGTGAGCTGTGAGGAGGATGCTAAAAGGTTGCAGGGTGACTTGGACAGGTTAGGTGAGTGCATGGCAGATGCAGTATAATGTGGATAAATATGAGGTTTTCCACTTTGGAGGCAATAACACGAAGGCAGAATATTATCTGAATGACAGCAGATTAGGAAAAGGGGAGGTGCAATGAGACCTGGGGGTCATGGTTCATCAGTCATTGAAAGTTGGCATGCAGGTACAGCAGAAGGTGAAGAAGGCAAATGGCATGTTGACCTTCATAGCTAGGGGATTTGAGTATAGGAGTAGGGAGGTCTTACTGCAGTTGTACAAGGCCTTGGTGAGGCCTCACCTGGAATATTGTGTTCAGTTTTGTTCTCCTAATCTGAGAAAGGACGTTCTTGCTATTGAGGGAGTGCAGCCCTGGGATGGCGGGACTGACATATGAGGAAAGACTGGATCAAATGGGCCTTTATACACTGGAGTTTAGAAGGATGAGAGGGGATCTCATAGAAGCTTACAAGCTTCTGACGGGACTGGACAGGTTAGATTCGGGTAGAATGTTCCCGATGTTGGAGTTCAGAACCAGGGGACATAGTCTTAGGATAAGGGGTAGGCCATTTAGGACTGAGATAAGGAGAAACTTCTTCACTCAGAGTTGTTAACCTGTGAAATTCCCTGCCGCAGAGAGTTGTTGATGCCAGTTCATTGGATATATTCAAGAGGGAGTTAGATATGGTCCTTACAGCTAAGGGGATCAAGCGGGATGGAGAGAAAGCAGGAAAGGGGTACTGAGGGAATGATCAGCCATGATCTTGTTGTATGGTGGTGCAGGCTCGAAGGGCTTAATGGCCTACTCCTGCATTTATTTTCTATGTTTCTATGTCTGTGTCTCTCTGCCTGTCTCTCTCTGTCTCTCTCTGTCTCGCTCTCTCTCGCCCTGTCTCTCTCTCTCTCTCTCTATCGCTCTGTCTCTCTCTCTCTCTCTCGCTCTGTCTCTCTCTCGCTCTGTCTCTCTCTCTCTCTCTCGCTCTGTCTCTCTCTCTCTCTCGCTCTGTCTCTCTCTCTCTCTCTCGCTCTGTCTGTCTCTCTCTCTCTCTCTCTCTCTCTCGCTCTGTCTGTCTCTCTCGCTCTGTGTCTGTTTGTCTGTCTCTCGCTCTGTGTCTGTCTGTTTCCCTCTCTGTCTCTCTCAGTGCATGTGTGAAAACCCGATGACCTGTCCAGTGCACGCAAGGGAAATGGTTTTGGTGGGCGGAGTTGCCGGGCTATTTGCTCAATGAAATTCTTTCTCCTGGTAAAGTAAGGCCTGCTTTTTACCTGCGTATGAGTTTAAATGAATGTAAATATACATTTTTTCAATTAGTTATTTAAACATTAAAGCACCTGTAAAATAAGTTACAGTGATTCTTAACCCCATTAAAACATTTATATTTATTTTTCAACGTTACATTTTTGTTTTAAATGTTAACTAAATTCTATTTGAATTAATTTATTTGTATGTAAATATATCCTTTGTGTGATTCCCATTCTGTACCGGAATGCCCATGGGCATGAATAGGGATCCCCTCTGTCATTGGCCAGCCCACGGCCCATGGGGACCCCCTCTGTCATTGGCCGGGCTGGTCCACGGCCCACAGGGATCCCCTCTGTCATTGGCCAGGCAAGTCCACAGCCCACGGGGATCCCCTCTGTCATTGGCCAGCCCACGGCCCACGGGGGCCCCCTCTGTCATTAGCTGGTCCAGCCCACGTGATGCAAACCACATGCGCCCTGTGATGCCCGGCCTCTGCACAGGTCTAGACCTGGCGGTGCAGGAGCACGAGTCTCCCTGGATCCTGGATCACCAGCTAAGGGCGTAGATTTTTTGCTGGTTGGAGTCCTTGAGCGCAGGAAACCTCGAACAACAAGTCTAGGCCTGTCATATGCTTCATACAATGATCACTGGAGGAACTAAATTGCACTGCCACCTTGTATTCCATTTCTCTAATGAATACGGTATTGACCAGCAGATCTGTCGTGCCCTACTCTTCTAACACTAGATTCAATCTTTATTTGTTCTCATAAACTCATCAAAGAACCGTCAAATGATTCTAAATGCATCCAGGCTCGGACTTGCCTTGGCTCATTGTCTTCCCAGATTAGATTCACTTTTGCTGGAGTCTCCCTTTGTATGTACCTGCTGCTGCCCGTACAACACGTTCCAGAGGTGGAGGGTTTGACTCCATCCTTTGACAACACAGCTGTTATTTTGTTTAACTACAACATTCTATCGTACTATTGTGTAGCGTCTGTGGCCCAATTCTTACTGCTTACAGAATAATAAATCTGGAGAAGGATTGCATATCCCAGAGGTGTGATGAAAACAAATGATGCTCACTCTTGGGTTACCACATTCCTTTGTTTTCATCCCACCCCCCGCCCCCCCAGGCGTGTCATCATAGACAGTCCCTCGAACGAGGATGACTTGCTTCCACGAGTTCACAGATGTTTTAATGAAGGACCCGATATTCCAGTTCTGAACTCCAGTTGAAGGGTGGAAGATGCCTGTGCGTGGATTTTTTTAACGTGTGGTGGCCGTTGCACACCAGCCACCACACGGGCTTGACAGAGCTAGGTCTTGGTCCAGTGGCAAGGGTTAACCAAGATGTCTGGAGACCTGCTCTGCTGCACGGACCTAGTGCACACACACATCGCAGTGTGGGCTGGCCCATGCTGTCCCTCGGCCCTCAGCTCTTTTGGACCCCGTACCCTCATTTGCCGCTCCTTCGCCCACGATGTTCCAGGGCCCGGCGGTCCAGCTCTGTTTATAGCCTCGACCTGCGGTGGTGTTCTCACACAGGTCGGGGCAGTCCACGATGTTCCAGGGCCCGGCGGTCCAGCTCTGTTTATAGCCTCGACCTGCGGTGGTGTTCTCACACAGGTCGGGGCAGTCCACGATGTTCCAGGGCCCGGCGGTCCAGCTCTGTTTATAGCCTCGACCTGCGGTGGTGTTCTCACACAGGTCGGGGCAGCCCATGATGTTCCAGGGCCCGGCGGTCCAGCTCTGTTTATAGCCCCGACCTGCGGTGGTGTTCTCACAGGTCAGGGCAGTCCACGATGTTCCAGGGCCCAGCACTACAGCTAACTCCCCCCGCAATGCTGTGTGAAGCAGGATCTGCAGAAGTTGGTAGTTACAAGAATTTGTTGGGGTGCGTTTGGGAAAGTGTGAGTGCACCTGCTCGGCATCATTTCCCAGCTCTGATCTCCAGCGGATCCTTATGTCACTCTGTAATGACATCCAGATGTTATGCTTGCTGCAGCTGCTGACAGCTGTTCCTGTACCTCTGCACTTCTTGTTTTGAAGTGCTGTTTATTTACTGCAGCTTCTGAAGAAGCTGGTGTTTCAGTTTCAGTCGGGAAACCATTTGGTATCTTTGACATTAATTCTTTCCATTGAGTTTTTTTCTGCAGCTTCAGACCAAGGATACTTGTCTAAATTCAAATTCAACAAGCAGCACTTTGCATGAATCAGTTTCCAATTAAGACTTTGTTGTTGATGAAAGCCCAAAAAGACTGAATGCACCAAGGTGCTTCTCTTTAGGCGTGCACATTGTAATAAGCTCTGTGTAACCAGGGGCTCCGTTGAGGGGAAAAGGAGGGGGAGAAAGAGAACAAACACTTGCGTCTTTTCCCAGTCCCCTTTATATTGTAGACAAAAATAAGTCATCTGTGCAGACCTGTATCCTGCATGAAGCGCCTTGACCCTTGACCTGTATCCTGCACGACTGCCCTTGACCCTTGACCTGTATCCTGCATGACTGCCCTTGACCTATATCCTGCATGAAGCGCCTGGACCTTTGACCTATATCCTGCCCAAAAGGCCTTGATCCTTGACCTGTATCCTGCACGATAGGCCTTGACCCTTGACCTGCATCATGTACGATGGGCCTTGACCCTTGACCTGTTTCTGCACGATGGGCCTGGACCCTTGACCTGTATCCTGCATGAAGGGCCTTGACCCTTGATCTGTATATTGCACATTGACCCTTGACCCTTGACCCTTGACCCTTATCCTGCACGATGCTCTCGGTGACAGCCAGGTGCCCCTCTGTGAAATGTCTGACACGGATCGTGAAGCATGTTGGAACTGACGAGTGTGGTTCCATAAAGCAGCTGAAATAATGCTGTGGGATTGTGGGCGGTCCTAATTGCATTTTCTATTGGTCACAGAGGGTTTTGGCCAATGAGGAGAATATGGAAGGTTTGGAGTTAGAAGACTTGGAGGATGATGTCCCAAAGCGTAAAACCAAGCCCAGAGGGCGGGTAAGCACCATGCAGAAATGTCAGAAGTAAATAAAAGTAGTTTGGATTTCAGCTTTTCAGTTCTTAAAATAAGCATTTGAAAAAATGTTTTTAGTAATTTCCATCTTTGCTTCTGCAAAATAATTTGATAGAAATTTTAAACAAGCTATCTTTTCTTGTGCACTGTATGTAATACATAGGCTTAATTCAAATGCTCGAAGCCAAGTGAACTGTTTTATAATTATGGGTTTTGGTGCAGAATTGCTTCTTGATTGTCGGAGACGTTTTTTTTTAATGAAACGATATTTTCCAGTAGAACTTTGAGGGCTAAACTGAAAGTTCTGGTTTGTTTACTACAAGCACGGGTAGGTTCTGTCCACAGAATGTGGGCTGTGTCCCACAGAACAAGGGGCAGAAATACACTGCTTTCAAAATACTCCTGCCATATTTTAGTTGCCATATGCCATATTCAAAATTCTCATCCTTGTTTACAAACCCTCCATGGCCTCGCCCCTCCCTATCCCTGTAATCTCCTCCAACCCCACCCCCCCCGCCCCTGCAGAGATATCTGCGCTCCTCTAATTCTGCCCTGAGCATCCCTGATTATAATCGCTTCACTATCGGTGGCCGTGCCTTCAGCTGCCTGGGCCCCAAGCTCTGGAACTCCCTCCCTAAACCTCTCCGCCTCTCTACCTCTCTTTCCTCCTTTCAAGACGCTCCTTAAAACCTCACTCTTTGACCAAGCTTTTGGTCACCTGAGGGAGGGTGGGGGCTGGGGGTGATGGATCGGGGGGGGATGTTGGATCTGGGGTGGGGGGTGTTGGATCTGGGAGGGGGTGGGGTGTTTGATCGGGCGGGGGGGTGGGGTGTTGGATCGGGGCGAAGGGGGGTCGATGTTGGATCGTTGGGGGGAGACGGTGTTGGATTAGGGGGGGTGGTATTGGAGGAGGTAGTGTTGGATCGGTGGGGGGGGTGCAGTGTTGGATTGGGGGTGATTGGATCGCAGGGGTGGGCGGTATTGGATCGGGGTGGGGGGAACGGTGTTGGATTTGGTGGGGTGGACAGTATTGGATCGGAGGGGATTGGCCCCCATTGTACGCAGTGCCTGATGCTCAGTCCCGGTGAGTGCAGTGGACTGGGATATCAGGTGCTGTGTATAACGGGTGGCCAATCGATTCTATCTGATCCGATACTGCCCACTTTGCACCACCAACCAAGACCAATTTCTAGGCCCTAGTCTCTTGCTTTCCAGACTTTGTCCAATACCATTTTCTTGCACAAATGTCCCAGTGACCTTTCCTGTAAGTGGGCAATCATTTTGTGATATGAAACTGTGACCTTTGACCTTCCGACAGCACGTATTGGTGCAGCCCAGGACTGGCAATAACACTGCGTGTGTCAACATGCCTTGGTTCTCACTGCACCAGATAAACCACTTTGCTTCGCTGCAACAACTGGTCTTTGCACTGATTACTGTCGGGGAGTGAAGATAAGCACCACAGGAAATAATCTACAATGCACACCTCGACTCGTGTTTGCCCATTTCTGTCCCATGCTGTAATACACAAGCCAGCAGAGTTTGACACACTTGCCCATATCTCAGTGCTGCAACAGAACTACTGGCCACTCGAATTCTTGTTGTCTGATAAATATTCTCTTAATTCCTTTTGAAGAACGCAAATCCACATGTCCTGGCCAATATTTATCCCTCAATCAACGCCAGTTTCCATAAACAGATTATCTGTTCGGTGTCAAAGTATATATATTTTTGGCACTCTTGTGAAGTGCCTTGGGACATTTTATGATGATAAAGGCAGTATATAAATATAAGTTGCTGGTTTTTAATTTGGTTTTGAATTGAAGGGAAGTACTGTTGACCTTTTTAAAAATTAAAATGTTCAACTTAACTTTCAGCCTCGGTGTCCAATTTATCAGTTCTAATTGAACGCAGAATCAACATTAGCCTTTTAGTGAAAGTATTGTAAAAATAGATAGATAGACACTGGCCACAATGAGCCAAAGGAATCTGCGTTGCCGTGGACATTATTGCTGGGATGGTGCTGACACCAGACTGGGATATCAGGCTGTGCGTGTTGTCTTATACTTCCAGTCCGTAACTGAGTCTTACAATGCTCTTCAATTTGGCTTCCTCATTTTTATTTTGAAGTTTTCTTTAAACTTTAACTGTCAGAATTATGCTTCTCAGTATTGTCGGTTTGTCACCGATTGGTTGGTACCAGTACACACATGCAAACCTCATATTTAAGCTATTGGGTTTCAGCATTCTATAATGCTCCTAAATTATCCCCTCAAATTGTTGCCATGTCTGCCTCCACTATTGACAGCCCTGAATCCACCAGGACACAGCTCAAAATCCTTTCTGAAGGAATAAATTGAGTTTGAAAGTACAAAGATCTACAAATTTGCCACAGGATGCCTTTTACAGTGGAGGTGGACATGTGTATCACTGAAATGCCAATGTGTGTGTTGCTGTCTGTGAAATCGATCCGGTGATGGTTATTGGGATATAGCCCCTCTCCTTAAATTTATACCCCTTTTCTTTAAATATCCAGACACGTGGGGTAGGTGTGAAAAGAAAAAGCGATTGCGCTGCCCAGGAAGACCTTGATAAGCCGTATGTGTGTGACAGTAAGTAACATATTGCAGTACTTGCGTGGAAATGTCCACTTCCTGGTCCCTCTCCACAGCCCTTCTCTCGCATGTGTGGAAAGCCTCTCGTCTCCTCTCTGCTCTGCTACCTTTGTCTCTCTTCTATGAAGTTCACTCTGTCTTCTCTTTTTCCTTCTTCTCTGTTTCAGATAGTTACAAACAAAAGCATAACTCAAAACCATCTGACCAAGGTACTTTGCGGTTGCTTGGAGTTTGAGTAACTGCACAGACTGCAGCCGAGCTGTTCTGTGCTTGCCTATTTTTTATTTTCCTTTTGTGTATTTTATTCATAATATATCTTTGATTATTTCATTCAACTAAAGCAGTTAACGTTTTAAAAATGAATGCAATTGAAAGATGGCTTTACCATGATGATTGTACATGACTAATGTCCCACTTTCTTATCTTCCTCTTCACAGTCTGCGGCAAGCGCTACAAGAATCGCCCTGGTCTCAGTTATCATTATGCCCACGCTCATTTAGCTGATGAGGAAGGAGCTGATGACCCAGATTCAGAGTCTCGCTCGCCACTGGTCCTGGGAAGTGAAGGCCACAAACGTAAGATGTGCCCAGTTGCTGTGGTGTGCTGGTGTATAGATGGTCAGAGACCATCTGGGGAATGCCACCCTGGAGAAAGATTTCTCTGCTCATTGTATAAACCGATCATAAACATGCTCTGCTATTTCTAGCCAAATTGCAAGGGTGTTTATTCTGAGCAGTGACTTTGCTAGAAATACCGACCAGAGGAAATCTTCAGTGTGTTAACAGAATGCAAGATGGTATCTGTCGAATTGCTGTGATCACTGAGGGAGCAATCAGTTGGTTATTAATCGGGATGGCTGTTATAAGTAGTGATTCCAATGGATGTGTACCTGACACCCTTTAACTGTAGAAATTGTTGCTAAACTTGATCTTTATCCTTCTCCGGTCACCTATATTTATAACTCAAAGGTTGGTTTTAGTTATTTGCAAGCTCCCTAGATCGCATTTTCTATATTATTTTAAATGATACCGAAGAAGTAAGTCTGCTAACGATGGATGTTAAATATAAAGTGGCGGGGCGTGCTGTGTGGCCGGGTTAGTACAGGAGTGATATTGCAAGTTGTGGTGAGCTCTGACCAGAAGCCATTTAATGAGGTCTGACTGGAAGATAGCGGCTTTGACAGTTTAGCAATGACAGCACATATTGAGCTGAGGAGGATTAAGGAGAAATGTTTAGGTAAGGGAGAATCTGAGGAATTGTCTTGGGAACAGCAGAAAGTTGAATATTGATCAGTTTTTGCTGAAGCAAGCAAGGTCACGGACTGATTACTTGCACCGGGGAAAGAAGCGAAGGGAGGTCGGGGTTAGGACTGGTGATTGTCCTGATTAGCCTGTTGCCATAGAAGCTGCACTGACCTGATGTGATGATGTACAGCAGCAGCTAAAAATAATTCATTTTGCTGAGATATCCTTTCAGAGAAACCTTGTTTTGATTGCATCCTGTGTGTCAGGTCCTGGCACCAATACTCTAATCAGCAGGCCAGTGAAAGCCTTGGAGGTGACAGCACAATGAAGAGTCTGCAATCTATTGTAATGGAGCAGGAATTGAGGGGCTTTTCTGTCATTTTTATTCTCTCTTTTGAATGGCATTTGAAGTTGGTACCCTGATCATAATCGCTCACCCATTGGTGGCTGTGCCTCCTGTTGCCTGGCCCTAAGCTCTGGAACTCCCTCCCGAAACCTCTCCGCCTCTCTACCTCTCTTTCCTCCTTCAAGACGCTCCTTAAAACCTACTGCTTTAACCAAGCTTTTGGCCACCTGTCCTAATTTCTTCTTATGTGGCTCGGTATCACATTTTTAATTTCACAACACTCCTCTGAAGGGCCTTGGGATATCGCGCTACGTTAAAGGCACTATATAAATACATTGTTGTGTTTTTTTTATTCGTTCCTGGGATGTCGGTGTTGCTGCCAAGGCCGGCATTTATTGCCCATCCCTAATTGCCCTTGAGAAGGTGGTGGTGAGCTGACTTCTTGAAACGCTGCAGTCCGTGTGGTGGTAGGGAGGGAGTTCCAGGATTGTGACCCAGCGACGATGAAGGAACGGCGATATATTTCCAAGTTGGGATGGTGTGTAACTTGGAGAGGAACGTGGAGGTAATGGTGTTCCCATGCACCTGCTGCCCTTGTCCTTGTCCTGGATGGTGTCGAGCTTCTCGAGTGTTGTTGGAGCTGCAACTCATCGAGGCAAGTGGAGAGTATTCCATCACACTCCTGACTTGTGCCTTGTAGATGGTGGAAAGGCTTTGGGGAGTCAGGAGGTGAGACACTTGCCACAGAATATCCAGCCTCTGACCTGCTCTTGTGGCCACAGTATTGATGTGACTGGTCCAGTTAAGTTTCTGGTTGATGGTGAGCCCCAGGATGTTGATGTTGGAGGATTTGGCAATGATACTGCCGTTGAATGTCATGGGGCGGTGGTTAGACTCTGGCTTGTTGGAGATAGTCATTGCCTGGCACTTGTGTGGCATGAATGTTACTTTGTTGTTGGCAGGAACCTGACCTGTGCAAGGAATAAGGTGCGTGGATGTGACCGCCAGGAAAAAAAAACATAGAAACATAGAAAATAGGTGCCGGAGCAGGCCATTCAGCCCTTCTAGCCTGCACCGCCATTCAATGAGTTCATGGCTGAACATGAAACTTCAGTACCCCCTTCCTGCTTTCACGCCATACCCCTTGATCCCCCGAGTAGTAAGGACTTCATCTAACTCCCTTTTGAATATATTTAGTGAATTGGCCTCAACTACTTCCTGTGGTAGAGAATTCCACAGGTTCACCACTCTCTGGGTGAAGAAGTTTCTCCTTATCTCAGTCCTAAATGGCTTACCCCTTATCCTTAGACTGTGACCCCTGGTTCTGGACTTCCCCAACATTGGGAACATTCTTCCTGCATCCAACCTGTCCAAACCCGTCAGAATTTTAAACGTTTCTATGAGGTCCCCTCTCACTCTTCTGAACTCCAGTGAATACAAGCCCAGTTGATCCAGTCTTTCTTGATAGGTCAGTCCCACCATCCCGGGAATCAGTCTGGTGAATCTTCGCTGCACTCCCTCAATAGCAAGAATGTCCTTCCTCAAGTTAGGAGACCAAAACTGTACACAATACTCCAGGTGTGGCCTCACCAAGGCCCTGTACAACTGTAGCAACACCTCCCTGCCCCTGTACTCAAATCCCCTCGCTATGAAGGCCAACATGCCATTTGCTTTCTTAACCGCCTGCTGTACCTGCATGCCAACCTTCAATGACTGATGTACCATGACACCCAGGTCTCGTTGCACCTTCCCTTTTCCTAATCTGTCACCATTCAGATAATAGTCTGTCTCTCTGTTTTTACCACCAAAGTGGATAACCTCACATTTATCCACATTATACTTCATCTGCCACGCATTTGCCCACTCACCTAACCTATCCAAGTCACTCTGTAGCCTCATAGCATCCTCCTCGCAGCTCACACTGCCACCCAACTTAGTGTCATCCGCAAATTTGGAGATACTACATTTAATCCCCTCGTCTAAATCATTAATGTACAATGTAAACAGCTGGGGCCCCAGCACAGAACCCTGCGGTACCCCACTAGTCACTGCCTGCCATTCCGAAAAGTACCCATTTACTCCTACTCTTTGCTTCCTGTCTGACAACCAGTTCTCAATCCACGTCAGCACACTACCTCCAATCCCATGTGCTTTAACTTTGCACATTAATCTCCTGTGTGGGACCTTGTCAAAAGCTTTCTGAAAGTCCAAATATACCACATCAACTGGTACTCCTTTGTCCACTTTATTGGAAACATCCTCAAAAAATTTTAGAAGATTTGTCAAGCATGATCTCCCTTTCACAAATCCATGCTGACTTGGACCTATCATGTCACCATTTTCCAAATGCGCTGCTATGACATCCTTAATAATTGATTCCATCATTTTACCCACTACTGAGGTCAGGCTGACCGGTCTATAATTCCCTGCTTTCTCTCTCCCTCCTTTTTTAAAAAGTGGGGTTACATTGGCTACCCTCCACTCGATAGGAACTGATCCAGAGTCAATGGAATGTTGGAAAATGACTGTCAATGCATCCGCTATTTCCAAGGCCACCTCCTTAAGTACTCTGGGATGCAGTCCATCAGGCCCTGGGGATTTATCGGCCTTCAATCCCATCAATTTCCCCAACACAATTTCCCGACTAATAAAGATTTCCCTCAGTTCCTCCTCCTTACTAGACCCTCTGACCACTTTTATATCCGGAAGGTTGTTTGTGTCCTCCTTAGTGAATACTGAACCAAAGTACTTGTTCAATTGGTCTGCCATTTCTTTGTTCCCCCGTTATGACTTCCCCTGATTCTGACTGCAGGGGACCTACATTTGTCTTTACTAACCTTTTTCTCTTTACATACCTATAGAAACTTTTGCAATCCGCCTTAATGTTCCCTGCAAGCTTCTTCTCGTACTCCATTTTCCCTGCCCTAATCAAACCCTTTGTCCTTCTCTGCTGAGTTCTAAATTTCTCCCAGTCCCCAGGTTCGCTGCTATTTCTGGCCAATGTGTATGCCATTTCCTTGGCTTTAATACTATCCCTGATTTCCCTAGATAGCCACGGTTGAGCCACCTTCCCTTTTTTATTTTTACGCCAGACAGGAATGTACAATTGTTGTAATTCATCCATGCGGTCTCTAAATGTCTGCCAGTGCCCATCCACAGTCAACCCCTTAAGTATCATTAGCCAATCTATCTTCGCCAATTCATGCCTCATACCTTCAAAGTTACCCTTCTTTAAGTTCTGGACCATGGTCTCTGAATTAACTTTCATTCTCCATCCTAATGCAGAATTCCACCATATTATGGTCACTCTTCCCCAAGGGGCCTCGCACAATGAGATTGCTAATTAATCCTCTCTCATTACACAACACCCAGTCTAAGATGGCCTCCCCCCTAGTTGGTTCCTCGACATATTGGTCTAGAAAACCATCCCTTATGCACTCCAGGAAATCCTCCTCCACTGTATTGCTTCCAGTTTGGCTAGCCCAATCTATGTGCATATTAAAGTCACCCATTATAACTGCTGCACCTTTATTGCATGCACTCCTAATTTCCTGTTTGATGCCCTCCCCAACATCACTACTACTGTTTGGAGGTCTGTACACAACTCCCACTAACGATTTTTGCCCTTTAGTGTTCTGCAGCTCTACCCATATAGATTCCACATCATCCAAGCTAATGTCTTTCCTAACTATTGCATTAATCTCCTCTTTAACCAGCAATGCTACCCCACCTCCTTTTCCTTTTATTCTATCCTTCCTGAATGTTGAATACCCCTGGATGTTGAGTTCCCAGCCCTGATCATCTTGGAGCCACGTCAATTAATGACTCCAAATAGTGGATTGACCTTACAAGAAAAACATCTTTAAAAATTCTTACTGCTCGACACACAGCCTGCAGCACCGACCAGTGACAGATAAACACTCTCCGTGCTGTGACCCCACATTGGCACTCCCCAATACACGCACACACACACGCGCGCACACATCACCGACCAGTGACAGATAAACACTCTCCGTGCTGTGACCCCACATTGGCACTCCCCAATACACGCACACACACGCGCGCGCACACATCACCGCCCAGTGACAGATTACTGCTGTCACTCCTGCTGATTACTCCCTCCCCTTTCTCTCTTGTTTCTATCTGGTCGATGTTTTCATTTTATTATTCCCTGTATCTCCAACCGTCTGATTTCTTGTCTTCAGACCCTTACCGGTTTCCCTACGGCCTGCGCTGTTGCAGGTTATTTCTGTGTAAAATTCAAAGGATGTTTGCGGTTGCACCTTCCCCATTTGCAGGCTTGTGTTGGCAAAGACTGAATGTTAATGTGCATTAGTTTGTGATATAATGGGGTGGGGGTGGGGGTTGCACACAGATGTTGATGCCTTTATGGAGGATTCTCCAGTCCCCAAGTTACACTGCTCCTGACCTCCAGAGCACGGAATCCTTCACCAAAGCTGATCACTGGTTTGGCAGTCTGGCTAACCTTGTCAGCAGGAGCAGAACAATGGGGAAGGAAGGTGTGCCTGGGGCGGGGATAGGGATTGCTGGCGGGTCTGACTCCCATTGCTCGCCCACTAAACTGAACCTCTCTAACTCAGAGAGAGGATGATGAGGGCAGGCAGAGCTGAGGATCACCTCCGATGAAGAGAAAACAGGTTCATGTTGCAAGTTCGCCCCGCTCGATCACACTGTCATTTTGTTTTAAGATTCTTGAATATGGTACTGCAGGTTTAGTGCAACCTTCACCACAAATTAGTTTCCACTAGAGGCTAATCTTGCCAATCTCCTCTCCATTCGACTCTCTTCCCCCCTCCAGTGCTGACCCTGTGGATGCTGGCAGTGAGGCAGCCATCACCGACCCTCTCCGTGTCTCCCTCCAGAACGTCTGCTCACTTGCGAACAAGGCCCTTCCTATCCCTGAGCTTATCGTGGATGATTGCATCGACATCATGGCCCTGACAGAAACCTGGCTGAGGGACGATGACAACTTACCCTTAAATGAAGCCTCCCCGTCTGGCTATACCTTCCACCACTTGCTCCACCCAGACCGCCGTGGTGGCTGTGACACTCTCATCACCAAATCACACCTTGGTCTGCCCCCTACTCTTCCGACACTGTCTCCGCCTTTGAACAGCTCACATTACTCCACCCCTCTCGCCTCACATTTAAAATCCTCGTTCTCTATTGCCCACCCAAGTGCCATAAAAATGTTCTCACTGAGATATCTTCACTGCTTTCCTCCCTCAGCCTCTGCACTGAATGACTGTTCATCCTTGGTGATTTCAACCTCCATCTCAATTCATCGTGCTCACTCCTCTGAGTTCACCAGCCTCCTATCCTCCCTTAATCTCTCCCTCCATGTAAACTCCCCAAATCATATTCACAGCCAACCCCTCGACCTTGCCATCTCTTGTGGCCTTGCTACTCCCATCGGTCAATCGCAGATAAGGCCATCTCCGACCACTTCCTTGTATCGCTGTCTATATACATTCCCCCTTGCACCCTACCTCCAGTGTACGCCCCTGGAAAAAACTCTCTCCCGACTCTCTTACAACTGCAATTATCAACTCCCAACTGTCCAGCCTTTGGCCCTCCATTCACCATGACATTTCTGCAGCTACCAATCTGCTCAACCACCACCTTTGATGCCCTAGTTCCTGTTAAAACTCTCTCACCCTGGTCATTCCCCCTGGTACAGCCCTGAACTTCGCTCCCTTAAGTCCAAGGGGCACAGACTTGAATGGATGTGGTGGACAAGTGGTTTAGCCATTCACCACCAAATCTGGCTGGACCATGTAAAGCATTATTGGGTCCTGCTCTCACCTGCTAAAATCGCTCACTATTCCAGAATCATTCTGGAATGTAAAGATAAACCCCGGCTTCTATTCTCCACTGCTAACCATCTTTTTAAACCCTTCTCCCCAGTCTCCACCCTCACCTCTTTCGACAATAAGTGTGAGGAGCTCATAGACTTCTTAGAGACAAAGATGAAGACCATCCGTTCAGCTGCCTCTTCCCTCCCTTCCCCTCGCCCACTGGGCCAAACTTTCTCTAACGATTCCCCCTGCCCCAGCCCCGACCTCACATCTTTCTCCAGCTTCTCTCCGATCTCCCCTCATTTCTGAGCTCATTCTGTCCATGAGACCCACTTCCTGCTCCCTTGACCCAACTTCCTTTTCTGGCTCCCATATTAGCCGACATTGCTAACTGTTCTCTCTCCTCAGGTACTGTCCCCCTCTCCCTCAAATCTGCTGTCATCACCCCTCTCCTCAAAAAAGCACCCTCGCCCCCTCCGTCCTTGCAAACTACCGCCCATCTCCAACCTCCTTTTCATCTCCAAATCCTTGATTGTGCTGTCGCCTCCCAAATCCGTGCCCGTCTTCCTCGCGATTCCATGTTTGAATCCCTCCAATCCGATTTCCGTCCCTGCCACAGTATCGAAACGGCTCTCATCAAAGTCACAAATGACATCCTTTGTGACTGTGACAAAGGTAAACTATCCCTCCTCGTCCTTCTGTACTTGCCTGCAGCCTTTGACATGATTGACCATTCCATTCTCCTCCAACGCCTCTCCACCATCGTCCAGCTGGGTGGGACTGCACTCGCCTGGTTCCATTCCTATCTATCTAATTGTAGCCAGAGAATCACCTGTAACGGCTTCTCTTCCCACCCCCACATCTTTACCTCTGGTGTCCCCCAAGGATCTATCCTTAGCTCCCTCCTATTTCTCATCTACATGTTGCCCCTTGGCGACATCATCTGAAAACACAGCAACAGTTCCACATGTACGCTGGTGACACCCAGCTCTACCTCACTACCACTTCTCTCAACCATATTGTTTTTAACTTGTCAGACTTCTTGTCCGACATCCAGTTCTGGATGAGCAGAAATTTTTTCCAATTGAATATTACGAAGACTGAAGCCATTGTTTTCGGTCCCCGCCACAAACTCCGTTCCCTAGACACTGACTCCATCCCTCTCCCCAACTCCTATCTGAGGCTGAACCAGACGGTTCGCAACCTTGGTGTCATATTTGACCTTGAAATAAGCTTTCAATCATATATCCACAGCATAACTAAGATCACCTATTTCCACTTCTGTAACATCACCCGACTGGCTTTCCCTCCTCTTTCCTCCTTCAAGACGCTCCTTAAAAACTACCTCTTTGACCAAGCTTCAGGTCTTCTGCCCTAATTTCTCCTTATGCGCCTCGGTATCAAATTCTTTGACTTATAATACTCCTGTGAAGCGCCTTGAATGAAAGGTGCTATAAAAATACAAGTTGTTGTTATTGCTATTGACTTTACTGTGCTCCTGTTGCCAAGGTCTATCAGTTGGCTCAAAGTACCTCTGGTTGTAATTCCAGTTGGGAAATCTATGATAACTAGAGGAGAATGTTGTTGGAGTAGATGGAGGTGGACAGGTGAGGAGACCCAATACATTCAAATTTCAGAACATCAATCCGAGGAACTCTGCGAGCGTTTAACCTGTTCATTTTGAAAGTTGTTTTTCATGTAGGATAGTGATTTGTGTCTGTGTTGGTCGACTTTGTTTGCTTCTTCCCTTCCCTTTCTCATTTCCCAGTAGCCCTTGGTGCCAACCTACACAACTCATTGAAATATCGAAGATTGGGAGGGCGATTGAGAGGGTAGATGCCGAGAGGTTGTTTCCCCTGCCTGGACTGTCTAGAACTAGGGTGCATAGTCTCAGGATAAGGAGAAGGCCAATAAAGAAGTATTTAGTAAAATAATGGGACTAAAGGCGGACAAGTCCCCTGGACCGGCTGGCTTGCATCCTCGGGTCTTAAAAGAAGTGGCTGCAGGGATAGTGGATGCATTGGTTGTAATTGACCAAAATTCCCTAGATTCTGGGGAGGTCCCAGCAGATTGGAAAACCGCAAATATAACGCCCCTATTTAAAAAAGGAGGCTAACAGAAAGCAGGAAACTATAGACCAGTTAGCCTAACATCTGTCGTTGGGAAATTGCTGGAGTCCATTATTAAGGAAGCAGCAGCAGGACATTTGGAAAAGCATGATTCAATCAAACAGAGTCAGCATGGTTTTATGAAAGGGAAATCATGTTGGACAAGTTTGCTGGAGTTCTTTGAGGATGTAACAAACAGGATGGATAAGGGGGAAACCAGTGGATGTGGTGTATTTGGATCTCCAGAAGGCATTCGATAACGTGCACATAAAAGGTTACTGCACAAGATAAAAGTTCACGGGGTTGGGGGTAATATTATTAGCATGGATAGAGGATTGGCTAACTAACAGAAAACAGAGAGTCGGGATAAATGGGTCATTTTCCAGTTGGCAAACAGTAACTAGTGGGGTGCCACAGGTATCGGTGCTGGGGCCTCAACTATTTACAATCTACATTAATGATTTGGATGAAGGGACTGAGTGTAATGTAGCCAAGTTTGCTGATGATACAAAGATGGGTGGGAAAGCAAATTGTGAGGAGGACACAAAAAATCTGCAAAGGGATATAGACCTGGGGGTCCCTGTGCATGAAACACAAAGTTAGTATGCAGGTACAGCAAGTAATCAGAAAGGCAAATGGAATGTTGCCCTTTATTGCAAGGGGGATAGAGTATAAAAGCAGAGAAGTCCTGCTACAACTGTACATGGTATTGGTGAGGCCACACCTGGAGTACTGCGTACAGTTTTGGTCTCCTTTATTTAAGGAGGGATATACTTGCATTGGAGGCAGTTCAGAGAAGGTTCACTAGGTTGATTCCTGAAATGAAAGGGCTGACTTATGAACAAACTTGCTCTGTACCTTCAGGATCTCCTCCTTGAATGCCTCCCACTGATCTGATACTGATTTACCATCAAGTAGCTGTTTCCAGTCCACCTTGGCCAAATCCCATCTCCGCTCAGCAAAATTGGCTTTACCCCAAATGAGAACTTTTATTCCTGGTCCACCTTTGTCCTTTTCCATAACTACCCTAAGTCTTACTAAATTATGATCACTAGCACCAAAATGCTCTCCCACTGTTGCCCCTTCCATCTGCCCAGCTTCATTCCCCAAAACCAAGTCCAGAACCGCCCCCTCCCTTGTTGGGCTTGTTACATACTGGCTAAAAAAGTTCACCTGAATGCATTTTAGGAATTCTGCTCCCTCTCTACCATTCACACTACTTTTTTTCCCAGCTTATATTAGGGTGGTTGAAATCCCCCACTATTACAGCTCTATAGCTTTTGCACTTCGCAGCAATTTGCCCACATATTTATTCTTCTAATTCCCTCTGACTGTTTGGAAGTCTATAGTACACTCCCAGCAGTGTAATCGCTCCTTTTTTGTTCTTCAATTCAACCCATATGGCCTCGTTTGATGTCCCCTATAACATATCATCCCTTCTCACAGCTGTAATTGTTTCTTTAATCAATACTGTGACCCTCCCACCTTTTTTACCCCTCTTCTTTTTACCCCCCTCCTTTTTTACCCCCCCTCTCTATCCCGTCTGAAAATCCTGTAACCAGGAATGTTGAGCTACCATACCTGCCCTTCTTTCAGCAATAGCTGAAATATCATCTCAGCAATAGCTATAATATCGTACTCCCAAGTGTCTATCTGTGTTCTCAGCTCATCTGCCTTATTCACTATACTCCTTGCATTGAAGTATATACCATTTTGTGGTCTATTTTCTAGCCCTTGTTTCCTCTGTCTTCCGAATTCACTTTCTACTTCTACTTTGCTGCTCAAATCCAGCTTTGCTTCTCTCCCCACTGAATCTATTCACCGGTTTCTATCCTCCTGCTAAGCTAGTTTAAATCCTCCGCAATAGCACTAGCAAACCCTCCCGTCAGGATACTGTTCACTATACGTCCAAGTTTTGTGTCATCTGCAAATTTTGAAATTGTGCCCTGTACACCCTCTTCCAAGTCATTAATATATATCAAGAAAAGCAATGGTCCCAGTACCGACCTCTGGGGAATATCACTGTATACATTCCTCCAGTCTGAGAAACAACCGTTCACCACTACTCTCTGTTTCCTGTCACTGAGCCAATTCCGTATCCATGCTGCCACTGTCCCTTTTATTCCATGGGCTTCAACTTTGCTGCAAGTCTATTATGTTGCATTTTGTTTAATGCCTTTAGGAAATCTATGTACACCACGTCAACCGCATTGCCCTCATCGACCCTCTCTGTTACCTCACAAAAAAACTCTGATCAAATTGGTTAAACACGATTTGCCTTTAACAAATCCATGCTGGCTTTCCTTAATTAATCCACGCTTGTCCAAGTGACTATTAATTTTGTCTCTGATTATTGTTTCTAAAAGCTTCCCTACTGCCGAGGTAAAACTGACCGGCTGGTAGTTACTGGATTTATCTTTGCACCCTATTTTAAACAAGGGTGTAACATTTGCAATTCTCCAGCTCTCTGGCACCACCCCCGTTTCTAAGGAGGATTGGAAGATTATGGGCAATACTTCCACGATTTCTTCCTTCTCTTCCCTCAACGACCCACCTGGTGCTGGTGACTTATCGACTTTAAATACAGCCAGCCTTTCTACTACCTCTTTATCAATTTTATCCCATCCAGTATCTCCTTTTCCTTCTCCTTTACTATGTCTATGGCACTGCATTTGGTGAAGACAGATACAAAGTTCTCATTTAGTCCCTCAGCCATACCCTCTGCCTCCATGCGTGGGTCTTTTTGGTCCCGAATCGGCCCCACCCCTCCTCTCACCGCCCATTTACTATTTAGAAGCCGATAGAACACTTGGATTACCTTTTATGTTGGCTGCCATTTTATTCTCCTACCCTCTCTTTGTCCCTCTTATTTTCTTTTTTCACTTCTCCTCTGAACTTCCTGATTCTCAGATGTATTTACAACCTGACATCTGTCATACCCGCCCTTTCTGCTACATCTTACTCTCGATTTCTTTTGTCATCCAGGGAGCTCTGACTTTAGTTGCCCTACCTTCCCCCCTAGTGGGAATGTTCCTCGACTGTGTAAAGTCCTTACTCTACAGTACGAAACCACACGAGGCACATTCTGGGGACAAGGTCACTCTGTGACCTTAATTCTTTATTCACAGGACTCTAAAGACAGTGACCCTGTGTGGGACCTCCCTTTTTATACCTGAGTGATCAGGTAAGGAGTGTCTCCCACAAGTTCACCCCTTGTGGTCAAGGTGTGCATCTAGGTTGAGTGTATACAGTAATACAGTGGTGTTACATACATGACATCACCTCCCCCACAAAGTCTTACTGGAATCATAGGTTTAGTCTTTCAGGTGGTCTACACTCCCTCGTGGAGCGCCGCAGTTGGGGCTCTGGTTGATGGACACTGACTTGAGTGTCCGTCACCTGTGATGATTCCGGCCTGTCCGGGCTGACCGCAGGGATTGTGCATTCTTCTGATTGCTCTTGTTGCTCGTTCACTGGCGGTGTTGTGAGCTTCATCTCATGGTCTTCTTCAGGTTCCTCCGTGTCGATGCTGAACCTTTTTTTTTACTTGGTCCAGATGCTTATGGCATATCTGACCATTGTTGAGTTTTACCACGATGACCCTATTCCCCTCTTTGTCAATTACAGTGCCCTCAAGCCATTTGGGCCCCATGGCGTGATTGAGGATGAATACAGGATCATTTATCTATATACATCTCCCCCTCGCATTACGGTCATGGTACTCGTTTTGTGACTTGCGCTTGCCCTCAACTATGTCGGTCAGGACTGGGTGAATGAGGGACAACCGAGTTTTGAGTGTCTGTTTCATTAGTAGCTCTGCGGGCGGGACCCCTGTGAGTGAGTGCGGTCGGGATCTATAGGCCAGCAGGAGGCGAGATAGGCGGCATTGCAGGGAGGGCCCTTGAATCCTGAGCATACCTTGCTTAATGATTTGGACCGCACGTTCTGCCTGGCCATTGGAGGCCAGCTTGATGTGGTTGATGCCATTGCCCGACATAAACTCTTGGAATTCGTGGCTTGTGAAGCATGGGCCATTATCACTAACCAGAATGTCCGGCAAGCCATGGGTTGCAAAGATCGCATGTAGGCTTTCCACGGTGGTGGATGATGTGCATGAATTCAGAATGATGCATTCGATCCATCGCTTCTCGGCCTTTTGGCTAAGATCATGCGTAACTGACCTGACAGGGGAGTAATCACCATAACCCCAAGGTGGTTCTCCCTGGATCAGGAAGGTATATGCTTGCTTTTTTGGAAATAGGAGGTGGGTGGGGTGGCTTGACCCATCCACCTCCACGGAGGTGTGTGGGGGACCTGACCCATCCACCTCCATGGCACGAACCTGGTATTGCAGTACTTCCAGGAACGGTGCAGTGGCTCTAGGCCTTTTGGCTAAGAGCATTGGCGCAGAGTGATCCTTGAATGGGCCCAAGGTGACCTCTGGCGTTTGTGATTTGACAAAGAATTGGAACGATTGGCTACGAATTAAAAAAAAAAAAAAATTCGATCCATTTCGAGTATGCATCTACCACAATAAGGAACATCTTACCCATGAATGGGCCCGCGTAGGCAACATGAATGCATGACCATGGCCTGGTGGGCCAGGGCCATGGGCTGAGCGGGGCCTCCCTAGGGGCATTACCCAGCTGGGCACACGTCGTGCACCTGTGAACACAGTGTTCCAGGTCTGAATCAATTCCAGGCCACCAAACGTGTGACCGGGCAATGGCCTTCATCAGCACAATGCCTGGGTGCTCGTTGTGGAGTTCCCTGATGAATGCCTCCCTGCCCTTCTGGGACATAACTACCTGGCTACCCCATAGTAGGCAGTCGGCTTGGATGGAGACCTCATCCATCCGTCTGTGGAACGATCTGACCTCCTCAGGGACTGCTGAATGTGCGGGCGCCCAATCCTCAGTCAGGACACATTTCTTAATCAGAGATAGGAGGGGATCTCTGTCCAGATTTTGATCTGGCGGGCTGTGATGGGGGAGCCTGCGCAGTCAAAGGCATCGACAGCCATGACCATCTCGGCGCTTTGCTCCGCTGCCCCCTCAGTGGTGGCCAGTGGTGGCCAGTGGAAGCCTGCTGCGCGCGTCGGCGCAATTTTCAGTGCCGTGCCGGATGGAGTAGTCATTAGCAGCCAGCGTGAGAGCCCATCGCTGTATGCGAGCTGATGCGTTGGCATTGACAGCCTTGCTGTCTGACAACTGGGATGTTAATGGCTTCTGGTCCGTCTCTAATTCAAACTTCCTACCTAATAGGTACTGATGCATTTTTTTTACACCGTAGACACATGCAAGCGCTTCCTTTTCGACCATACCATATCCCCGTTCTGCTTGAGTGAGCGACCTGGAGGCATAAGCCACAGGTTGTAGTTGACCCTCAGTATTGCCCTGCTGCAACACGCATCCAACCCCATAGGATGATGCATCACATGTCGGAACCAATTTTTTTTACAGGGGTCGTACAGAGTCAACAACTTGTTTGAACAAAATAGGTTTTGCGCCCGATCAAAAGCCCATTCCTGACAGTCCCCCCAAAACCCTTACGCAGGAGCACATGTAGTGGCTCCAACAACGTGCTCCAGTTCAGCAGAAAGTTCCCGAAATAGTTCAACAGTCCCAGGAATGAACGCAACTCCGATGTGTTGCAGGGCCTGTGTGCTCGTCGAATCGCCTCTGTTTTGGATTCGGTGGGCCGAATCCCATCTGCAGCAACCCTCCTGCCCAGAAACTCAACCTCAGGAGCTAAGAATAAACATTTAGACTTTTTGAGTCACAGGCCTACTCGGTCCAGTCGGCGTAGCATCTCCTCCAGGTTGTGGACGTGTTCCTCGGTGTCCCGACCCGTGATGAGGATGTCGTCCTGGAATATGATTGTTCCAGGAATGGATTTAAGCAGGCTTTCCATGTTTCGTTGAAAAATCGCGCCCGCTGATTGAATGCCAAACGGACACCTGTTATAAACGAACAGTCCCTTGTGCGTGGTGATGGTGGTCAGTAGTTTAGATTCGTCGGCCAGTTCCTGGGTCATATAGGCTGAAGTGAGGTCCAACTTGGTGAACAGCTTGCCGCCTACCAGCGTGGCGAAAAGGTCCTCCGCTCTCGGGAGCGGGTATTGATCTTGTAGGGACACCCGATTGATGGTGGCCTTGTCGTCGCCACAGATCCTGACAGAGCCATCCGCTTTTAGGACGGGAATGATGGGGCTCGCCCAGTCGCTGAATTAGACAGGCGAGATGATGCCCTCTCTCAACAGCCGGTCCAGTTCGCTCTCGATCTTTTCCCACATCATGTACAGCTTTGTGGTGCATTGGCCTGGCGTTCGGGGTGATGGATATCACTAATTTAGTGCCTTTGAAAGTTCCGACGCCAGGTTGGAATAGTGAATCGAATTGTTGTTAGACTTGTGAGCACTAACTTCGCTCCACAGATGACATTGCGTGAACATCCCCCCCATTTCCAGTTCATCTCGGCTAACCAGCTCCTCCCCAACAGCGCGGGACCATTGCCCGGGACAATCCAAAGCGGTAGCCGATTCACTAGCCCATTGTGTGTGACAGCCAACATTGCCTAGCACCAGAATGATTTCTTTCGTGTAAGTTTGTAATTGTGTGTCAACACGTGCTAATTTGGGTCTACTGGCTTTAAGTGAACATAGCTTCTCAAATTGCTGAACGCCCATAAGTGACTGGCTGGCCCCAGTGTTCAACTCCATGCGTACTGGGATACCGTTTAATAAAACCCTCATCATCATCATCATCATTGGTGACGTTTTGGTGTATGAACTGTGAATATTCGCCACATGGACCCGCTGCACGTCGGCATCCATCGATTTGCCTCAAAGGTCATCCTGCTTCAAAGAACCCTCTTCTGGTCCATCCACCTCATATATTAGTCTGGTTGCAGGCTTCCTAAGTGGCCACTGAGATTTCAGTTCCTGCAGACAAACTGTTGAAATCTGCAAGATCTAGCTGAATGTTTTCCCCCACACCTCCAGCATGTTAAAGTTTCCATTGTTGGGAACAAGAGGGCGATGGCCAGGCATTCCTCGGTGACTGTCCCTTTGACTGCTCTTAAGTACCCTATTAATGGTCCCAGGCCGCATTGTCCACTGTGATGGCATGAATGTCCGTTCAGCCTGTTGAAGTCCTGCTCTGGGGTCTATTGCTTCGGACTGCCCCTGCCTGCCTGCGGGGCTCTGAGTCGCATCGATGATGTTAACTCCCTGATCCATCGCCGCGTTAGAGACAGAATTGCATGCATATATTATTTTTGTCTCTTCCTCCCCGCCATGAAAGTTTGAGCAATCAACGCCGCCGCTTCCAAGGTCAAATCCTTGGTCTCAATTAATTTGCAGAAAATTCCCGCATGACCGATGCCCTCGATAAAGAAGTCCCTTAGCATCTCCCCACTGCAGGCGTCTGTGAACTTAGAGGCTGGTCAAACGCCGGAGGTCCGCTACGAAGTCCGGTATGCTCTATCCTTCGTGATGTCGGTGGGTGTAGAATCTGTGTCGGGCCATATGTATGCTACTCGCCAGTTTGAGGTGCTCCCCGATCAATTTGCTAAGTTCTTCAAAGGTTTTGTCCGCCGGCTTTTCAGGTGCTAGCAAGTCCTTCATGAGCGCGTATGTCTTTGGTCCGCAACTGGTCAAGAGATGAACCCTTCGCTTGTCTGCCGCTGCATCCCCCAGCCATTCTTTCGTAACGAAGCTTTGCTGAAGCCTCTCAACAAAATCGTCCCAGTCTTTCCCAACACAGTACCGTTCCTCTGTGCTACCAGTGGCCATTCTCGTGGCTCGTGAGTTCCCGTTTCTCATCGCCAATGTAAAGTCCTTACTCTACAGTATGAAACCACACGAGGCACATTCTAGGGATAAGGTCACAGAGTGATCAGGTAAGGAGTGTCTCCCACAAGTTCATCCCTTGTGGTCAAGGTGTGCATCTAGGTTGAGTGTATACAGTAATGCAGTGGTGTTACATTGTGGTTACATTCATGACAGACTATACCCAAACTATTTCCTCTTTAAACGCAGCCCATTGTTCCTCTACAGTTTTGCCTGCCAATCTTTGATTCCAATTTACCCGGGCCAGATCCGTTCTCATCCCACTAAAATTGACCTTCCTCCAATTAAGTATTCTTATTCTAGATTGCTCCCTGTCCTTTTTCATAGCTAATCTAGACCCTATGATCACTGTTCCCTAAATGTTCCCCTACTGACACTTGCTCCACTTGACCTACCTCATTCCCCAGAACCAGATCCAGCAATGCCTCCTCCCTCGTTGGGCTGGAAACATACTGATCAAGAAAGTTCTCCTGAATGCACTTCAGAAATTCCTCCCCCTCTCTGCCCTTTACACTATTACTATCCCAGTCTATATTAGGATAGTTGAAGTCCCCCATTATCACTGCTCTATAGCTCTTGCATCTCTCTGTAATTTGGCTACAAATTTGCTCCTCTATATCCTTCCCACTAGTTGGTGGTCTATAAAATACACCAGTACTTTAATGGCACCTCTATTATTTCTCAACTCTAACCAAATAGCTTCTGTCCTTAACCCCTCCAGGACATCCTCTCTGTCCAGCACTGTAACATTCTCCTTAACCAACACTGCCACCCACCTCCGATCTTTCCTTCTTTCCTTCCTAAATATCCAGGAATATTTAATACCCAATCCTGCCCTTTTTAGAGCCAGTTCTCAATTATTGACATGATATCATATTCCCTTGTGGCTATTTGTGCCTGCAGCTCACCAACCTTGTTCACTGCTTCGTGCATTCACACACATAGACTGTAAACCTATCTTAGACCATCCTGTGTTCTCTTAGTCTGACCCCACCTAACACCTTACTATTTCTTCCTCTAATGCTATCTGTCTCACCCAAACCTTTGTGCCCTTTGTTTCTCCTTTCTAATGCTACATCCTGGTGCCTATCCCCCTGCCAACTTAGTTCAAACCCTCCCCAGCAGCACTAACAACCGGGCGAGGATATTGGCTCTGTGGAGGTGCAACCCGTCCGGCCTGTACAGGTTCCACCTCCCCCAGAAATGGTTCCAATGCCCCAAGAATCTGAAGCCCTCCCTCCTGCAACATCTCTACAGCCACACATTCATCTGCTCTATCCTCCTGTTTCTGTACTCACTAGCTCGTGGCACCGAAGTAATCCGGAGATTACTACCTTTGAGGTTCTGCTTTTTAATCTCTCTCCTAGCTCCCTAAACTCTGCCTGCAGGACCTCATCCCTCTTTCTATCAATGCCATTGGTACCTGTATTTTATAGTCTCTTGAACACTGAGTTCAACTTAACTCTATTTATTTGGGAGACCTCAGACAGCCATGTGGATCTTAAGATGGTGTTCCTTCCCAGACTCTCTCTCTCTCAATACAGCTCCCTCAACCTCCGAGCTAAAGGGTGCTATACATTATATTGATACGTCCTAGCCAGAGGGCGCTATACATTATCTAGTACCCCTTTCCTTTCATAAGAAACAAAAATGTATTAAAGTTAGCTTCAATATAAACGGGTAGTTAACTTCTAATGAATACGTGTATTAAACAACTACAGGTTTAACAAACACAACAAAACTCTTGTCTTATTAAATCTTTATCCAAGTGTCCATAATTTCTTATTTCTGTACTTAGAAACATAGAAAGTAGGTGCAGGAGAAGGCCATATGGCCCATCGAGTCTGCACCACCCTTCAATATGATCATGGCTGATCATGCAACTTCAGGACCCCATTCCTGCTTTCTCTCCATACCCTTTGATCCCTTTAGCTGTAAGGGCCACATCTAACTCCCTTTTGAAAATATCTAATGAACTGGTCTCAACAACTTCCTGTGGTAGAGAATTCCACAGGTTCACAATTCTCTGAGTGAAGAAGTTTCTCCTCATCTTGGTCCTAGATGGCTTACCCCTTATCCTTAGACTGTGACCCCTGGTTCTGGACTTCCCCAACATTGGAAACATTCTTTCTGCATCTAACCTTTCCAATCCCGTCAGAATTTTATGTGTTTCTATGAGATCCCCTCTCATTCTTCTAAATTCCAGTGAATATAAGCCTAGTCGATCCAGTCTTTCTTCATATGTCAGTCCTGCCATCCCGGGAATCAGTCTGATGAACCTTCGCTGCACTCCCTCAATAGCAAGAATGTCCTTCCTCAGATTAGGAGACCAAAACTGCACATAATACTCAATGTGTGGTCTCACCAAGGCCCTGTACAACTGCAGTAAGACCTCCCTGCTCCTATACTCAAATCCCCTTGCTATGAAGGCCAGCATGCCATTTGCTTTCTTTACTCCCTGCTGTACCTGCTTTCAATGACTGATGTACCATGACACCCAGGTCCCATTGCACCTCCCCTTTTGCTAATCTGTCACCATTCAGATAATCTACCTTCCTGTTTTTGCCACCAAAGTGGATATCCACATTATATTGCATCTGCCATGCATTTGCCCACTCACCTAACCTGTCCAAATCACCCTGCAGCCTCTTAGCATCCTCCTCACAGCTCACACAGCCACCCAGTTTAGTGTCATCTGCAAACTTGGAGATATTACACTCAATTCCTTCATCCAAATCATTAATGTATATTGTAAATAGCTGGGGTCCCAGCACTGAACCCTACGGCACTGTACTAGTCACTGCCTCCCATTCCGAAAAGGACCCGTTTATCCCGACTCTCTGCTTCCTGTCTGCCAACCAATTCTCTATGCATGCCAGTACATTACCCCCAATACCATGTGCTTTGATTTTGCACACCAATCTCTTTTGTGGGACCTTGTCAAAGGCCTTTTGAAAGACCAAATACACCGTATCCACTGGTTCTCCCTTGTCCACTCTACTAGTTACATCCCCAAAAAATTCCAGAAGTTTCGTCAAGCATGATTTCCCTTTCACAAATCCATGCTGATTTGGACTGATCCTCACTGCTTTCCAAATGCGCTGCTATTTCATCCTTAATAATTGATTCCAACATTTTCCCCACTACTGATGTCAGGCTAACCGGTCTATAATTACCTGTTTTCTCTCTCCCTCCTTTTTTAAAAAGTGGTATTACATTAACTACCCTCCAGTCCATAGGAACTGATCCAGAGTCGATAGACTGTTGGAAAATGATCACCAATGCATCCACTATTTCTAGGGCCACTTCCTTAAGTACTCTGGGATGCAGGCAATCAGGCCCCGGGGATTTGTCGGCCTTCAATCCCATCAATTTCCCTAACACAATTTCCCGCCTAATAAGGATATCCTTCAGTTCCTCCTTCTCACTCGACCCTCGGTCCCCTAGTACATCCGGAAGGTCATTTGTGTCTTCCTTCTTGAAGACAGAACCAAAGTATTTGTTCAATTGGTCTGCCATTTCTTTGTACCCTATTATTAATTCACCTGAGTCTGACTGCAAGGGACCTACGTTTGTCTTCAATAATCTTTTTCTCTTCACATATCTATAGAAGCTTTTGCAGTTAGTTTTTATGTTCCCGGCAAGCTTCCTCGCTTACTCTATTTTCCCCCTCCTAATTAAACCCTTTGTCCTCCTCTGCTGAATTCTAAATTTCTCCCAGTCCTCAGGTTTGCTGCTTTTCTGGCCAATTTATATGCCTCTTCCTTGGATCTAACACTATCCTTAATTTCCCTTGTTAGCCACGGTTGAGCCACCTTCCCTGTTTTATTTTTACTCCAGACAGGGATGTACAACTGTTGAAGTTCATCCATGTGATCTATAAATGTTTGCCATTGCCTATCCACTGTCGACCCTTTAAGTATCATTTGCCAGTCGATCCTAGCCAATTCACTTTTCATACCTTCGAAGTTTCCTTTCTTTAAGTTCAGGACCCTAGTTTCTGAATTAACTGTGTCACTCTCCATCTTAATAAAAAATTCTAGCATATTATGGTCACTCTTCCCCAAGGGGCCTCGCACAACAAGATTGCTAATTAGTCCCTTCTCATTACACATCACCCAGTCTAGGATGGCCAGTTCTCTAGTTGGTTCCTCGACATATTGGTCAAGAAAATCTTCCCTAATACACTCTAGGAAATCCTCCTCTACCGCATTGCTACCAGTTTAGTTAGCCCAATCTATATGTAAATTAAAGTCGCCCATGATAACTGCTGTACCTTTATTGCACGCATCCCTTATTTCTTGTTTGATGCTTTCCCCAACCTCACTACTACGGTTTGGTGGCCTGTACACAACACCCACCAGCGTTTTCTGCCCTTTGGTATTCCGTAGCTCCACCCATACAGAGTCCACATCATCCCAGATAATGTCCTTCCTTACTATTGCATTAATTTCCTCTTTAACCAGCAATGTCACCCCGCCTCCTTTTCCTCTCTGTCTATCCTTCCTAAATGTTGAATACCCCTGGATGTTGAGTTCCCAGCCTTGGTCACCCTGGAGCCATGTCTCTGTGATGAATTTTCCCCACTACCGATGTCAGGCTAACATGTCTATAATTCCTTGTTTTCTCTCTCCCTCCTTTTTTAAAAAGTGGGGTTACATTAGCTATCCTCCAGTCCATAGGAACTGAACCAGAGTCCATGGAATGTTGGAAAATGACCACCAAAGCATGTACTATTTCCAGGGCCCTTCCTTAAGTATTCTGGGGTGCAGACTATCAGGCCCTGGGGATTTATTGGTGTTGAGTCCCTTCAATTTCCCTAACGCGATTTCCTGCCTAATAAGGATTTCCCTCAGTTCCCCCTTCTCGATAGACCCTCGGTCGCCTAATATTTTTGGGAGGTTATTCGTGTCTTCCTTCGTGAAAACAGAACCAAAGTATTTGTTCAATTGGTCTGCCATTTCCTTGTTCTGTTCCCCATTCTGAATTCCCCTGATTCTGACTGCAAGGGACCTACACTAATCTTTTTCTCTTCACATATCTATAGAAGCTTTTGCAGTCAGTTTTTATGTTCCCTGCAAGCTTACTCTCATACTCTATTTTCCCCCTCCTAATTAAACCCTTAATCCTCCTCTGCTGAATTCTACATTTCTCCCAGTCCTCAGGTTTGCTGCTTTTTCTGGCCAATTTATATGGATTTAACACTTTCCCTAATTTCCCTCGTTAGCCACAGTTGAGCCATCTTCCCTCTTTTATTCTTATGCCATCCATGTGATATTTAAATGTCTGCCATCGCCTATCCACTGTCAACCCTTTAAGTATCATTTTCCAGTCTATCCTAGCCAATTCACTTTTCATACCGTCGAAGTTACCTTTCTTTAAATTCAGGACCCTAGTTTCTGAATTAACTGTCTCACTCTCCATCTTAATGAAGAATTCTACCATATTATGATTACACTTCCCCAAGTGGCCCCGCACGACCAGATTGCTAATTAATCCTCTCTCATTACACAAAACCCAATCTCTGATGATCTGCTCTCTAGTTGGTTCCTCGACATATTGGTCTAGAAAACCATCCCTAATACACTCCAGGAAATTCTCCTCCACAGTATTGCTACCACTTTGGTTAGCCCAATCAATATGCAGATTAAAGTCACCCATGATAACTGGTGTACCCTTATTGCACGCGTCCCTAATTTCCTGTTTGGTGCAATCCCCAAACTCCCTACTGCTGTTTGGTGGTCTGTGCACAACTCCCACTACCGTTTTCTGCCCTTTGGTGTTTCGCAGCTCTATCCATATAGATTCCCCATCATCCACACTAATGTCCTTCCTTACTATTGCGTTAATCTCCTCTTTAACTCTACCCCACCTCCTTTTCCTTCCTGTCTGTCCTTCCTGAATATTGAATATCCTGGATGTTGAGATCCCAGCCTTGGTTACCTTGGAGCCATGTCTCCGTAATCGCAATTACCTCATATCCGTTAACAGCTATCTGCGCAGTCAATTCATCCACCTTTTACGAATGCTCCTCGCATTGAGACTCAGAACCTTCAGGCTTGTTTTTGTCCTTTTAGAATTATGTTGTAAAGTGGCCCTTTTTGATTTTGGCCCTCGATTTCTCTGCCCTCCACTCTTGCTTTTCTCCTTCCTACCTTTTGCTTCTGCCCCCTTTTTACTTCCCTCTGCCTCCCTGCATAGATTCCCATCCCCCTGTCTTTTTAGTTTAAACCCTCCCCAACAGCACTAGCAAACATAGTGCTGCAGGTATTTTGGTGTTGTGCAGATTCTGTTGCTTCGCCTCAAACGGGTTGTTTCAGTGGTGTTCTCTGCACTGATCGCTTTTAGTCCCTTTATCCGTGCTCTGAGGGGAAATATCAGGCAACATATCACTGTTTTCACGTGTTGTTGAGGTGCTGTTCCGCGAGTTAGTTGGCAGCGGATAGTGTGTGAATATCACTGAGATCTCTGGAGTTTCGATGAATGTCTCAGCGCTCTTTCTCAGATGTTTCCTATTTCTGCGATACTCATAGTCATCTTCTGTAATGACCTGATATGAACAAATGCCGACTTGTTTCTGAAACTGAGCTTTTTGCCACTCTTTGCTGTCTCGTGTTTGTTTGAGTCTTACTGTTTCTCCTTCCTGCAGTGTAGGAAGTACTGTAGCACCTTTGTTGTAGTAGTGTGCTGGTTTGGCATGGTTCCTTTCTTTGTTGATGATGACGTCGTGCATTGGTTTGAATAGTTCATTTGCGATTGGGATGTTTGTTTTTGTGTGGCGACCGAGCAAGCGTTGTGCTGGCGATCTATCAAGGCCTTCAGTTGGTGTGTTTCGCCAAATGAGAATGTTCATGTAGAGGTCACCACAGTCTTTCTTTGTCTTGATTAACCGCTTTGCGAGCTTAACCACGTTCTCAACCTTTCCGTTGCTTTGTGGATATTCAGGTGAGCTTGTTGCGTGGAAGGTCGTGAGGTAGGAGGACCCTGTGTCTAGTTCACATTGCAAGAAACCCTCCTTGCATCCTGCTTTAGTGAAGACCTTTACATTTGACATCTGTGGGGCAAGATGTCATCGATCACAGGAAGTGGATAGTGTCCGCGTTTCAGGGCATTGTTCAGATGTTGAGGGTCGATGCATATTCATATCTTTCCATTTGGTTTTTGTACAGTCACTAGATTGGATACCCAGTCCGTCAGTTCAACAACTTTCGTGATGATTTGTCATTTTTCCAAACGATCGAGTTCCTCTTTTAGCGTTTGTTTGATCACTATTGGCACCTGTCTGGGTGGCATTACAGCTGGTGTCACTGATTCATTCAGTTCAAGGTGAACTGTCCCTGGCATGTGTCCAAGTCCCTTAAACACATCCGGATACACATTGTTGACATCAGTTGTTGACACTAGTGAGATGTTTACCTTGTTTGTAGTTTGCGATTCGCGTGGTTCATTTACCACCGTGATATTCTGATGCTGCACTTTTATCAGTTGTAGCTGGCTCACGCACTGCTCAACAATCAGTAGGGCACCTTGGCCCTCAATGATCACAAAGGGCACCATGTACTTTTGCTTGTCTTTGTATTTTCCAGTAGTTCATTACAAGGCCCTACCACTGGAATGGTTGCATGGTTGTCATATAGTAACAGTATTGTCTCAGAAACTTACCTAAAGGCTTAATGATAATAGAATCTAAGAGGTAGCATCGTCATCATCATAGACGGCCCCTCGTATCGAGGATGACTTGCTTCCATGCCAAAAAAGGATGAGTTCACACGTGTTTCAATGAAGGACCTAATATTCCAGGACCTGAACTACATCCTGAAGGGTGGAAGATGCCTGTGCATGGATGTTTTTGACATGGGGTGGCCGTTGCACACCAGCCACCACACGGGCTTGACAGAGCTAGGTCTTGGTCCAGTTACCCAAGATGACTGGAGACCCTGCTGCATGGACCTAGTGCGTGCACATATCGCAGTGTGGGCTGGCCCCGAACTCACGCCTCTCCTGGGCCCCAATCACATCCTTCCACAGTCTCTCACCGCTCCTTCTCCCCGACCTCGCCACTCCTGCTGTACCTGCCACGCTCCAATCACTGACCTGGACCTCGATGACGTCATTCTTCGCTGTCGTTGCCCTCCTGCACCCGCTCACACTGCTCCCGGAGGCAGTAGTACTCCACGCTGCTCCCAAGGCTGCTTGCCACTCCTGCCGCTGGTGTTCTCACGCACATTGCATGTGGCCCCACAATCTATTTGCATTTTTACCATTTGACCTTTAATGGAGAAGGTAGCCATAACTTTGTTAGGATACTTTCTGTCAGCTTTCTTCTTGATTGTGCAAACAACTTTACCAAGCATTTTTACAGTCATGACTTCAAAATCAGTATCATAACTCTTCATATAGTGCATGAACTTTTGGCTTGCCCTTATATTTTAGGGTTATGTGTAGAATTCTGCCTCGATCCACTCTGCACTTTTTTGAGAAAAGTGATTTAGTTTGCCGTGGGTCGGGATTTCTGTCTGACAGCTTTGACATCTTCAGACTCTGTTTCAGTGAGCTTCATGGATTTCATTTGCGCACCTGTGGCCTCTGTAGCTTTACAGAGCATCACATATTTATAGAAACATAGAAAATAGGTGCAGGAGTAGGCCATTCGGCCCTTCGAGCCTGCACCACCATTCAATATGATCATAGCTGATCATGCAACTTCAGTACCCCATTCCTGCTTTCTCTCCATGCACCTTGATCCCTTTAGCCGTAACGGCCACATCTAACTCCCTTTTGAATATATCAAACGAACTGGCCTCAACAACTTTTGTGGTAGAGAATTCCACAGGTTCACAATTCTGAGTGAAGAAGTTTCTCCTCATCTCGGTCCCAAATGGCTTGCCCCTTATCCTTAGACTGTGACCCCTGGTTCTGGACTTCCCCAACATCGGGAACATTCTTCCTGCATCTAACCTGTCCAATCCCGACAGAATTTTATGTGTTTCTATGAGATCCCCTCTCATTCTTCTGGATTTGAGTGAATATAAGCTTAGTTGATCCAGTCTTTCTTTCTTATGTCAGTCCTGCCATCCCGGGAATCAGTCTGGTGAACCTTCGCTGCACTCCCTCAATAGCAAGAATGTCCTTTCTCAGATTAGGAGACCAAAACTGTACACAATATTCAAGGTGTGGCCTCACCAAGGCCCTGTTAACTGCAGTAAGACCTCCCTGCTCCTATACTCAAATCCCCTAGCTATGAAGGCCAACATATCATTTGCCACCTTCACCGCCTGCTGTACCTGCATGCCAACTTTCAATGACTGATGAACCATGACACCCAGGTCTCATTGCACCTCCTCTTTTCCTAATCTGTCACCATTCAGATAATATTCTGCCTTCCTGTTTTTGCCACCAAAGTGGATAACCTCACATTTATCTACATTATACTGCACCTGCCATGCATTTGCCCACTCACCTAACCTGTCCAAGTCACCCTGCAGCCTATTAGCATCCTCCTCGCAGCTTACACCGCCACCCAGCTTAGTGTCATCTGCAAACTTGGAGATATTACATTCAATTCCTTCGTCTAAATCATTAATATATATTGTAAATAGCTGGGGTCCCAGCACTGAACCTTGCGGTACCCCACTAGTCATTGCCTGCCATTCTGAAAAGGACCTGTTTATTCCTACTCTTTGCTTCCTGTCTGTTAACTAGTTCTCTATCCACGTCAATACATTACTCCCAATACCACGTGCTTTAATTTTGCACACTAATCTCTTGTGTGGGACCTTGTCAAAGGCCTTTTGAAAGTCCAAATACACCACATCCACTGGTTCTCCCTTGTCCACTCTACTAGTTACATCCTCAAAAAATTCTAGAAGATTTGTCAAGCATGATTTCCCTTTCATAAATCCATGCTGACTTGGACTGATCCTGTCACTGCTTTCCAAATGCGCTGCTATTACATCTTTAATAATTGATCCCAACATTTTCCTCACTACCGATGTCAGGCTAACCGGTCTATAATTCCCTGTTTTCTCTCTCCCTCCTTTTTTAAAAAAGTGGGGTTACATTAGCTGCTGTTCAATCCATAGGAACTGATCCAGAGTCTATAGAATGTTGGAAAATGACCACCAATGCATCCACTATTTCTAGGGCCACTTCCTTAAGTACTCTGGAATGCAGACTATCAGGCCCTGGAGATTTATCTGCCTTCAATCCCATCAATTTCCCGAACAACAATTTCCTGACTAATAAGGATTTCCTTCAGTTCCTCCTTCTCGCTAGACCCTCGGTCCCCTAGTATTTCCGGAAGATTATTTGTGTCTTCCTTAGTGAAGTTAGAACCAAAGTATTTGTTCAATTCGTCTGCCATTTGTTTGTTCCCCATTATAAATTCACCTGATTCTGACTGCAAGGGACCTACATTTGTTTTCACTAATCTTTTTCTCTTCACGTATCTGTAGAAGCTTTTACAGTCAGTTTTTATGTTCTCTGCAAGCTTACTCTCGTTCTCTATTTTCCCCCTCCGAATTAAACTTTTTGTTCTTCTCTGCTGAATTCTAAATTTCTCCCAGTCCTCAGTTTTCGGCTTGATTCTTGCAACAGCTTCTTACGCAGAGTGTTATCAGATATTCCGCAGACTATGCGGTCTCTGATGAAATCATCCCTCAAATTGCCGACATCACATGACAATGCTAGCTGTCTCTCTTTCACGAGATATCTGAAAAAATGCTCGTCCCCTTGTACACAGTTGTTAAACTGCTACCATTCATAGATGATATTGGTTTTACCTTTACAGTCTCTTCCCAGAGCTTCAAAATAATCTCAATTTCCTGCTTGTCTTCCTCTGATTTGTAAAGAAGATTATTGTGGACATCGAGGGCATCGCTGCCAATGGCAGTGATATACGTTGCAACCCTAACTCTGTCTGGTTTTTCCACAATGTTCCTGATAATTTCATAGCTGTCCCACAGCTGTTTTGAATTTTTTCCAGTTGGCTTTCAAATCGCCGGTCACGTGCAATGGAGGTGAGAGAGGAATGTGCGCGGGAATTGGCACCATGGTGGTCATGATAGCACGCTACAGGTTAGGACTTTGAGTTTGTCACTTACATGTTCAGCCATGAACTCATTGAATGGCGGTGCAGGCTAGAAGGGCCGAATGGCCTACTCCTGCATCTATTTTCTATGTTTCTATGTATACAGTTCAAATGCCCAGAGACTTGAACAAGTCTAGTAATAAACTATCGTGGCCATGTAATTGTAGAAAGATGTTTTCAATCGAGGCTATACAATAACTTATGCCACTTTATTTGGGAGATCTCAGACAACCATGTGGAGCTTAAGATGATATTCCTTCACAGACTCTCTCTCTCAAAAAAGCTCCCTATACCTCCTAGCTAGAGGGTATTATACATTATATCGAAACTGTGTGAAACATCCGTAAGACAAAGGTCCTCCACCAGCCTGTCCTCACCGCACAGCACTCACGCGCGGCCCTAGACACCATGGACACTTCCCATATCTCGGGAGCCTCCTATCAACAAGAGCAGGCATCGACGACGAGATCCAACACCGCCTCCAGTGTGCCAGTACAGCCTTCGGTCGCCTGAGGAAAAGAGTGTTCGAAGACCAGGCCCTCAAAACTGTCACCAAGCTCATGATCTACAGGGTTGTAGTGATACCCTCCCTCCTGTATGGCTCAGAGACATGGAGCATGTACAGTAGACATCTCAAGTTGCTGGAGAAATATCACCAACGATGTCTCCGCAAGATCCTACAAATCCCCTGGGAGGACAGACGCACCAATGTCAGCGTCCTCATTCAGGCCAACATCCCCAGCATTGAAGCACTGACCACACTCTATCAGCTCCGCTGGGCAGGCCACATAGTCCGCATGCCAGATATGAGACTCCCAAAGCAAGTGCTCTACTCTGAGCTCCTTCATGGCAAACGAGCCAAAGGTGGGCAGCAGAAACGCTACAAGGACACCCTCATAGCCTCCGTGATGAAGTGCAACATTCAACTGACACCTGGGAGTCCCTGGCCCAAGACCGCCCTAAGTGGAGGAAGTGCATCTGAGAGGGCGCTGAGCACCTCGAGTCTCAATGCCGAGAGCATACAGAAATCAAGCGCAGACAGCGGAAAGAGCGTGCGGCAAACTAGTCCCACCCTCCCTTACCCTCAACGACTATCTGTCCACCTGTGACAGAATCTGTGGCTCTCTTATTGGACTGTTCAGCCACCAAAGAACTCACTTCAGGGAGTGGAAGAAAGTCTTCCTCGATTCCGAGGGACTGCCTGTGATGATGATGATGATGATGACAGTACTAATATGGACCATGACTTCTGGCTGTTCACCCTATTTCCAGCCCCCAAAATGCCCTGCAGCCGCTCGGTGACATCCTTGACCCTGGCACCAGGGAGGCATCATACCATCCTGGAGTCATGTCTGCGACGGCAGAAACGCATGGATGCTCCCCTGTCTATTGAATCCCCTCCCACTATAGCTCTTCCATTCTTCCTCCTGTCCCCCTGTGCAGCTGAGCCACCCGTGGTGCCGTGAACTTGGCTCTGTCTGCACTCCCCAGAGTGGACTCATTTAATGTACCATTTGTAAATCATTGGATGGCAGGATCGTGAACAAATTCGTGGCTAGCTGGCTCTGTTTTCAACAGATTCCTGCCCAGCACTGTGTTGTACTGTCATGTATTCAACTGTCATTGTAACCCATGTATAAGCTGACCGAAGTTGTACACCTTGAGAACATTGACCACAAGGGGCGAACTTGTGGGAGACACTCCTAACCTGAACTTTCCAGTATAAAAGGGGAAGCTCCACCCACTGTCTGCCTCTTGAGGTCTTGGTAATAAAGGTAACTGGTCACAGAGTGATCTTTTCTCAAGTATGGGCCTCGTGTGCATTTATACTATATAGTAAGGACATATTGGTGACGAGAAACTGAGATTTAAACCACGCGAGCATGGCCACTAGCAGCACAGAAGAGAGGTACTGTGTTGGTGATGATTTGGATGACTTTATTGAGAGACTACAGCAAAGTTTTATCACTAAGGAATGGTTGGAACAGGATTCGACCGACAAACGCAGGGCTCATCTCCTGACGGTTTGTGGATCCAGAATGTACTCCCTGATGAAGGACCTTCTAGCGCCAAAGAAGCCGGTAACAAGACGTTCGAAGAGCTCAGTAAGTTGATCGGGGAACACCTTAAACCGGCGAGCAGCATGCACATGGCGAGACACCGGTTTTACATGCACCGGTGGCGAGAAAGGCAAAGCGTTCCAGACTTCGTGGCAGATCTCAGGCGACTGGCGAGCCTATGTAAGTTCCCAGATGCATGCAGAGTGGAGATGCTGCGAGACTTTTTTATTGAGGGCATCGGGCACTTCAGGTTTTCAGGAAACTGATTGAGACCAAAGACTTGACCTTGGAAACGGCGGCACTGATAGCCCAGACAATTATCTCAAGGGAGGAAGAGACCAGAATGATTTATGGCAAAAATCTTGGCTTAAATGCGGCAAACGACCAGGGAGTCAACACTGTTAACGTGGCACACAGTTCTCTAGGCAGACAAGGGCAATCGGACATGCCCCATCATGCAGTTGAACCCAAAGGGAGAATTCAATAGAGACAATGGCTAGCTGAACGGCGATTCATGCCATCGCAATGGAAAATGCGGCCAGTAATGGGGCATCAACACCTGTTAATGGTGCGCTTAAGGATAGTTACAGAGGCAGTCAGAGACGATCGACTGGTAATGGACCTTTTGTTTCCAACAACAGGGCCTCCAGCTCATGCTGGAGCTGTGGAGGCAAACACCCAGCCAGAGCTTGCAGGTATCTGCATTATACCCGCAGAAACTGCAACGTCAGCGGTCACTTGGCGCATATGTGCAGGAAGCATGCAGCCAGGTTGATATACGAGGAGGACGGGCCCGATGTAAGCCCTACAAGGCCAAATGAATACTGGGGGAAATCGCTGGAAGCTGAAGTTCAGCGAGTTCATGTGGAGCACATGTACAGTTCACATACCAGGACGCCACCGGTAATGATGAAAGTGCTCCTCAATGGCATCCCAGTATTAATGGAGCTAGACACAGGGGCCAGCCAGTCCCTGATGAGTATCAAACAGTTTGAAAGGTTGTGTGTGTCCAAGGCCAGGAGGCCAAAATTATTGCCGATTGACGCACAGCTACGGACATATACAAAGGAGATCATTCCAGTGCTAGGCAGCGTCACGGTAGCCGTGACCCACAAAGATTTGGAGAACAGGTTGCCACTCTGGATTGTCCCAGGGGACGGTCCCACACTACTGGGGAGGAGTTGGCTTGCTGTCATGAACTGAAAATGGGGTGATGTCAATGCAATTTCTTCTGTGGAGCGAGTATCATGCTCACAGATCCTGGACAAATTTGACTTCTTATTTCAACCCGGCATCGGCACTTTCATGGGGACCAAGGTAGTGATTCACATAAATCCGGACGCCAGGCCAGTACACCACAAGGCCAGAGCGGTGCCGTATGTGATGCGGGAAAAGATAGAATGCGAATTGGACCGCCTGCTGAGGGAAGGCATCTTCTCGCCATTCGAATTCAGTGACTGGGCGAGCCCGATCGTGCCGGTGCTCAAGGCGGATGGGTCGGTCAGGGTATCTAGCAATTACAAGGCCACCATCAATCGGGTGTCACTCCAAGACCAGTACCCGCTACCGAGAGCGGAGGACCTCTTTGCGACGCTATCCGGTGGCAAACTTTTTTCAAAATTGGACCTGACCTCAGCTTACATGACCCAGGAGCTGGCGAGTGAGTCGAAGAAGCTGACAAGGGGTTGTTTGAGTACAACAGATGTCCGTTCGGGATTCGTTCGGCTGCCGCGATCTTTCAGCGAAATATGGAAAGCCTCCTCAAGTCAATTCCAAGTACGGTGGTTTTTCAAAATGACACCCTCATCATGGATCGCGATACTGAAGAACACCTCCACAACCTGGAGGAGGTGCTACGCAGACTGGACCGGGTAGGGCTGCGACTGAAAAAGGCGAAGTGCGTCTTCTTAGCTCCAGAAGTAGAATTCCTGGGGAGGAGGATAGCAGCAGACGGGATCAGACCTACTGCGTCCAAAACAGATTCGATCCAGAGAGCACCCAGACCCCGTAACACGACGGAGCTGCGTTCGTTCCCGGAGCTCCTGAACTATTTTGGCAACTTTCTTCCCAAATTGAGCACGCTGTTAGAGCCGCTACACGTGCTCCTATGCAAAGGTCGCGATTGGGTCTGTGGGGGACAGCCAGGAAAGGGCTTTTGATAGCGCACGCAATTTATGGTCCAACAAACTTAACGTTATATGACCCGTGTAAGAAACTAGTTTTAACGTGTGATGCGTCGTCCTATGGAGTCGGGTGTGTGTTGCAGCATGTGAATGCCAATGGTCAGTTACAGCCGGTAGCTTATGCCTCCATAGTACTGTATAGTAAGGACATATTATGTACATTGTTGAATCTTTCACTGTTAATGGGTAGTTTTAAAGGGAGACTGGATCAGTTTTATGTAGAATCTATAAAATCATGTAGTTTTAGTTAGTGACTGTCTATAAACCTATTGTTTTGATGCAATTCAACACCAATTGCTCTGTGCCAGCTAACAGCCTCCCAGTTTCTTGGCCTGTGTATTTATCGAAGCTGGGATGTGTTTGTGTGCCTCCATTCCCCGTCAGCACAGCGCATGACCGGGGAGCCCAGGGACAACCGCCTTATTGCTGCAGGAGGAATCTTTAAGCAATCCCGAGATTGTCTGACCTGGAGAGGGAGCTGGTTTGAATACTGAACTGACTCCCTCTCAGGTGTCACTGGGTGAAGCATGGACTCATTGTGCTGGGACTGTGTGTTGGGGAATTCCCATGTCTGTGTACAGAAGTAGCGGTGAATCCCCAACATTCACCGTGCTTATCCATTGAATTTCCTTCTCCTTTCAGTCTGTAACTGTATCCGGATTGGTTGTCTGACATGGCATTCACATACTTAAGGATGCGCCATTTCAAGCTGCAAGTCCTTTAACGTAAGGGTGGGGATCAAGTCAGCCATTGTTGATTGATGCCCTTATTAACGAGGAGATGTGTACGTCCCGTGTGTGTTTACTGCCGGTGATTAATGCAGCTTACACATGCGTGCCGAGATAGGAGGTTGCCTTTGAGAAGGGCATGGAGACTGCTGATGTAACCTTGAGAAAGCTACGTCAGTGGCTTTCTTACTTCTCCGGGGTCATGTGCTGGCTGTGTGATTATTTTACAGTGAATTGAAATTGGGATCTTGATTGTTGCAAGTAGACATTAGTCCTTGCTCTTCGCCTGTTTAGAAATGTCGCTTGGCGGAATACAAATTGGGTCAGCAGCAAAACCTCAAATTGGGCTTGGGATTTTACTGAAAATAGATTGATGTTACTGACCTGGCTTGAGATGAAGGTTGATGCCCCTCTGCTTTGACTCTGATCCAATGGACATTCTCTTTAATACACTGGGTGTGTGTGTGTGCTGGTTTGTGAGTGAATGCAGTTCCCCTCTGGGATAGGATTCAAGGGCTCTCTACTTCCATTCTCCATGTGTCCACACAGTGTGTCAGTGGGCCATGGTGTGTGGGCTGGGGCTGCCCCGCCCTCACCCAGTGTGTGGGCCCCGCCCTCGCCCAGTTTGTGGGCAGGGGCTGCCCCGCCCTCGTCCAGTGTGTGGGCCCCGCCCTCGCCCAGTGTGTGGGGAGGGGCTGCCTCGCCCTCGCCCAGTGTGTGGGGAGGGGCTGCCTCGCCCTCGCCCAGTGTGTGGGGAGGGGCTGCCTCGCCCTCGCCCAGTGTGTGGGGAGGGGCTGCCTCGCCCTCGCCCAGTGTGTGGGGAGGGGCTGCCTCGCCCTCGCCCAGTGTGTGGGGAGGGGCTGCCTCGCCCTCGCCCAGTGTCAGGGGAGGGGCTGCCTCGCCCTCGCCCAGTGTGTGGGGAGGGGCTGCCTCGCCCTCGCCCAGTGTGTGGGAAGGGGCTGCCCTGCCCTCGCCCAGTGTGTGGGGAGGGGCTGCCTCGCCCTCGCCCAGTGTGTGGGGAGGGGCTGCCTCGCCCTCGCCCAGTGTGTGGGGAGGGGCTGCCTCGCCCTCGCCCAGTGTGTGGGCAGGGGCTGCCTCGCCCTCGCCCAGTGTGTGGGCCCCGTCCTCGCCCAGTGTGAGAGCAGGGGCTGCCCCGCCCTCGCCCAGTGTGTGTGGAGGGGCTGCCTCGCCCTCGCCCAGTGTGTGGGGAGGGGCTGCCCCGCCCTCGCCCAGTGTGCGGGACCTGACCTCGCCCAGTAGCTGGATCCGCCCTCACATCGTGGCAGGTTCCAGCAGCAACTATTGGATTGGCATTAGTCTCCCCGGCCTTCTCTCCCATCCCCTGCCAACTGGCTCGACCTAGTCTGGGAGATCAGACCTGCAGCCTTATGTTCGATGTGGCTCGCTTTCAGTATCGTTGCTGCCTTTTATCAACTCAACCACAGCAAAAGTTCCAACCACAAGCTTTGATTCCTTGTTAAATAGAATCATAGAAATTTACAGCACAGAAGGAGGCCATTCAGCCTATCGTGTCCGCGCCGGCCGACCAAGAGGCTATCCGGCCTAATCCCACTTTCCAGCTCTTGGTCCGTAACCCTGTAGGTTACAGCACTTCAAGTGCACATCCAAGTACTTTTTAAATGTGCTGAGGGTTTCTGCCTCTACCACCCTTTCAGGCAGTGAGTTCCAGACCCCCACCACCCTCTGGGTGAAGAAATTTGTCCTCCTGTCTCCTTTAAACCTCCCCCCAATTAATTTAAATCTATGCCCCCTGGTTGTTGACCCCTCTGCCAAGGGAAATGGGTCCTTCCTATTCACTATATCCAGGCCCCTCATAATTTTATGCACCTCAATCAGTCTCCCCTAAGAATCCTCTGTTCCAAAAAAAATGGACCCAGCATTCAATCTTTCCTCATAGCCAAAATTCTCCAGTCCAGGCAACATTCTTGTAAATCTCCTCTGCACCCTCTCTAGTGCAATCACATCTTACCTGTAATGTGGTGACCAGAACTGCATGCAGTACTCCAGCTGCAGCCTAACCAGTGTTTTATACAGTTCAAGCACAATCTCCTTGGTCTTGTATTCTATGCTGGGCCTAATAAAGGCAAGTATTACATATGCCTTCTTAACCACCTGGCCTGCTATCTTCAAGGATCTGCACTCCAAGGTCCCTTTGTTCCTCTACACTTCTCAGTACCATTTAATGTTGCATTGTTAGACATCTCCAAATGCATTACCTCACACTTCTCCGGATATAGGATATAGATCCAGTTATAGTGCATAGCAAACTAACGGAATGCTTTCGATTATGTCAGGAAAGGATGAACGGGCTGAGTCTCTTTCCTCTTGAAATCGAAGGCTGAGGGATGCCCTAATCGAGGTTTTTAAAATAGTGAAAGGTTTTGATGGAGTGGATGCAGAAAGAATGTTTCCACATGGGGCAGAGCATAATTAGAGGCCATCAATATAAGATAGTCACCAAGAAATCCAATGGGAAATTCAGGGAAACTTCTGAACCCAGAGTGGTGAGAATGTGGAACTCGCTGCTGCAGGGAGGGGTTGAGGTGAATAGTATCGATGTATTTAAGGGGAGGCTGGACAAGCATATGAGGGAGAAGAATATAGAGGGTTATGCTGATAGAGTTAGATGAGGAAAGACGGGAGGAGGTTCGAGTGGAGTATAAACGTCAGCATGGACTGGTTGGGCCGAATGGCCTGTTTCTGTGCCGTATATCCTGGGTAATCCGATGTAAAACAGTGTGGATGGGATGAGGATGCACTGATTTATTCAATTGAGTACTGGAGCCAATAATGAATCTTGCACTGAATGGCGATATTGGGGGAGTCTCCTTGTCTGGCGAGATTTTAAGCAATCTCAGATTTGCTGATGACATTGGCCTTAACATTTAAAACCGATTCGCAGACTAACTGATGAGATGTACATGGAGAGTCTCTTCTTCTTCGGCAGTCCCTTGGAGTCGAGGATGACTTGCTTCCACACTAATGAGTTCTCAGGTGACTGATGAGACCAATGCGGGATCTATAGTCTCTGTCACAGGTGGAGTGATGGGTGGGCGGGATGCTTGGGTTGTCGTGTGCTCTTTCCGTTGTTTGCACTTGGCTTCCACTTGTTCCCAGCGAAGAGACTCGGTGTTCGTATGCTTCTCGTTCACTTTGAGCGGACTTGGGCCAGGGATTCCCAGGTGTCGGTGGGGATGTTGCACTTTTTCAAGGAACCTTTGAGGGTGTCCTTGAAACGTTTCCTCTGCCCACCTGGGACTCGCTTGCCGTTGGCCAAGACCTCATCGTGGATTTTGATAATCGGGGGCGGGGGGCGGGTGCGGCGGCAGTGCTGTGTGGCGGGGGTAGGTTGGTAGAGGACTTTTGTCTTATAGATGTTTCGTATAAGGCCCATACTCTCATACGCTTCGGTGAAGGTGTTGACGATGGTTTGGAGTTCGACCTCCGAGTGTGTGCAAACATAAGTGTCTTCTGCATACTGTAATTCAATGACAGAGGATGGGACGACCTTGGATCTGGACCGGAGGTGACGAAGGTTGAACAATTTCCTGTTTGTTCTGTAGATTATAGCTCCACTTCAGCGGGGAACTTATTGAGGGTGAGATGGAGCATTGCAGCAAGGAAGATCGAGAAAAGCATTGGTGCAATGACACAGCCTTGCTTGACCCCGGTCTGTACGTGAATTGGGTCTGTGGTGGATCCATTGGTCAGGATCATGGCGAGCATGTCATCATGGGGCAGGCGGAGGATGGAGACAAACTTTTGAGGGTAGCCGAATTTGAGGAGGGCGCTCCATAATCCCTCACGGTTGGCAATGTCAAAGGCCTTTGCGAGTTCAAAGAAGGCCATGTACAAGGGTTGGTGCTATTCTCTGCATTTCTCTTGAATTTGCCGTGCGGTGAAGATCATGTCCATTGTTCCCATTAGTGGGCGGAATCCACATTGTGACTCTGGGAGGAGCTCTTCAGCCACAGGGCGAAGGCGATTGAGGAGGATTCTTGCGATGACTTTCACTGTGGCAGACAGCAGGGAGATTCCTCTATAATTACCGCAATCGGACTTGTCACCTTTCTTGAAAATGGTTACAATTACATCGTTTCTGAGATCCCCTGGCATGCTCTCCTCCTTCCAAATAATAGAAATTAGTTCATAGATTCCTGCCAATAGTACTTCTCCACCATGTTTTAGTGCCTCGGCGGGGAGTCCATACATTCCTGAGGGCTTGTTGTTCTTCAGTTGTCGGATGGCCTTTTCAATCTCGGGGTTTTGCTGAGGTGGAGGCGGGTAGCATGCTGTTAGATGGAGTCGAGGACACTCACGTCGAAGACAGAGTCTCTGTTAAGGAGATCTTCGAAGTGTTCCTTCCAGCAGGCACTGACTGCCTCTCTGTCCTTAATGAGTACCTCCCTGTCCTTGGCCCGCAGTGAGGCAGGGCCTTGGGTGCTTGAACCGTAGGTAGTCTTGACTGCGCTGAAGAATCCTCGCATGTCATGGTCGTAGGCTAGTTGCTGGATCTCTTGCACTTTCCCCATCCACCATCTGTTCTTTAGGTCATGGATTTTATGTTGGACCTCGGCCTTCAGATTTCTGTAGAGCAGCTTTCTTGCTCTCGAGTAGTGTTGCTGTTTCCTGTTCAAGAATGCTATGCGCTTGCTGCTTGTCAGCTCCTGAATCACCTGGTCGTTCTCATTGAACCAGTCTTGGTGTGTCTGGGTCATGGAGAGTAGAACATAAGGATTACACATTAACGTAAAGAAGAAAAAGGCCATGTCTTATGAGAACCATCTGGAAGATGTAGACATTACAAATGTAGATGTTGACAAATCTAGAATATTTTGAGGATGTAACTAGTAGAGTGGACAAGGGAGAACCAGTGGATGTGGTGTATTTGGACTTTCAAAAGGCTTTTGACAAGGTCCCACACAAGAGATTAGTGTGCAAAATTGGTATTGGGGGTAATGTATTGATGTGGATAGAGAACTGGTTTGCAGAGAGTTGGGATAAATGGGTCCTTTTCAGAATGGCAGGCAGTGACTAGTGGGATACTGCAATGTTAATTGCTGGGACCCCAGCTATTTACAATATATGTTAATGATTTAGACAAAGGAATTGAGTGTAATATCTCCAAGTTTACAGATGACACAAAAACTGGGTGACCGTGTGAGCTGTGAGGAGGATGCTAAGAGGCTGCAGGGTGACTTGGACAGGTTAGGTGAGTGGGCAAATACATGGCAGATGCAATCTAATGTGGATAAATGTGAGGTTCCACTTTGGTGGAAAAAACAGGAAGGCTGATTATTTTCTGAATGGTGACAGATTAGCAAAAGCGGAGGTGCAACGAGACCTGGGTGCCATGGTACATCAGTCATTGAAAGTTGGCACGCAGATACAGCAGGCAGTAAAGAAAGCAAATGGCATGCTGGCCTTCATAGCGAGAGGATTTGAGTATAGGAGCAGGGAGGTCTTACTGCAGTTGTACAGGGCCTTGGTGAGGCCTCACCTGGAATATTGTGTTCAGTTTTGGTCTCCTAATCTGAGGAAGGACATTCTTGCTATTGAGGGAGTGCAGCGATTGAGGGAGTTCACCAGATTGATTCCCGGGATGGCAGGACTGACATATGAAGAAAGACAGGATCGACTAGGCTTATATTCACTGGAATTTAGAAGAGTGAGAGGGGATCTCATAGAAACATATAAAAATCTGACGGGATTGGACAGGTTAGATGCAGGAAGAATGTTCCCGATGTTGGGGAAGTCCAGAACCAACGGTCACAGTCTAAGGATAAGGGGTCAGCCATCTAGGACCGAGATGAGGAGAAACTTTTTTACCAGAGAATTGTGACCCTATGGAATTCTCTACTGCAGAAAGTTGTTGAGTCCAGTTCATTGGATATATTCAAAATGGAGTTAGATGTGTCCCTTATGGCTAAAGGGATCAGGGGATATAGAGAGAAAGCAGGAATGGGGTATTGAAGTTACATGATCAGCCCTGATCATATTGAATGGTGGTGCAGGCTCGAAGAGCTGAATGGCCTACTCCTGCATCTATTTTCTATGTTTCTATGTATTACACTTGACGGTGTGCAGTTGAACAGATGGAAAAGTTTGACTGCCTCGATGGGTTATTGTCAGAGAATGGGATACCGAGAGAGGATTGGATCTGTCTCGGGTCAGTGTCATAGAATGGGATACCGAGAGAGAATTGGATCTGTCTTTGGGTCAGTATCAGAGAATGGGACACCGAGAGAGGATTGGATCTGTCTCAGGTCAGTGTTAGATCTCTTAATTTTCAATGAAATGTGAACTCCGATTGTAGTTTTAATGTAACTTTATTCTGGCAGCAACAACAAACTCTTGGCTTTAAGCCAGGCCTTTATCCTTCTGAGACCACATGGCAAAATGGCTGTACTTATACCTGGTTCAATTTACAGAAAAAAAACTCACCTTCTTTGACCTTATTGGCTCATTTAATAGTCTGTTAACCTTTAATTGGCTCGCTACCCAAGGTCCTAAAATGTCAAGTTGATTGATGACTTAATGCAATGTGGTCTGTGTTTTCTCAAAAACTGCAGCCAGGCTGCAGAGCTTGAATTCTCTATCAATCCCCCCTTTGATTCTTTCACAAACTGAATCATAAAACATCAGCTATCACTGGTTAAACATTCTACAACATAATTTCATACATGTTAAGAGTTTCCTTCTAAAATTTGTTGATGTGTTTCGCCACATGTCCGGACTAGTAGCTTCCACACAAATTTACACCAACCCGAGTTCCATCGTGGCCACAATGGAAGTCTAGTTTTAGTAGGTTAATTAACCTTATTCCAATTTAATCCAAATCAATATCTTAATTCAACCAGTAAACAACCTTCCCTTAAGCATAACATACCCCTGTGCCACGTACAGACGGTCTGCTGGAACCTACAAGGTGTCTCACATGCAGGACAGCAGCTACAGCCGCCTGGTTGCAATAACATTTAATCAACATAAACAAACAATATAAAAGTAAAATAATTACAATGACTAGAATTAAACCTTCCACCAATGAAGTTCCTATTGAACCTAGCCATTCAGTGGCTCCGCTCCACAAAGTGAATGATAGGGTTTGCTTAAGTTTTTCTACCTCCTTTTGGATATGCTCCGCTAATTGGGCAATTTCTTCGGAGCTATCTGGGATATATGTGCAACACTCAGTTCCGAGTAGGGCGCAAGTACCTCCCTTTTCAGCCAAGATGTAATCAAGGGCTAGTCTATTCTGTAGGGCTACTGTGCGGATTGCTACCATTTCTGCATTGATTTTAACTAGGGCCTCCGAGGTATCATTGGCTACCCGTTCCACAACGGATGCCATGTTAATGGATTCCCTTGTCAGTCTGGCGGTCCCATACCTGGGGATCAGAATGGCAAAAAACCTCTCTGTTTCTGTGATAGCTCTCTTAGGACGGTGTAAATGTTCCGACAGTGACTTTATATGATACATATAAGGCACAATATAGGCTAAATAGCAGGATCCCGTCCAATTCTGGGGCAGCCACTGATAGGCCTTGTGGCCACACATCCAATAGGTGCCATTATAGGCAATGAAGGTTAGCTGTTTCTTTGTCTCCAACAGTCCGGGGCCTGTCCAGGCTTTTCCATCTGTTTTATTCAGAATCCCTGTTACGTTAAGAATTCCCACATCGGCCCAGTTTGGACGGTTCCGTGGCTTGATTATATTATAATTCCGGGAGCAGTTACTATACCCCATATTTTGGCCTCCTTTGATGTTTCTAATCAGACAGATCGATTCCCCCCGGTCTTCCTATTCCCATTGTATTAGTGATAACAAAAAATGGGGGCCGTTTGGAATTATTGTAGCATGGTTGGTATCCCCCTTCAAAAGTAGTTAGATTGTAACCTGCTGACTTCCATTTACGTGCCCAGTTTTCCATATCCTGAAACGCATTGCCTGTTTTGTTTTGATTAATTATCCACTCAGCCATTTCCGAGATATTCAAGGGAACTGGCCTCAAGGGAATCCCTCCCTTTGAGTGAATAGGAATATGTGCACACACCCAACAACTAGAAATGTTACCTTGTTTGGCATAAATGTATGACATATATAAAAAGGTATTTACATGTAATTCCCTTGCTACCCTACTATTTCCCTTTGGTGCAGAGGGTCGGCTAGTAAGAAGTAGGCAAATGCCTAGAATACCTACAATCAGTAATACAGTAACTTTATACATTTTGGCAAAAAGTAATTGTCCTTATTAGATTTCAGCTTCAGTTACGAGTGCTCGTTTAACGTGTGAAGCCTGGATCCAGGCTTTCTTTCCTTGGACTTTAACAGCTGCCTGGGTGGTCAATAACACTTGGTAAGGTCCCTCCCACTTGGCACCCAAAGGTTCTTTATGCAACTTTTTCACATAGACCCAGACTCCCGGGATGATGTCATGTCCTGCTTTGGGTGGATTACCCCAAGCTGCCGATACCTGTCGGGAAACAGAACTAATAGCATGGTTAAGTTCTGACAGTATGATACCAAAGTGTCACTCATTAAGTGAACATCAGCTTTCCGTAAATCGATAGTTCCTGGCAGCGACATGGGTCTTCCTGTTATAATTTCAAATGGGCTTAGACCTGTAGTTCTGTTCGGGGTTGCCCTAATGTTACATAGCACTATTGGTAGTGCCTGGGGCCATGGTGTTCCTTCTTGGTGATATTTTGCAAGCTGTTGTTTCAGAGTTTGATTCATTCGCTCTACTTGTCCTGATGATTGTGAATGATAAGGACAGTGTAAATCTCACGTAATGTTCAGTAACCAACAGACTTCTTGGCAGACAGCACCTGTGAAGTGTGTTCCCTGATCTGAGTCAATGCTACTCGGGACTCTCCATCGGGGAATGTAATCCTTACACAAGACCTTTGCAGTGTGATTGGCTGTGGCTCTTTTAGTTGGGACAGCTTCTACCCATCTAGAGAATCTGTCGACCATGACAAGAATGTTAGTGTATCCTTGGCATGAAGGAAGAGATATATAATCAACCTGCAGATGCTGGAATGGTCCGACAGGAGCAGGGGGCTTCAGTTGGGGCATTACCGTGATGGGTCCAGAATTATTTTTCTGGCAGACCACACAGCGGTCTGTTACCAGCTGGGCATGTTTTTTAAATCCCCGACCCCACCAGCTTTTCTGGAACCGTGCCGTCATCTGTTGTGAGGCCAAGTGTCCCCACGAGTGGATCTGTTGGGCTAAAAAAGGCATAAGCGCTTGTGGCGCGACTGGCTTGTCGGTAACTCTTTGTCTCCAGACACCATCTTCACATAGCTTAATTCCTGCCTCAATCCATGTCCATTTTTCCTCTCTGGAGCATTCGCCTTGCATTGTTTGAAGGTCTCGTGTCAGAGTCCAGAGTGCTTTCAATCTGCACATCTGTGTTGGTTCTTCTGGGGGAACGCCCTGTGAGGCGGCATCTTTAGCTAGGTCGGCTAGGGCATTTCCCTGTGGTTCTGTGGTATTTTCCTTCGTATGGGCCTTACACTTCAGGATGGACACTTCCTGAGGTAATTGTATGGCCTCTAGTAAGTCTCGGACTTCTTTCCCATTTCGGATAGGTGTACCAGCAGCAGTGAGGAATCCTCTCTTCCGCCATAACAGACCAAAGTCGTGAGCGACTCCAAAAGCATAACGCACATCTGTGTAGAGATTAGCTGTCTGTCCTTTTGCCATTTGACATGCTTCTGACAGGGCCCGTAACTCGGCCTGTCGTGCTGACGTTCCTGAGGGTAAACATCCTTTTGCCACTACCTCATATAAGGTTGTAACTGCCCATCCTGCTTTTCTGGTACCATTGTCAACAAAGGAGGAACCATCTGTAAACAGGATGAGGTCTGGGTTGTGCAGAGGCTCCTCTGCTGCTAAGGCTGCTTTTTCTGTTTCTTTTAAAATCTCCACGCAGTCATGCTCTTCACATTCTCCCCCCTCTTGCTCCCTCGATTCTGACATCGGGAGCATAGTTGCGGGATTAACCGGGCTGGCCCGGACGATATGGAGATTAGGAGCTTCCAAAACTGCTGTCCAACGGGTCCATCTAGCTGCCGTCACCTGAGACATTCTATTCATAGACAGCAAAGCATGTACGGTGTGGGGACACTCGACAATCAGCTTTTGGTCGAGGACTAGACCCGCAGTGATCATTACTGCTTGACATGTAGCTTCCATGGCCCTTAGGCAACTTCCCCATCCGAGGGCTACCGCATCCAGTTTTGCCGAATAATAGCCAATAGGTCTTTGCCGATCCCCATGTTCTTGTGTCAGTCTAGCTGTCATATATCCTCCTTTCTCATGGACAAACAGGGTAAATGGCTTACCACTGTCGGGGATTCCCAGAGCCGGTGCCGAACACACAGCCTTTTTCAAACTCAGGAAGGCCTCTTGCTGTTCTTTAGTGAGGGTGATGGCTTCTTTGGAGGCATATTTCCCCTTTAAGATATCATTCAATGGCTGAGCAAGCTGTGTGAAGGAGTCAATCCAATTTCTGTTAAAGTTACACAATCCCAAAAAAGACCTTAGTTCCTGAATAGTGGTGGGTTTTTTAGCAGCCCGAATGGCTGCAGTTCTATCCTGGGTAAGTTCTCTCTTTCCTTGTGAAATCTTTTGTCCCAGGTATACAACCTCTTCTTGGGATATTTGTGCTTTGTCGATGCTGGCTTTATGTCCTTTCAGCCAAAGGTGGCCCAGCAAAGCTCATAAATCTTGTTCATGCTGTTCTTCCGTGTTTGAAGCTAGCAGGATATCGTCTGCATATTGGATGACTGTGGATGACAGGGGAGGTAATTCTCGCAAATGGCTTTGTAAAGCCATGTGGAATACCGTAGGGCTGTTGTGGAAACCCTGCGGTAACCGGGTCCAAGTATACTGTTGTCCTTGGACCGTGAAAGCAAACCACTGTCGAACCTCCGGTGCCAGAGGCACCGACCAAAATCCGTTGGCCATATCTATAACCGAGAAATATTTATGTTCCAGTTTGAGGGCATTAAAAATGGTGGAGGGATCTGCGACCAAAGGAGCTTTTTGATCAATACACTGGTTAGCTTTCCTATAATCGACAGTCAAACGCGAAGCCTCATTAGATTTCTGTACCGGCCACACGGGGCTATGGGAGGAGCTATGCATTTTAATATGCACCCCTTGTTTCTCCAATTGTTGAATAACCGTTAAGATTCCCACGATGGTAGTTGGACTGATGGGATACTGTTTAGTGCATGGAGGCTTGGTCCCTGTAAATGACGCAGGCTCCATCTGGAGTCGGCCACAATCGTTCTTATCTTTAGCCTAAGGGTGTTCCTTCAATTCTTCTTTCTTTAAAGTTCTAATTGACCATGTCACCTGACCATCCTCGAAATGCAACGATGAATCTACTTGGATTAGAACGTCCATTCCCAAAAGGGGTTGATCTACTTGGCCTATCCAGACCGGCGTGGTTAGTTCACCACCCAGACCAGCCCTATGAGTACCGGTGTTCTTTTAATTTCCATTTTATGGCCCCCAACTCCATAGGCTGTACGTGCCCTACCATCCAATGGCAAAAAGTCTCCATATTGTAGGGGTAAGCATGTTAATTCAGCCCCTGTGTCTAAAAGACAGTCCACATCCTTATCGCCCACCCTCACAGTTATATATAGCCCATCTCCCCTTTGTTGTGTTAGTGCGAGGAGATGTGTGCTGAGAGATTTGCTTAGTATTGTCACTGGTGGCAATGAATGCCTGGGCTATCGCTATGGCCTTACTCGAGGTTAGGGTCACTACAGTCAAAAGTTTGCGAAATATGGTTTCGTGGCCAATGCCAAGTATGAAAAAGTCTCTGAGCACGTGCTCCAAATGTCCTTCAAATTCGCAATGTCCTGCAAGGCGTTTTAGCTCGGCGACATAACTCACCACTTTCTGGTCTTCAGACCATTTTAGGTGCAGAACCGGTACCTCTCCATCAGAACACTTTCCTTCAGGTTCAAACGCTCTCGGACCAGTGTGCACAAATCATCGTATGATTTCTCCGTGGGTTTCGCTGGAGTGAGCAGATTCTTCATGAGACCATACGTTGGTGCCCCACAGACAGTGAGAAGGAGCGCCCTTCGTTTGGCAGTGCTCTCTTCCCCATCTAGCTCATTGGCCATGAATTATTCGTCGAATCGCTCCACAAAAGTTTCCCAATCATCTCCCTCTGAAAATTTCTCCAGGTTGCCCACTGTTCTCTGCAATTTTGGGTTCACTATCTGTATCTCGTCGCCAGTTGTTGTGTATGGATAAAGAGTCGGTCTGATCACTGTGAGCTCAAAGCAAAGCTTAGTCTTTTATTGCAGGTCTCCAGAGTGCCTCTCCAACCTGTGAAACCTCTTTAAATACCTGTGCTCCCAAAGGATTATAGGATCCCTTGGGACTCCAGGGGATAAGCCCTCTTGTGGCTGTACAGAGTAAATACAAGTCTACATATATAACAACAGGCATGTGCAGCTTTCTTTAAATTGATGTGCCCTAGATTGGTTCCAGTAGCTGAAACGAGTCCTGAGTGCATTAATGATACTAGAGTGTGTTGGTAATGAGCTTGGCATGCAGGGCTGAAAACAAGCTCAAACCATGCAAACTGAGAGATTGTTTGATGTGCATAGTGGACACCAAATTCTGGGCTTTTTTAAATGATCAGGTTAGTACTTTTTTTTTTTAAAAAGTTATTCTAAAGACCATTTGTCAAAGCACTTGTTCAATAAACAGATCAGATTTTAAAATCGCTGGTGGTAGGATGAGCATTTGAGTCTTGCCCCTAATTCTGTGGCGAATGACTGTTTGTTTGACTTTAGCAGCACTGACTTATGTCAGCGTTTTGTGTGTGTAATTGGGTAGAGTACCAGGTAGAATACAGCAAGCCTTCACTTGGTTTAATTTATAGTGTAGTGCAAAATAGAGATAAGAATCCTGTTTAACTTGGTCTTTAAGGTCCGGTCCCTGTTTCGACACTGTGCACAGTGGTGAACATCCCAAGAATTGCTAAATAAGTGCTTTAATATTGCACCAACGCCTGTTTTAAAAGCAACAATGTTTTAATTGTTTTGTATTGTTGCCCCCTCCCACACCGCATCACCTACCCTACTGTTTAGTAATAAACTAAAAGTGAAGCACTTCAGCTGATGCACAGATTTGCCCGCTTGTTTCCCCCCCCCCCCAAGTGAGGCAGATGTTGTAAGTATACGTGAGGTTATATAGATATGAAATCTGGCCTCCTAACATTACACCTCCTGACTCTCACTGCTACAAGTGGGAATAGAGGCATTAACACACCTGCCAAAAATAGGAAGTCCATTCTGACAATGCTGGGGAAGCACAAAGTAATCAGCATCAAAGAGCGAGAGAGGACAAGATATTATTGGGCAACCGCTGGTATCAAAACAGAGTCCTGAGCCTCAACCAATCTCCCTCTCCTTGGATGTCAGCCATACTGTGTACTTCCAACACTTTTCTGCTTTTTAAATTCATCTAAACCGTAGAAGCCTTTTTCTAAATACAACTGGCAAATGCGACCAGTACCAAGTGCCCTAACATTTTGAAATGTAGTAAGGCTTGATAGCCGAGCGCTATTGTGAATTTCTGCCAAGCATTCCTCGAAATGCTATTTCTTTTTTTTTTAAACGGTTAGTTTGAATCTGAAACGTTTATGCAACAAAACTGTGGTTTCAAATATGTGGTTAAAATAATAATTTCATTTCAGAGAATTGTCAGGTATGGTTGCAATCCACTAAAATGAATGGGATGTTCCATTTGTGTTTTTGATAATCTGGTTCGATTTTAACCCTTTCGCTGTCTGGTTAGTAATGTGTAAGGTTAAGCTGAGGATTGTGCTAAGTTTTGAGGGAGGATTTGTGATTGATGTCTGTTACTTTACATGTGTGTGTGTGGTGCTGATATGTACATCATTATACATGTTAGCTTATTTGACACAAGGATTCGCAGAGGAGCTGGACTTGCGCAGTGCAGAGGACTTGTTTGCTGCAACGTCTGACAGCGACACTTCCACCTTTCATGGCTTTGACGACGATGATATCGGTGAACTGCTATCAAACAAAAGTGTACATTCACCAGCTAGTAATGATGCCAATAACACGTGCAGGAACTAAACACGCCATGGTGGGCGATACCTGCGAGTGCACACAAAAACTAAAGCACACTCGGGAGAGTTTTAATGAATGTCCTTGGCAACACTGAAGGAAGGCCTTTGTAGCCAGAATGCTCCTGCTGCATTATAGAGCTGTTTGATGTGAAACTGGGCTGTTGACAATGAGCAGAGTCGATGCTTTTATTCGTTCATCGATTAAACAGGAAAATCTCGAACTCTGATTGAAGATGATCAGGATTACTTTTCACTTGTGATTTGTGTTATTTTTTTTTAAAAGAGAGACATTTGACTGACCTTCTGACCTTCTTGAGTGACTGGGGGCCAAAGGGATCTGGTGAATTGTGGGCGCTACCACTGAGCTAACTGGACCGACCCGTGCAAAGTGCATTGGCTTTAAGTTAACTAGCTCGCTCCTGTAAGCAAAGTTGTCTTGACCTCCTGTCGCCATGCACCTTCCATCGAAGCTGCTCGCCAGTGGGAACATGGTCTGCGGGCTCCACCGAGGCCTCCTGCACCTGCACTTGCAAGGGTTTGTGGCAATGACATTCACTAAACCATCAACTGAAGGAAGTGGAGTTTATTTTTTTTAAAGTTCCCTTTTTTTAAAGCAAACAAGCTGTGCCTGCCCCTTCTCTTGGCGTGTACCGTTTTCCGTTCAGATGAATGTCTGTGCTGCTAAGTGCTTGAACAGTCTAGTTGCATCTGCTGAAGAAACCGCATCAATCGGTACGCATACATATGGGAGGAACAGAATGATAGCGGCAAGGTTTTGACCCTATTAATTTAAAAGGTCATCGATTGCATTGCAAGGTATGTGTGCACAGTTTTATTTTAACACACTTCAGTCTTAAAAAAAAATGTTGACTTAAAATTTGCATGATTGGTAATAATGGACTTTTGCCTTGCTGGCCTAACCATTGTGGGCTGATCGGCTTCTGTGTTCGAGTTTAAAGTTGCAGCTGTATTGTTGAATTTATGAATGCACCACATTTGACCTGTAAAAAGACTTTCCTTAACAGCCATGCAGCCTTCTAAACAAACAGATGTGCTCTGCCCTTCCTCACCAGAATTTCCTGGATGTCGCTGGTTCCCAGGCAAGCCATTTCTGGGAAGGAAGGAAGGGAATGAACTGTGACCACGTTACCAGTGGGATATTACCTCCTCGCACCCCAGCCTCAGCAATGCACTGAGCATGTGCAATATCAAGGACAACCTCATTGTGAATTAGATTTTGATATTTATTAGACCCACAGCTGAACTCCTCTTCAGATTCCTCCCAGGGTGGGCAGGGGAATTGTGTGGAAATATATTATACAATTCTTGTATTTGGCAATATTTGAACATTTTAAAAACCCTGATATTTTATGTAGATATCTTATTTTTCTTTGTTTGAAAAGCAATTGCATTCTGTTTAATGGTGGATATGGCAGATAGTTTTACTGATGAACGCTCTTGCAGACGGAAATGCACTGTGCTGGGCCTTGTTGTCACTGCCGAATGATTGAACCTCGCTCGGGTTACAGCCAGTGGGTGTGCTTAGTGTCAGCCGTGTCTGTTGGCTGTCTGCAAGTCTAGTCCTGACTTTGTATTTATTGATGAGTTTCACTGTGATTGGGTGTGACCCTATCCCCAACCTTCTGTGATGATGTTACAGTGTTGTCACCATCCAGTGGATGCTGTTGGTTGTCGTACAATGTGAAAGGTTCTTTATTAATGCTGCGGAGCTTACAACATCTCTGTTTGTTAAAAAATAAACTGCATATTGGTCTCACTCTGTGTCCAATTTATTTGTTGTGGCATTTTACCTTGTTTATTTCTGACACTTATTTGGCCAGATGTCAGTATGCAGTTTGAATTTGCAATGAATATTGGGAATGCTGGTGTTTGAGCTCAGTGATGTTGTACTGCGTACTTTAGTTATGTAGCGGCAGCTTGTTAATATACTGTAACAGCAGACAAGCTTTCTACACAGCAGCCCTGCCCAGCAGCGAAAGGGTTAACGCTCAATTCAAAGTTTCTCTCTCATCTCTTTCTCTGCTCTATTCCCTCTCCTCCTTTTTCTCTCATTCCCTACCTCGCGTTCTCTTTTTCTCCTCTTTCCGCTGTCTCTCTCGCTCCCTTTCCCCCTCTCTCCTTTATTTCTTTCACCTTTTCTCTCTCTCTCTCTCTCTCTCTCTCTCTCTCTCTCTCTCCCCCGTGTGTCTCTCTCTGTCTCTGTCGCTTTCTTTCTCTCCTCTCTGTCCCTTTCTTTCTCTCCTCTCTGTCCCCTGTGTGTGTATCTCTCTTTCTCTCCTCTGTGTGTGTATCTCTGTTTCTCTCCCCTCTCTCCCCTGTGTGTCTGTCTCTCTTTCTCCTGTGTGTGTGTCTCTCTCTCTCTCTTTCTCCTGTATGTGTGTGTGTCTCTCTCTCTCTCTCTCTCTCTGTCTGTGTGTGTCTCTCTCTCTTTCTCTCCTCTCTGTCTGTATGTGTCTCTCTCTCTTTCTGTCCTCTCTGTATGTGTCGCTCTCTCTTTCTCTCCTCTCTCTCTGCCTGTGTGTGTGTGTCTCTCTCCCTTGCTATCTCTGCGACTCAGGAAATGATGTATAAACGTCTCGTCTGTTGCATTTTCTCAGGTCACCCCAGCTGTTTGCAGTTCACAGATTTTCACAGCTGCAGTCATATTTACTATCACTGGCAGTGTATTGAGTGCAAATCCTGTAGCCTGTGTGGGACTTCTGAAAATGACGTAAGTTTTTTTATGTCTTCATCATCCTGTAACCTACAAATGAAACAATTTTGGTTAGAAGCCGTCTCTCTAGTTGTGGGCACCCCAGGTAGCCTATGGCCTTATTGAGTAGCCAAGGCGAGGAAGGCCTGGGGCAGATCCCGGGTTTCCGTGGTGTTTGGCCTGCTAAAGCTGGTCACCAGATCCTGGATGAAAGAAGGAGAATGGCTAGATTTACAGGTAATGGTTGCTATTGTGACCCACCTTCTCCGATAAAGAGTAACTGTGGGTTCCCGCCGATTAATCACACATGGTGGAGCAAAGAGCAGGTGTTGAAGTTTGAATCTCAGGTTTGAGCATCACACCAGCTTTTTGAACTTGCCTCAGTTCCCGGATGATCCACGAGACTTGTTGTACTGCTCTCGATGAGCCAACACAAGAAGTCTCTCTGCAACAAGTGCAGGCACCCGGCCATCAGTCAGCATCATTGTCGAAGGTACAGGCGTGCCGTGTCATGCCTACTCGCAATCCGAGCATGGAGCGAGATCCCCAGTGTAACCGGCGGCTCCCGGTGTTCCCAGTGTAACTGGCGGCTCCCGGTGTTCCCAGTGTAACCGCCGGCTCCCGGTGTAACAGCCCACTCCCGGTGTTCCCAGTGTAACTGGCGGCTCCCGGTGTTCCCAGTGTAACCGCCCGCTCCCGGTGTTCCCAGTGTAACCGCCCGCTCCCGGTGTTCCCAGTGTAACCGCCCGCTCCCGGTGAACCCAGTGTAACAGCCCGCTCCCAGTGTTCCCAGTATAATCGCCCGCTCCCGGTGTTCCCAGTGTAACCGCATGCTCCCGGTGCAACTGCCCGTTCCCGGTTTTCCCAGTGTAATGCCCGCTCCCAGTGTTCCCAGTATAATCGCCCGCTCCCGGTGTTCCCATTGTAACCACCCGCTCCCGGTGTTCCCAGTGTAACCGCCCGTTCCCGGTGTTCCCAGTGTAACCGCATGCTCCCGGTGTTCCCAGTGTAACCGCCGGCTCCCGGTGTTCCCAGTGTAACCGCCGGCTCCCGGTGTTCCCAGTGTAACCGCCTGTTCCCGGTGTTCCCAGTGTAACCGCATGCTCCCGGTGTTCCCAGTGTAACCGTCCACTCCCGGTGTTCCCATTGTAACCACCCGCTCCCGGTGTTCCCAGTGTAACCGCCTGTTCCCGGTGTTCCCAGTGTAACCTGCTGCTCCTGGTGTTCCCAGTGTAACCGCCCGCTCCCAGTGTTCCCAGTGTAACCTGCTGCTCCCGGTGTTCCCAGTGTAACCGCCCGCTCCCGGTGTTCCCAGTGTAACCGCCCGCTCCTGGTGTTCCCAGTGTAACCGCCGGCTCTCGGTGTTCCCAGTGTAACCGCCTGCTCGCGGTGTTCCCAGTGTAATCACCCGCTCCCGGTGTTCCCAGTGTAACCGCCTGCTCCTGGTGTTCCCAGTGTCTCGTTAAATGGGGTGGGACTGGCGGGCATCATCTGTGTATAACTCACAACCACGTCCTTCTCTTCTTGGCCATGTGCTCAGGAGTTGCAATGGGGACGGCCCATCACAACCAGCAATGTAATGCTGCAAAGATAACTCTTAGGTCAGCACATTGCAGATGCCCCAACTATAATCTTCCAAACTTCTCTAGATTCAGGAACTGTTCCCTTAGACTGGAAAGTTGCACTTGTCACTCTGCTATTTAAGAATGGTGAGAGAGGGAAAGCAGGGAATTATAGACCAATTAGCCTAACATCTGTTGTGGGGACATTACTCGAGTCTATCATTCAGGATAGGGTGACTGAACACCTTGAATTTTCAGTTGATCAGGGAGAGCCAGTATGGATTTGTGAAGTGTAGGGCATGCTTGATGAGCCTGATTGAATTTTCTGGATAAGTGACTAAAGACGTGGGCAGGGGACTGTCTGGATGTTATTTATATGGACTTCCAGAAGGCATTTGTTAAAGTCCCTCATAAGAGACTGTTGTCTAAGATAGAAGCTCATGAAATTGAAGGTAAATAATTGACCTGGTTGGGAAATCAGTTGCGCAGCAGGAGACAGAGTAGGGATAATGGGCAGGTACTGGTAGGTATGATGGTGGTGTCCCGTAGGGATCTGTATTGGGGCCCTCAACTATTCACTGTATTTATTAACGACTAAATGACGAGATAAAAAGTCATATATCCAAGTTTGCAGATGATACAAAGATAGGCAGCATTGTAGGCAGTGTAGATAGAAGCATAATATTACAAAGGGATATCGATAGATTAAGTGAATGGGCAAAATTGTGGCAAATAGATTTCAGTGTGGGCAAATGTGAGGTCATCCACTTTGGATCAAAAAAGGATCGAACAGGGTCCTTTCAAAATGGTGACAGGCTAAAAACAGTGGGGTCCAAAGAGACTTGGGGTCCAGGTACATCGATCATTAAACTGTCATGGACAGGGACAGAAAATAATCAACAAGGCTAATGGAACGCTGGCCTTTATATCTGGAGGACTAGAATACAAGGGGGTAGAAGTTATGCTGCAGCTGTACAAACCCTGGTTAGACCACTCCTAGAGCACTGTGAGCAGTTCTGGGCACCACGCCCAGGATAAATTGGCCTTTGAGGGTGTGCAGCGTAGATTTACCAGAATGATACCCGCACTCCAAGGATTCAGTTATGAGGAGAGAGTACACAAAATAAGGTTGTATTCCCTAGAATTTAGAAGTTTAAGAGGTGATCTGATTGAAGTTATCAGATTATTAAGGGAACAGATAGGGTGGATAGAGATACTATTTCTGCTGGTTGGGGAGTCGAGGACTGGGGGGCATAGTCTAAACATTAGAGCCAGACCTTTCAGGAGTGAAATTAGGAAACAATTCTAGACACAAAGGGCGGTAGAAGTTTCGAACTGTCTTCTGCAAACGGCAATTGATGCTAGATCAGTTGTTCATTTTAAATCGGAGATTTCTGTTAACCAAAGGTATTGAGGGATATGGGCCAAAGGCTGGTAGGTGGAGATAGGTCGCAGATCAGCCACGATCTCATTGAATGACGGAGCAGGCTCCAGGGGCTGAATGGCTTCCTCCTGTTCCTGTGTAACAGGCTCGAGAGGCTGAATGGTCTCCTCTTGTTCCTGTGTAACAGGCTCGAGGGGCTGAATGGCCTCCTCCTGTGTAACAAGCTCGAGGGGCTGAATGAGACTCCTGTTCCTGTGTCACCGGCTCCAGGGGCTGAATGGGCCTCCTCCTGTTCCTGTGTAACAGGCTGAATGGGCCTCCTCCTGTTCCTGTGTAACAGGCTCGAGGGACTGAATGAGCCTCCTGTTCCTGTGTAACAGGCTCAAGGGGCTGAATGGGCCTCCTGTTCCTATGCCCAAACTTATTTGCTTTACAATAACTCTTTTTCAACTGAGCTTGAGCTTTTGAGAAGCTATGCAAAGCTTTGCTGAGGTCAAGGATTTGGCTGTTTAAGTCATTTATAAAGGTGCGCGGCTTTACTGACTAATAGCTCAGCACATCGTTGTTGTAATGTAGACCACAGCTGCCAAATGAGTGGGTGAAGTGGCAGTGATGTTGGTGTTACGTTTGGGTTTGGCCGCAATGATTTGCTGGCACTGCCAAATCTCTCTATTGTACTAATGGGCATTAATTTCTAAACACACCGTGTAAACCCTAACATGCCTGTCAATTTGTTTTTTAAGATGTGAAATTAAACACTTAACATTTTCTAAATGTGGAGGAGAGCACGCCTTTGTAAATAGCTGGGGTCCCAGTACTGAGACACCCCACTAGTCACTGCCTGCCATCCTGAAAAGGACACGTTTATCCTGACTCTCTGCTTCCTCTCTGCCAACAGTTCTCTATCTACGTCAGTACATTACCCCCAATACCATGTGCTTTAATTTTGCACACTAATCTCTTGTGTGGGACCTTGTCAAAAGCCTTTTGAAAGATCAAATGCACCACATCCACTGGTTCTCCCTTGTCCACTCTACCAGTTACATCCTCACAGAACTCCAGAAAATTTGTCAAGCATGATTTCCCTTTCATAAATCCATGTTGACTTGGACCGATCCTGTCACTGCTTTCCAAATGTGCTGTTATTTCATCTTTAATAATTGATTCCAACATTTTTCCCATTACTGATGTCAGGCTAACCGGTCTATAATTACCCGTTTTCTCTCTCCCTCCTTTTTTAAAAAGTGGTGTTACATTAGCTACCCTCCAGTCCATAGAAACTGATCCAGAGTCGATCGACTGTTGGAAAATGATCACCAATGCATCCACTATTTCTAGGGTCACTTTGAATCGCGCACATCATTCCTGAAATAAAAGCAATTGTACATCCCTGTCTGGAGTAAAAATAAAACTGGGAAGGTGGCTCAACCGTGGCTATCAAGGGAAATTAAGGATAGTGTTAAATCCAAAGAAGGGGCATATAAATTGGTCAGAAAAAGCAGCAAACCTGAGGACTGGGAGAAATTTAGAATTCAGCAGAGGAGGACTAAGGGTTTAATTAGGAGGGGAAAAATAGAGTATGAGAGGAAGCTTGCCGGGAACATAAAAACTGACTGCAAAAACTTCCATCGATATGTTAAGAAAAAAAGATTAGTGAAGACAAACGTAGGTCCCTTGCAGTCAGATTCAGGTGAATTTATAATGGGGAACAAAGAAATGACCGACCAGTTGAACAAATACTTTGGTTCTGTCTTCACGAAGGAAGACACAAATAACCTTCCGGAAGAACTTGGGGACCGAGGGTCTAATGAGAAGGAGGACCTGAAGGATATCCTTATTAGGTGGGAAATTGTGTTAGGGAAATTGATGGGGTTGAAGGCCGATAAATCCCCGAGACCTAATAGTCTGAATCCCAGAGTATTTAAGGAAGTGACCCTAGAAATAGTGGATACATTGGTGATCATTTTCCATCAGTCGATCGACTCTGGATCAGTTCCTATGGACTGGAGGGTAGCTAATGTAATGCCACTTTTTTAAAAAAAGGAGGGAGAGAGAAAACAGGTAATTAGACACCGGTTAGCCTGACATCAGTAATGGGGAAAATGTTGGAATCAATTATTAAAGATGAAATAACAGCACATTTGGAAAGCAGTGATAGGATCGGTCAAGTCAACATGGATTTATGAAAGGGAAATCATGCTTGACAAATCTTCTCAAGTTCTGTGAGGATGTAACTGGGAGAGTGGACAAGGGAGAATCAGTGGATGTGGTGTATTTGATCTTTCAAAAGGCTTTTGACAAGGTCCCACACAAGAGATTAGTGTGCAAAATTAAAGCACATGGTATTGGGGGTAATGTACTGACGTAGATGGAGAACTGTTGGCAGAGAGGAAGCAGAGAGTCAGGATAAACGTGTCCTTTTCAGGATGGCAGGCAGTGACTAGTGGGGTGTCTCAGTGCTGGGACCCCAGCTATTTACAATATACATTAATGATTTGCATGAAGGAATTGAGTGTAATATCTCCAAGTTTGCAGATGACACTAAACTGGGTGGCGGTGTGAGCTGTGAGGAGGACGCTAAGAGGCTGCAGGGTGACTTGGACAGGTTAGGTGAGTGGGCAAATGCATGGCAGATGCAGTATAATGTGGATAAATGTGAGGTTATCCACTTTGGGGGCAAAAACATGAAGGAAGAATATTATCTGAATGGCGGAAGATTAGGAAAAGGGGAGGTGCAACGAGACCTGGGTGTCATGGTACATGAGTCATTGAAAGTTGGCATGCAGGTACAGCAGGTGATGAAGAAGGCAAATGGTATGTTGGCTTCCATAGCTAGGGGATTTGAGTATAGCAGCAGGGACGTCTTACTGCAGTTGTACAGGGTCTTGGTGAGGCCACACCCGGAATATTGTGTTCAGTTTTGGTCTCCTAATCTGAGGAAGGACGTTCTTGCTATTTGAGGGAGTGCAGCGAAGGTTCACCAGACTGACTCCCGGAATGCTGGACTGACATATGAGGAGAGACTGGATCGACTGGGCCGTTATTCCTGGAGTTTAGAAGGATTAAAGGGGATCTCATAGAAACATATAAAATTCTGACGGGACTGGACAAGTTAGATGCAGGAAGAATGTTCCCGATGTTGGGGAAGTCTAGAACCAGGGGACACAGTCTTAGGATAAGGGGTAAGCCATTTAGGACTGAGATGAGGAGAAACTTCTTCATTCAGAGAGTTGTTAACCTGTGGAATTCCCTGCCGCAGAGAGTTGTTGATGCCAGTTCATTGGATATATTCAAGAGGGAATTAGATATGGCCCTTATGGCTAAAGGGATCAAGGGGTATGGAGAGAAAGCAGGAAAGGGGTACTGAGGGAATGATCAGCCATGATCTTATCGAATGGTGGTGCAGGCTCGAAGGGCCAAATGGCCTACTCCTGCACCTATTTTCTATGTTTCTATGTTAAATTGCTAAGACAGGAATTTTACTTGAATGTGTTAACTGGCATGTTAAAATACCATAGTGAGAAAATGAGCCCCACTAGTTTGTTCAGTTTTAACAATTGGGAGACTCCTTGTCGGTGAGTGACTGCCATAATGGTGTAGTATCTGAGGGGTCGGTCTCGAGTCCATTTCCCACTGCTCAGTAGAAGAAAGGGAAATCAGATACCAGGAAATCCCTCAAGAAATATGTTTTAAAGGACAATTCAATAATTGCTTCACATAAAGCCTAATTGCTACAGCTGATCTGTGCTGTAACTGAGCATACCGTCACACAATAGTGGCACTTTATTGGCCAAGCCAAACCAACCATGCATGGCCAAACTTTGCAAAAGATTGCTGTTCATGTAGTTATTTGATAGATGGAAATACTTCTGGTACACAGTTAGTGAAAAGCTTTCTGAATAGTTCCAAAAGTATTAAACGTATTAACGTTGTGTTTATCTAGTTTACTGAAATGACCTTGAGTATCCCAATATTTTTAGATTTATTTTCAAATGCTACATACATTTCTCGCATATTTAACATAGCAAATGTCCTAAGTAGCTTTGCAGTTCAGTAGCTGATCTGAACAGGAGCAGGAGAAGTGGTTACTGCATAAAATAAAAGTTCACGGAGTTGGGGGTATAATATATTAGCATGGAAAGAGGATTGGCTAAGTAACAGAAAACAGAGAGTCGTAATAAATGGGTCATTCTCTGGTTGGCAATCAGTAACTAGTGGGGTGCTACAGGGATCAGTGGTGGGACCCCAACTATTTACAATCTATATTAACGACTTGGAGGAAGGGACTGAGTGTAACGTAGCCAAGTTTGCTGATGATACAAAGATGGGAGGAAAAGCAATGTGTGAGGAGGACACACAAAATCTGCAAAAGGACATAAACAGGCTAAGTGAGTGGGCAAAAATTTGGCAGATGGAGTATAATGTTGGAAAGTGTGAAGTCATGCACTTTGGGAGATAATATCAAAGAGCAAGTTATTATTTAAATGGAGAAAGATTGCAAAGTGCTGCAGTACAGCGGGACCTGGTGGTAATTGTGCATGAAACACAAAAGGATAGTATGCAGGTACAGCAAGTGATCAGGAAGGCCAATGGTATCTTGGCCTTTATTGCGATGGAGTATAAAAGCAGGGAAGTCTTGTTACAGTTATACAGGGTATTGGTGAGGCCACACCTGGAATACTGCGTGCAGTTTTGGTTTCTATATTTACAAAAGGATATACTTGCTTTGGAGGCAGTTCAGAGAAGGTTCACTAGGTTGATTCTGGGGATGAGGGGTTGACTTATGAGGAAAGGTTGAGTAGGTTGGGCTTCAGAAAAATGAGAGGTGATCTTATCGAAACGTATAAGATAATGAGGGGGATTGATGAGGTGGATGCAGAGAAGATGTTTCCACTGATGGGGGAGACTAGAACTAGAGGGCATGATCCTAGAATAAGGGCCGCCCATTTAAAACTGAGATGAGGAGGAATTTCTTCTCTGAGGGTTGTAAATCCGTGGAATTCGCTGCCTCAGAGCTGTGGAAGCTGGGTCATTGAATATATTTAAAACAGAAATAGACAGCTTCTGAAACAATAAGGGAATCAGAGGTTATGGGGAGAGGGCGGGGAAGTGGACCTGAGTCCATGATCGGATCAGCTATGATCGTTTTGAATGGCGGAGCAGGCTCGAGGGGCCATATTCTTGTTCCTATTTCTTATGTTCTGTTCTTATGGCCAAGGAGGTCAATTTTCAGGAGGCTTTTGAAGTGGTGCGAGATTTCGGGAGGAAGTTGCAGAGAGTTGGGACAGAGGGTGCACCGAGCAGGTGAGGGGTGAGGGGTAAGCTGGAACAATGCACTGCAAGGATTTGGATTTGAGGGTTGTGCCAGATGAGAAATCCAGCAACAATCAAAGTTGAAAGTACTCTCTTGGTCTGACCTCCTCAGATACTGCACCATATTCAGGCAGTGGCAGCACCCTCGCCTCTGAGTCACACAGTTGTGGGCTCAAGTCCCACTCCAGAGACTTGAGCCCATAATACAGGCTGGTAGTGCAATGCAGTGCTGCACTGTCACAGGTGCCGTCTTTCGGATGAGACGTTAAAAGATCCCATGTCACTATTGGAAGAAGAGCAGATGGAGTTCTCCTCCGTGTTCTGGCCAATAATTATCCCTCAACCAATAGAGATTTAAGAAAAAATAGAATATCTGGTCATTATCACTTGTTTGTGGAAACTTGCTGTGTGCACATTGGCTGCAGCATTTCTTACATTACGGCAGTGTTTCAACAGTACTTCATTGGCTGCAAAGGTCTTTGGGGCATCCTGAGATTGTAAAAAGGCGCAATAAATATAAATAAGTTCTTCCAATTGGAGGAGCGCTAATTTCAGTGAGTTGAGAAGGGATCTGGCCCAGGGGGACGGGGGACCCGGAGGGGGGATTGGGAAGCACCCGGGGGGATGACGGGGGGCACCCGGGGATGCTGGGGGGGGGGGCCCGAGGGGACGGGGGCTGCCCGGGGGATGGGAGGCCCGGGGGGATGGGGGCTGCCCGGGGGATGGGGGGAGAACAGGGGGCATTCGGGGGGATTGGGAGGCCCGGGGGGAGAACAGGGGGCACCCGGGGGGATTGGGAGACCCGGGGGGGGGAACAGGGGGCACCCGGGGGGATGACAGGGGGCACCCGGGGGTATTGGGAGGTCCGGGGAGATGGGGGGGTAGGGGCACGGAGGGCAGCCAGGGGATTGGGAGCTCTGGGAAGATGGGGGGGAGGGGTGCTCAGGGGGATTGGGAGACCTGGTGAATTGCAATCCAAGGGTTGGCAGATAAAACAGTAAAGGAACAATGGGAGTCCTTGAAGGAAGCGATAGTTCAGGTACAATTTATATAGGGCACAATTTCAAAGTTTGCAGGTGCCACAAAGCTTAGGAATGTAGTAAAGTGCGAGGAGAATAGCAACGGATTCAGGAGGACACAGACTGATGGTTAGGGTGGACACAGGGCAGATACAATTTAATGGGCAGACACTTGGGAGTCCGTGGCCAAAGACCAGTCTGTCCTAAGTGGTTGAAGAGCATCCGGAGGGCGCTGAGCACCTCAAGTCTCGTCACTGAGAGCATGCCATCAACAAGTGCAGACAGCGGAAGGAGTGTGCGGCAAACCTGTCCCACCCACCCCTTCCCTCAACCACAGTCTGCCCCATCTGTGACAGAGACTCTAATTCCCGTATTGGACTGTTAGTCACCTGAGAACTCACTTTGAGTGGAAGCAAGTCTTCCTTGATTCCGAGGGACTGCCCATGGTGATGACAGTTTAACGCAGAGAAGTGTGAAATGGTACATTTTGGAAGAAAGAATGAGGAGAGGCAATTTAAGTAAATGGTACCATTTTAGCGGGGGTGCAGGAACAGAGAGACCTGGGGCTTGACACATACAAAGTTGTGAAATGGAAGGACAAAACCACCGAGGTGAGCCTGGCATTTATAAACCATGGCAGAGGACAACAGCAAGGGAGTGATGCTATCGGGTTACAATCAGTGCTACGGCCCCAGCTTCAGTACTGGCTCAAATTCAAAGACGATAACAAAGACTTGCATTGAGAGAGCGCCTTTTTCAACCACCGGACATCTCAAAGCGCTTTACAGCCAGTTAAGTATTTTTGACGTGCAGTCACTGTTTTAACGTGTCACACTTTTTTACCTTCCAATCTCCCCTGTTCCCCCCCTCGCTCTCTCCCCTTCCTCTCCCTCGCTCTCTTCCCATCACCGACCCCTCCGCCCCCCCCCCCCCGTCGCTCCCTCCCCTTCACCCAGACATTCCCTCCCCAACTCCCACCACGCTCTCCCCTCCCCCCACCACGCTCTCCCCTCCCCTCCACCACGCTCTCCCCTCCCCCCCACCACGCTCTCCCCTCCCCCCCACCACGCTCTCCCCTCCCCCCCACCACGCTCTCCCCTCCCCCCCACCACGCTCTCCCCTCCCCCCCACCACGCTCTCCCCTCCCCCCCACCACGCTCTCCCCTCCCCCCCACCACGCTCTCCCCTCCCCCCCACCACGCTCTCCCCTCCCCCCCACCACGCTCTCCCCTCCCCCCCACCACGCTCTCCCCTCCCCCCCACCACGCTCTCCCCTCCCCCCCACCACGCTCTCCCCTCCCCCCCACCACGCTCTCCCCTCCCCCCCACCACGCTCTCCCCTCCCCCCCACCACGCTCTCCCCTCCCCCCCACCACGCTCTCCCCTCCCCCCCACCACGCTCTCCCCTCCCCCCCACCACGCTCTCCCCTCCCCCCCACCACGCTCTCCCCTCCCCCCCACCACGCTCTCCCCTCCCCCCCACCACGCTCTCCCCTCCCCCCCACCACGCTCTCCCCTCCCCCCCACCACGCTCTCCCCTCCCCCCCACCACGCTCTCCCCTCCCCCCCACCACGCTCTCCCCTCCCCCCCACCACGCTCTCCCCTCCCCCCCACCACGCTCTCCCCTCCCCCCCACCACGCTCTCTCCCCTCCTCCCCTCGCTCTCTCCCCTTCCCTCCCCTCGCTCTCTCCCCTTCCCTCCCCTCGCTCTCTCCCCTTCCCCCCCCTCGCTCTCTCCCCTTCCCCCCCCTCGCTCTCTCCCCTTCCCCCCCCTCGCTCTCTCCCCTTCCCCCCCTCGCTCTCTCCCCTTCCCCCCCCCCTCGCTTCCTCCCCTTCACCCCCGAGCGCTCCCCCCTCCCCCTCCCCACCTCAACTCTCTCTTTCCCCCCTCCCCTTTCATGCTCTCTCTCTATCCTCCCCTCCACTCTCTATCCTTCCCCTCCCCCACGTGCTCTCCCACCCGCCCTCTCGTGCTCTCTTCCCCCCCCCTCTCGTGCTCTCTCCCCCCCCCTCTCGTGCTCTCTTCTCCCCCCCTCTCGTGCTCTCTTCCCCCCCCTCTCGTGCTCTCTCCCCCCCCTCTCGTGCTCTCTTCCCCCCCCTCTCGTGCTCTCTTCCCCCCCCTCTCGTGCTCTCTTCCCCCCCCTCTCGTGCTCTCTCCCCCCCCTCTCGTGCTCTCTTCCCCCCCCCTCTCGTGCTCTCTCCCCCCCCTCTCGTGCTCTCCCCCCCCTCTCGTGCTCTCTTCCCCCCCCTCTCGTGCTCTCTTTCCCCCCCCCTCTCGTGCTCTCTTTCCCCCCCCCTCTCGTGCTCTCTTTCCCCCCCCCTCTCGTGCTCTCTCCCCCCCCCTCGTGCTCTCTCCCCCCCCCTCGTGCTCTCTCCCCCCCTCTCGTGCTCTCTCCCCCCCCTCTCGTGCTCTCTCCCCCCCTCTCGTGCTCTCTCCCCCCCTCTCGCGCCCTCTCTCTAAACCCTCCCCTCTCGCGCCCTCTCTCTGAACCCTCCCCTCTCGCGCCCTCTCTCTGAACCCTCCCCTCTCGCGCCCTCTCTCTGAACCCTCCCCTCTCGCGCCCTCTCTCTGAACCCTCCCCTCTCGCGCCCTCTCTCTAAACCCTCCCCTCTCGCGCCCTCTCTCTTTCTCCCCCCCCCCCCCCGCACTCTCTCACCCCCCCCCCCACTCCCCTCTCTGCCTCTCTTTCCCCCCCCCCCCCCCCCCCCACTGCCGATGTATTACAGAAAGGACATTGCAACACTTGGGGGATGATTTTGATGGCTGACTGTGCTCAGTGCCAGTTGGTTAAGGTCTAGTGCTCTGGGTCTGAGCTGGTGATGAGCAGAGCGATTCCCTCTCTACCCAGCACATTTTGACACCAACCTTCATTCATCCTGTGTCCTGGCTTCCTGTACACAAGGCATGTCGCTTCCTCAATAACCATCAGCTTATCATAATACAGTATCGGTTTCCACAACAAACACAAGCACTTGCATTTATATAGCGCCTTTCACAACCTCCAGGTGGCTCAAAGCCAATGAAGTACTTTTTGATGTGTACTCACTGTTATAATGTGGGAAACGCGGTGGCCAATTTGCGCACAGCAATCTCCCACAAACAGCAATGTGATAAATACCAGATAATCTGTTTTTGTTATTTTGGTTCAGGAATAAATATTGGCCAAAGACACCGAGGATAACTCTGATCCACCTAGGAGGGTAGACGGGCCCTCTGTTTAACGTCTCATCTAAAAGATGGCACCTCCGACAGTGAGGCGCTCCCTCAGAACTGCCCCTCCGACAGTGCGGCACGCCTCAGCACTGTCTCTCCGACAGTGCAGCGCTCCCTCAGTTCTGATTCTCCCTCAGTGTGGCGTCCCCTCAATCCTGCCCCTCCGATTGTGCGGCGCTCCATCAGCACTGCCCCTCTGACTGTGCAGTGCTTCCTCAGTACTCCCCCACCGACAGTACTACCCTTCCGACAGTGCAGGTCTCCCTCAGATCTGCCCCTGTGACAGTGCGGCACTCCCTCAGCAGTGCCCCTGTGACAGTGCGGCACTCCCTCAGCAGTGCCCCTGTGACAGTGCGGCGCTCCCTCAGTACTGACCCTCCGTCAGTGCAGCACTCCCTCAGTCATCATCATAGGCAGTCCCTCGGGATCGAGGAAGACTTACTTCCACTCTTAGCATGAGTCCTTAGGTGGCTGAACAGTCCAATACGAGAACCACAGACTCTGTCACAGGTGGGACAGATAGTCGCTGAGGGAAGGGGTGGGTGGGACAGGTTTGCTGCATGCTCTTTCCACTGCCTGCCCTTGATTTCTGCATGCTTTCGGTGACGAGACTCGAGGTGCTCAGTGCCCTCCCAGATGCACTTCCTCCACTTAGGGTGGTCTATGGCCATGGACTCCCAGGTGTCAGTGGGGATGTTACACTTTATCAGGGAGGCTTTGAGGGTGTCCTTGTAACGTTTCCTCTGCCCGCCTTTGGCCCGTTTGCCGTGAACGAGTTCCGAGTAGAGCGCTTGCTTTGGGAGTCTTGTGTCTGGAATGCGAACTATGTGGCCTGCCCAGTGGAGTGTGTCCAGGCCAACATCCCCAGCATTGAAGCACTGACCACACTCCCTCAGTACTGCTGCTCTGACAGTGCTGCACTCCCTCAGTACTGTCGCTCCGACAGTGCGGCGCTCCCTCAGTACTGTTCTTCCGACAGTGCGGCGCTCCCTCAGTACTGCTCCCCCATTGCGGCGCTCCCTCAGTACTGCCCCTCCGACAGTGCAGCACTCCCTCAGTACCGCCACTCCCACTGTGCAGCGCACCCTCAGTACTGCCTCGCCGACAATGCAGCACTCCACCATTACTGCCCCTCCGACAGTGCAACACTCCCTTCCTTCTGCCCCCTCCGACCATGTAGCGCTCCCTCAATACTGTTCCTCTGAAAGTGCAGGTCTTCCTCAGTACTGCCCCTCCGACAGTGCGGCGCTTCCTCAGTCCTGTCCCTCCGACTGTGCGGCGCTCCCTCAGCACTGCCCCTCCGACAGTGAGCTGCCCCCTCGGTACTGCCCCTCTGACTGTGTAGCACTCCCTTAGTACTACCCCTCCGACAGTACAGCATTCCCTCAGTACTACCCCTCTGACAGTGCGGCGCTCCCTCAGTAGTGCCCCTCCAACAGCGTGGCACTCCCTCAGCACTGTCCCTTCGACAGCACGGCGCTCTCTCAGCACTGCCCCTCCGACAGTGCAGCACTCCCTCAGTACTGCCCCTCCGACAGTGCGGCACTCCCTCAGTACTGCCCCTCCAACAGTGCGGCACTCCCTCAGTACTATCCCAGCGACAGTGCGGCACTCCCTCAGTACTACCCCTCCGACAGTGCGGCACTCCCTCAGTACTGCCCCTCCGACAGTGCGGCACTCCCTCAGTACTACCCCTGCGACTCTGCAGCGCTCCCTCAGTACCTGCCCCTCCGACTGTGCGGCACTCCCTCAGTACCTGCCCCTCTGACTGTGCGGTGCTCCCTCAGTACTGCCCCTCCGACACTGCAGCACTCCCCATCCTCCCAAACCAATACTTTTCTGGGCTCATTTTTGACGCTCTCCACATCTACTCAACTCTGAGGTTTCTCAATGAAAATATACATTCTGTAGAATTCCAGTGTATTTTTTTGTCATTCTTTAATTACAGTTTGAGACCATTTTGAGTTTTCTTTGTTGAATGTATAAATTGCATTGTGTTTTTATTTTCTAGGAGCAGTTGTTGTTTTGTGATGACTGCGACCGTGGTTATCATATGTACTGTTTAAATCCCGCCATGACGCTGCCTCCAGAAGGAATACTCATTCCACTCACCACTGTTGCAATGTGGTTTGATAGTTATGAAATCTCTCATTCCCTCACTTGACTCCATTTTCTTTCTGCAGATAGAGTTCCTCCGCGGCAATGTCGGTGTGCGTCCATTGGTTGCCTCTGTCGAGTTTTGAAATATTGCTGCTGTTTGCTCAGCAAGCCTTTGGCAGATGTGGTCAGAATGCCAGTGACGCTGGGATTTGATTGGTCTTCCACTCTCTGATTGGTGCTGATGCCTATGGGCTCTGACAGGCTTCAAACCGGCACTTTGTCATTGCATGTCTAGGTGCTTACTGTTACCATACTGTGCACATACACTGCACTGTGGGTACGGAGCACAGTGCTAACGTCACTGGGCTAATGCCACGAGGCTTGGACTAATGATCCAGGAACACGCATCCAAATCCCATCACGGCAACTGGGCAAGTTACATTCAGTTCATTAATAAATCTGGCATAAAAAACCAGCGTCAGTAATGGTGAGCATCAAACTACAAGATTGTAAAGACCCGTCTGGTTCACTAATGTTCTTTAGGGAAATCTGCCATCCTTACGCGATCTGGCCTATATGTGACTCCAGACCCACAGCAATGTGGTTCACTCCTAACTGCCCTCTGAAATGGTCCAGTAAGCCACTCAGTTGTATCAAATGGCTACAAGAAACAATAAAAAGAATATAACTGGACAGACCACTCGGCATCAATCTCGGCACCAGCTTCGGACCCAGTCCAGTCAACCCTGTAAAGTCCCTCTCCGTAACATCTGGGGACTAGTGCCAAAATTGGGAGAGCTGTCCCACAGACTAGTCCAGCAACAATCTGACATAGTCATACTCACAGGATCATACTTTTCCACCAATATCACAGACTCCTCCATCACTGTCCCACCGGCAGGACAGACCCACCCGAGGTGGAGGCACACTGGTATACAGTCGGCAGGGAGTGGGCCTGGGAGTTCTCAACATTGACTCCGGACCCCATGCAGTCTCATGGCTTCAGTTCAAGCATGGGCAAGGAAACCTCCTGCTGATTACCACCTCCCACCCTCCCTCAGCTGGTGGATCAGTATTCCTCCATGTTGAACACCACTTGGAAGAAACACTGAGGGGTAGCAAGGATACAGACTATACTCTGGGTGGGGGACTTCAATGTCCATCAGCATGAATGGCTTGGTAGCACCACTACTGACTGAGCTGGCTGAATCCTGAAGGACATAGCTGACAGACTGGGCTTACAGCAAGTGGTGAGAGAACCAACATGAGGGAAAAACCTACTTGACCTCGTCCTCAACAATCTACCTGTCGCGTCTGTCCATGACCGCATTGGTAGCAGTGACCACCGCACAGTCCTTGTGGAGGCAAAGTCCCATCTTCACACTGAGGACACCCTCCATTGTGTTGTGTGGCACTACCACCATGCTAAATGGGATAGATTCAGAACAGCTCTAAACTGGGCATCCATGAGATGCAGTGGGCCATCAGTAACAGCAGAATTGTATTCCACCACAATCTGTAACCTCATGGCCTCACTCTACCATTACCATCAAGCCAGGAAACCAACCCTGGTTCAATGAAGAGTGTAAAAGAGCATGTCAGGAGCAGCACCAGGTGTAACAAAAAATGAGGTGCCAACCTGGAGAAGCTACAACACAGGACTACATGCATAGAAACATAGAAAATAGGTGCAGGAGTAGGCCATTCAGCCCTTCGAGCCTGCACCGCCATTCAATAAGATCATGGCTGATCATTCACCTCAGTACCCCTTTCCTGCTTTCTCTCCATACCCCTTGATCCCTTTAGCCATAAGGGCCATATCTAATTCCCTCTTGAATATATCCAATGAACTGGCATCAACAACACTCTGCGGCAGGGAATTCCACAGGTTAACAACTCGCTAAACAGCGGAAGCAGCATGCTATAGACAAGGCTAAGCGATCAAATCTCTGCAGTCCTGCCACGTCCAGTTGTGAATGGTGGTGGACCATTAAACAACTAACGGGAGGAGGAGGCTGCATGAATATCTCCCTCCTCAATGATGGCGGAGCCGAGCACATGAGAGCAAAAGACTAGACTGAAGCGTTCACAACCATCTTCAGCCAGAAGTGCTGAGTGAATGATTCATATCCGCCTCCTCCTGAGGTCCCCACCATCACAGAAGCCCATCTTCAGCCAATTCGATTCACTCCACATGATATCAAGAAACGGCTGAGCACACTGGATACAGCAAAGGTTATCGGTCCCGGTAACATCCCGGCTGTTGTGCTGAAGACTTGTGCTCCAGAACTAGCTGCTCCTCTAGCCAAGCTGTTCCAGTACAGCTACAACACTGGCATCTGCCCCACAATGTGGAAAACTACCCAGGTATGTCCTATCCACAAAAAGCAGGACAAATCCAATCCGGCCAATTACCGCCCCATCAGCCTACTCTCAATCATCAGCAAAGTGATGGAAGGTGTCGTCGACAGTGCTATCAAGCGGCACTTACTCGCCAATAACCTGCTCACCGATGCCCAGTTTTGATTCCACCAGGACCACTCGGCTCCAAACCTCATTACAGCCTTTGTCCAAACATGGACAAAAGAACTGAATTCCAGAGGTCAGGTAAGAGTGACTGCCCTTGACATCAAAGCAGCATTTGACCAAGTATGGCATCAAGGAGCCCTAGTAAAACTGAAGTCAATTGGAATCAGGGGGAAAACTCTCCACTGGCTGGAGTCATACCGAGCACAAAGGAAGATGGTTGTGGTGGTTGGAGGTCAATCAACCCAGCCCCAGGACATCACTGCAGGAGTTCCTCAGGGCAGTGTCCTAGGCCCAACCATCTTCAGCTGCTTCATCAATGACCTTCCCTCCATCGTATGATCAGCAGTGGGGATGTTTGCTGATGACTGCACAGTGTTCAGTGCCATTCGCTACTCCTCAGACAATAAAGCAGTCCATGCCCGCATACAGCAAGACCTGGAAGACATTCAGGCTTGGGCTGATAATAGCAAGTAACATTCACTCCACACAAGTGCCAGGCAATGACCATCCCCAACAAGCTGGAGTCTAACCACCGCCCCTTGACATTCAATGGCATTACCATCACCAAATTCTCCACCATCAACATCCTGGGGGTCACCATTCACCAGAAACTTAACTGGACCAGCCATATAAATACTGTGGCAACATGAGCGGGTCAGAGGTTGTGTATTCTGCGGCGAGTGTCTCACCTCCTGACTCCTCAAAGCCTCTCCATCATCTACAAGGCACAAGTCAGGAGTGTGATGGAATACTCTCCACTTCTCTGGATGAGTGCAGCTCCAACAACACTCCAGAAGCTCGACACCATCAGTACCACTGTGTGGTACATTGGCCCACTGAGCCACCAGCAAGCCATTTTTAGCTGCTTCATCAATTACCTTCCCTCCATCTTGGGCAAGGAAGTGAGGCCCCGGAGGCTGGTGGTTGCAGCGATGGTGGGGCAAGTCAAGCTGCAATTGTGTCCCTGCCCCTCCAAACACTCCACAGGGGTAGCAGAGTGGTTATGTTACTGGACTAGTTATCCAGAGGCCTGAACTAATGATCCAGAGACATGAGTTCAAATCCCACCATGGCAGCTGGGGAATTTAAATTCAGTTCATTAAATACATCTGGAATTGGAGATGATTGTTGGAAAAACCCAACATGTTCACTAATGTCCTTTAGGGAAGGAAATCTGCCGTCCTTACCCGGTCTGGCCTGTATGACCCACAGCAACTGCCCTCTGAAATGGCCTCGCAACCACTCCAGTGTAACAAAGTCAGCGTGGATGGCAGCTCAGGGCAATTAGCGATGCCCACATCCCAGGAACGAATATTAAAAAAAACACACAGTAATGTCTTTGTCTTTTGGATGGAGGTCTTGAGTTGCAGGAGAGACCCTTTGAGAGAAGGAGAGCTGAGGGTAGTTGCCTATCACTGAGTGCAATGACCAGCTCCCTCAGTTGGTGTCCAGGTTTGGCCCATGTAAACAGTGCCCAAGTGGGTGCTGGGAATAAAGGTTCTGTCCATGTAAACCGTGCCCAGGTGGGTGCTGGGAATAAAGTAACATTAAAAAGAAAAAAATGCAATCTTGCAAAAAAAGGATTGAGTGAAAGGAGTGGAAGAAAGCAGTTGAAAGAGGATGTAATGATGAAAGGTTTTGTTGCTGCTGTGGTGTCTGGCTGAGGTTAACAATGATCTGTCGTTTCTGTGAATTGGACTTGGAGTTTGTCTTCTAAACACTACATTCTTTCTCACCTGCAGGGAGCTGGAGCTGCCGCTTGTGCTTGGAACAACTTAAGGAAAAGGCTTCTGCTTGTGTAAACAGACCCTAATTCTTTAATCTTTATATATTTTTAATCCGTTTTATTTAGATATATGCAGTCAATGTTCAACACATTTGCACTTTGGGACTAAAACATGAACCTGGTTTTTTTCCATACATTGAAAGCAAACAAAGACTCCGACACTTTGCCCATTGATCAATATTGCAATCAACCCAGGCGTGATTATTGCCAGCTCCCATTATCTAGCCGTGCTATGGCCAGCCCACATCGTGCCTGTGAAATATTCCCTCTTTGAAAGAGGCTGTGGTTATAAGTTAACTAGTCCTAAAGCCTCTAGGTACTGGGTTGCTTTGTGAAATCTGATGTTGAGTAGATGCTTTGCACTTCCCATGATTTTTAAACATGAAGAAGTGGACTGGCCTCTCAAACTCCGCCTCGGAATTAGGACCGAGAGCAGTGCTGTGCTTGAACTATTTCTGAGCTTGTGGCACTTTACTAAAGGATTGAAAAAACCCAATGATCTAAATATTAATATTAATACTACACTGTCCTATTAGACATTTCAACAAACAGAACCAAGACCCAGCAGACCTTTGCAATAAGCTAGTCCAGCCCCGCTTCCTCTATTCAGCCACAACTCCAGTCTGGGCTGCCCAGGCCAGTAGTCAACCCTGTTCCAAACCCTCCCGCTATTCAGCAGCACTGTGCACTACAGCACGCATGGTCAGTGCGATTTTGTCCTTCAAAGCTCTACATCTCAAAGCTTTTTATACAGTTCATGAATCTTAAAAATTGAAATGATTTTGTTAATCTTCTGTCAATCTGTGCTTTTTAATAAACACTGGCTGTGGGGGATAGTAACATTTTCACAGTTCAGGGAGGGTCTCCATTGTAGATCGCAGGATGTAATCGGCTTTCCTCCTTTGTTGTTGAATTCCTACACACCTCTATACCAGTTCTAAAATAAGCTGCGGGAATCGGCCACAATATGTTTCAGGATAAGCCCATTATATCAGTCTTTTAATAGTCAGCATTGCTGTGGTGTGCTGTTTTCTGTGTGTTAGATCTCTTAATTTCCAATGAAATACGAACTCCGATTGTAGTTTTAATTTTTTAATCTTGGCAGAGAGCAACAAACTGCTGGCTGATTGCCAGTTTCTTTGTCTTACTGAGACACATAGAAACATAGAAAATAGGTGCAGGAGCAAGCCATTCAACCCTTCTAGCCTGCACCGCCATTCAATGAGTTCATGGCTGAACATGAAACTTCAATACCCCCTTCCTGCTTTCTCGCCATACCCCTTGATCCCCCGAGTAGTAAGGACTTCATCTAACTCCTTTTTGAATATATTTAGTGAATTGGCCCCAACCACTTTCTGTGGCAGAGAATTCCACAGGTTCACCACTCTCTGGGTGAAGAAGTCTCTTCTCATCTCGGTCCTAAATGGCTTACCCCTTATCCTTAGACTGTGACCCCTGGTTCTGGACTTCCCCAACATTGGGAACATTCTTCCTGCATCTAACCTGTCTAAACCCGTCAGAATTTTAAACGTTTCTATGAGGACCCCTCTCATTCTTCTGAACTCCAGTGAATACAAGCCCAGTTGATCCAGTCTTTCTTGATAGGTCAGTCCCACCATCCTGGGAATCAGTCTGGTGAATCTTCGCTGCACTCCCTCAATAGCAAGAATGTCCTTCCTCAAGTTAGGAGACCAAAATTGTACACAATACTCCAGGTGTGGCCTCACCAAGGCCCTGTACAACTGTAGCAACACCTCCCTGCCCCTGTACTCAAATCCCCTCGCGACACATGGTCAAAATGGCTGTATTTTATACCAAGTTCAGTTTACAGAAAAGAACTCGCCTTCTTTGACCTTATTGGCTCAATCAATATTCTTTTAGCGTTTTAATTGGCTCGCTACCCAAGGTCCGAAAATGTCAAGTTGATTGATAAGTTAATGCAATGTGGCCTGTGTTTTTTCACAGCCTGTCTAAATGCAGCCTGTTTGAATTCTCTATCAATCCCCCCTTTGACTCTTTCACAAACTGAATCATAAAACATCAGGTATCACTGGTTAAACATTCTACAAAATAATTTCATACATGTTAATAGAGTTTCCTTCTAAAATTTGTTGATGTGTTTCGCCACATGTCCGGACTAGTAGCTTCCACACAAATTTACACCAACCCGAGTTCCATCGTGGCCACAATGGAAAGACTTCCATTTTAGTAGGTTAATTAACCATATTCTGATTTAATCCAAATCAATATCTTAATTCAACCAGTAAACAACCTTCCCTTAAGCATAACATACCCCTGTGCCACGTACAGACGGTCTGCTGGGACCTGCAAGGTGTCTCACATGTGGGACAGCCGCCTGGTCGCAATAACATTTAATCAACATAAGCAAACAATATAAAAGTGAAAGGTATTTACATGTAATTCCCTTGGTACTCTACTATTTCCCTTTGGTGCAGAGGGTCGGCTAGTAAGAAGTAGGCCTATGTTTAGAATACCTACAATCAATACTACAGTAAATTTATACATTTTCGCAAAAAGTAATTGTCCTTATTAGATTTCAGCTTCAGTTACGGGTGCTCGTTTAACGTGTGAAGCGTGGATCCAGGCTTTCTTTCCTTGGACCTTAACAGCTGCCTGGGTGGTCAATAACACTTGATAAGGTCCCTTCCACTTGGCACCCAAAGATTCTTTATGTAACTTTTTCACATACACCCAGACTCCCGGGATGATGTTGTGTCCTCCTCCGGGTGGATTACCCCAAGCTGCCGATACCTGTTGGGAAACAGAACTAATAGCATTGGTTAAGTTCTGACAGTATGATAACAAAGTGTCACTCATTAAGTGAACATCAGCTTTCCGTAAATCGATAGTTCCTGGCAGCGACATGGGTCTTCCTGTTATAATTTCAAATGGGCTTAGACCTGTAGTTCTGTTCGGGGTTGCCCTAATGCTACATAGCACTATTGGTAGTGCCTGGGGCCATGGTGTTCCTTCTTGGTGATATTTGGCAAGCCGTTGTTTCAGAGTTCGATTCATTTGCTCTACTTGTCCTGATGATTGTGGATGATAAGGACAGTGTAAATCCCACGTAATGTTCAGTAACCTACAGACTTCTTGGCAGACAGCACCTGTGAAGTGTGTTCCCTGATCTGAGTCAATGCTACTTGGGACTCCCCATCGGGGAATGTAATCCTTACACAAGACCTTTGCAGTGTGATTGGCTGTGGCTCTTTTAGTTGGGACAGCTTCTACCCATCTAGAGAATCTGTCGACCATGACAAGAATGTTAGTGTATCCTTGGCATGAAGGAAGAGATATATAATCAACCTGCAGATGCTGGAATGGTCCGACAGGGGCAGGGGGCTTCAGTTGGGGCATTACCGTGATGGGTCCAGAATTATTTTTCTGGCAGACCACACAGCGGTCTGTTACCAGCTGGGCATGTTTTTTAAATCCCCGACCCCACCAGCTTTTCTGGAACCGTGCCGTCATCTGTTGTGAGGCCAAGTGTCCCCACGAGTGGATCTGTTGGGCTAAAAAAGGCATAAGCGCTTGTGGCGCGACTGGCTTGTCGGTAACTCTTTGTCTCCAGACACCATCTTCGCATAGCTTAATTCCTGCCTCAATCCATGTCCAATTTTCCTCTCGGGAGCACTCGCCTTGCATTGTTTGAAGGTCTCATGTCAGAGTCCTGAGTGCTTTCAATCTGCACATCTGTGTTGGTTCTTCTGGAGGAGCACCCTGTGAGGCGGCATCTTTAGCTGCCTGGTCGGCTAGGGCATTTCCCTGTGCTTCTGTGGTATTTTCCTTGGTATGGGCCTGACACTTCAGGGTGGACACTTCCTGAGGTAATTGTATGGCCTCCAGTAAGTCTCGGACTTCTTTTCCATTTTGGATAGGTGTACCAGCAGCAGTGAGGAATCCTCTTTTCCGCCATAACATACCAAAGTCGTGAGCGACTCCAAAAGCACAACGCAAATCTGTGTAGACATTAGCTGTCTGTCCTTCTGCTATTCGACATGCTTCTGACAGGGCCCGTAACTCGGCCTGTTGTGCTGACGTTCCTGAGGGTAAACCTCCTTTTGCCACTACCTCATATAAGGTTGTAACTGCCCATCCTGCTTTTCTGGTACCATTGTCAACAAAGGAGGAACCATCTGTAAACAGGATGAGGTCTGGGTTGTGCAGAGGCTCCTCTGCTGTTAAGGCTGCTTCTTCTGTTTCTTTTAAAATCTCCACGCAGTCATGCTCTTCACATTCTCTCCCCTCTTGCTCCCTCGATTCTGACATCGGGAGCTTGGTTCCGGGATTAACCGGGCTGGCCCGGACGATATGGAGATTAGGAGCTTCCAAAACTGCTGTCCAGCGGGTCCATCTTGCTGCTGTCACCTGAGACATTCTATTCATAGACAGCAAAGCGTGTACGGTGTGGGGACACTTGACAATCAGCTTTTGGTCGAGGACTAGACCCGCAGTGATCATTACCGCTCAACATGTAGCTTCCATGGCCCTTAGGCAACTTCCCCATCCGAGGGCTACCGCATCCAGTTTTGCCGAATAATAGCCAATAGGTCTTTGCCGATCCCCATGTTCTTGTGTCAGTATAGCTGTCATATATCCTTCTTTCTCATGGACAAACAGGGTAAATGGCTTACCACTGTCGGGGATTCCCAGAGCCGGTGCCGAACACAAAGCCTTTTTCAAACTCAGGAAGGCCTCTTGCTGTTCTTTAGTGAGGGTGATGGCTTCTTTAGAGGCACGTTTCCCCTTTAAAATATCATTCAATGGCTGAGCAAGCTGTGTGAAGGAGTCAATCCAATTTCTGTTAAAGTTACACAATCCCAAAAAAGACCTTAATTCCTGAATAGTGGTGGGTTTTTTAGCAGCCCGAATGGCTGCAGTTCTATCCTGGGTAAGTTCTCTCTTTCCTTGTGAAATCTTTTGTCCCAGGTATACAACCTCTTCTTGGGATATTTGTGCTTTGTCGATGCTGGCTTTATGTCCTTTCAGCCGAAGGTGATCCAGCAAAGCTCGTAAATCTTGTTCATGCTGTTCTTCCGTGTTTGAAGCTAGCAGGATATCGTCTACATATTGGATGACTGTGGATGACAGGGGAGGTAATTCTCGCAAATGGCTTTGTGAAGCCATGTGGAATACCGTAGGGCTGTTGTGGAAACCCTGCGGTAACCGGGTCCAAGTATACTGTTGTCCTTGGACCGTGAAAGCAAACCACTGTCGAACCTCCGGTGCCAGAGGCACCGACCAAAATCCGTTGGCCATATCTATAACCGAAAAATATTTATGTTCCGGTTTGAGGGCATTAAAAATGGTGGAGGGATCTGCGACCAAAGGAGCTTTTTGATCAATACACTGGTTAGCTTTCCTATAATCGACAGTCAAACGGCAAGTCTCATTAGATTTCTGTACCGGTCACACGGGGCTATTGGAGGAGTTATGCGTTTTAATAAGCACCCCTTGTTTCTCCAATTGCTGAATAACCGGTAAGATTTCCGCGATGGCAGTTGGACTGATGGGATACTGTTTAGTGCATGGAGGCTTGGTCCCTGTAAATGATGCAGGCTCCATCTGGAGTAGGCCACAATCGTTCTTATCTTTAGCCCATATCGGGTGTTCCTTCAATTCTTCTTTCTTCCAAGTTCTAATTGACCATGTCACCCGACCATCCTCGAAATGCAATGATGAATCTATTTGGATTAGAATGTCCATTCCCAAAAGGGGTTGCTCTACTGGGCCTATCCAGACCGGCGTGGTTATTTCATGTGGACCCAGCCCTATAAGTACCGGTGTTGTCCTTTTAATTTCCATTTTATGGCCCCCAACTCCATAGGCTGTACGTGTCCTACCATCCAACGGCAAAAAGTCTCCATATTATAGGGGTAATCATGTTAATTCCGCCCCTGTGTCTAAAAGACAGTCCACATCCTTATCGCCCACCCTCACAGTTACATATAGCCCATCTCCCCTTTGTTGTATTAGTGCGAGGAGGGGGGCCAGGGTGGGCTCTAAACGTTTTTTGCTATCCCAAGTAACTCCTTCTGTTGTTGTATTATCAGTCGCTTAAATGCTTCTATGAGGTCGTTATCTTGTGACAAGCCTGGTTTGTTGGCTGAATTGTATCCCTGGCTGCGTCCTCTTCCCCAGCCATGACTTGCTGTTTTGCCCTGCACGTCTTGGCCCAGTGACCTTTTTCCTACGATAATGACATTTTCCGGGTAATTTTCCTAATAACTGTTTATCGGAATCCTGGGATTTCCATCCCATAGCCTGTACAGCTCGGACTTTAGCTCCCATATCCTGATCTAATTGGTTACATCGATCCACCAATGCTGCAAAGGTAGTTCCTCTACCTTCCCAGTCCGGTAATACTACCTTCAGCATTTTGGACAGTTCTGGCTTTAGACCTGCCACGAAAGCTGCTTTCAGGGGTCCAAACATTTGTTCATCCATTTCCTCATCCGTATTATTCATACCCGAATGTTCTAGCCACGTGCATCTAAACCGCTCGTCATACTCCAGGACCTCCTCTGTTCCTTTCTGTTGGCAGGCCGCAATTTTTCCCCAGTCTGTCTTAGCTGGACTGAAGGCTTGCAGCCAGTGTTTAATCGCCTCCCATCCTGCGTCTAATTCTTGCTCATTCTGCCCCAAAGCTTCTTCTACCTTGTCGTGCAATTTTCTTCCCTGTGTTTTTGGCACCATTATGGTCAAAATTTGCACTCCGTCCCAGGGATGAAGTTGATATATATTTCTTAAGCGGTCCAATTGGTCCCACGTTTTACTCCCTCTTTCTTTGGAGTGGACAATTCCTTGGACCATTTATCAATTTTCTCTGGGTCTGCCGGAGCATGAACTAAGTATTCTTCGTACACCCTTCTCTTTGTTTTTTTGGTTCCGCCCTCATCCGCAGTCTCTTCTGATTTGACTACGACTTGTCTTTTTTTAAATGGGGCAAAGCGCACCCCTAATTCTTCATCCTCAGTGTGAGGGGGGGTGAAGGGGAGGGAGCGAGGGGGAGTGAAGGGGAGAGAGAGACGGGGGGGAGCGGTCGGTGATGGGGCGAGATTCTTGGCTCATTTAGCCCCTCGAGCCTGTTACACAGGAACAGGAAGAGGCCCATTCAGCCCCTTTGGCCTGTTATACAGGAACAGGAGGCTCATTCAGCCCCTCGAGCTTGTTACACAGGAGGAGGCCATTCAGCCCCTCGAGCCTGTTACACAGGAACAAGAGGAGACCATTCACCCTCTCGAGCCTGTTACACAGGAACAGGAGGTGGCCATTCAGCCCCTGGAGCCCATTACACAGGAACAGGAGGAGGCCCATTCAGCCCCTGGAGCCTGTTACACAGGAACAGGAGGAGGGCATTCAGCCCCTGGAGCCTGCTCCGTCATTCAATGAGATCATGGCTAATCTGCGACCTATCTCCACCTACCAGCCTTTGGCCCATATCCCTCAATACCTTTGGTTAACAGAAATCTCCGATTTAAAATGAACAATTGATCTAGCATCAATTGCCGTTTGCAGAAGACAGTTCGAAACTTCTACCGCCCTTTGTGTCTAGAATTGTTTCCTAATTTCACTCCTGAAAGGTCTGGCTCTAATGTTTAGACGATGCCCCCCAGTCCTCGACTCCCCAACCAGCAGAAATAGTATCTCTATCCACCCTATCTGTTCCCTTAATAATCTGATAACTTCGATCAGATCACCTCTTAAACTTCTAAATTCTAGGGAATACAACCTTATTTTGTGTACTCTCTCCTCATAACTGAATCCTTGGAGTGCGGGTATCATTCTGGTAAACCTACGCTGCACACCCTCCAAGGCCAATTTATCCTGGGCGTGGTGCCCAGAACTGCTCACAGTGCTCGAGGAGTGGTCTAACCAGGGTTTGTACAGCTGCAGCATAACTTCTACCCCCTTGTATTCTAGTCCTCCAGATATAAAGGCCAGCGTTCCATTAGCCTTGTTGATTATTTTCTGTCCCTGTCCATGAGTTTAATGATCGATGTACCTGGACCCCAAGTCTCTTTGGACCCCACTGTTTTTAGCCTGTCACCATTTTGAAAGGACCCTGTTCGATCCTTTTTTGATCCAAAGTGGATGACCTCACATTTGCCCACACTGAAATCTATTTGCCACAATTTTGCCCATTCACTTAATCTATCGATATCCCTTTGTAATATTATGCTTCTATCTACACTGCCTACAATGCTGCCTATCTTTGTATCATCTGCAAACTTGGATATATGACTTTCTATCTCGTCATTTAGTCGTTAATAAATACAGTGAATAGTTGAGGCCCCAATACAGATCCCTACGGGACACCACCATCATACCTACCAGTACCTGCCCATTATCCCTACTCTGTCTCCTGCTGCGCAACCGATTTCCCAACCAGGTCAATCATTTACCTTCAATTTCATGAGCTTCTATCTTAGACAACAGTCTCTTATGAGGGACTTTAACAAATGCCTTCTGGAAGTCCATTTCCCCGTTCCGTGTTCCCCTGTTCTCTGTTTCCCCAGATCCATGTTCCCCTGTATAGGCTACCTGGGGTGCCCACAACTCGAGAGACGGCTTCTAACCAAAATTGTTTCATTTGTAAGTTACAGGATGATGAAGACATAAAAAAACTTACGTCATTTTCAGAAGTCCCGCACAGGTTACAGGATTTGCACTCAATACACTGCCAGTGATAGATTTTCACAGCTGCAGTCATATTACTGTGATCTGCAAACAGCTGGGTTGACCTGAGAAAATGCAACAGACAAGAGACGTTTATACATCATTTCCTGAGTCGCAGAGATAGCAAGGGAGAGAGACACACACACACACAGGCAGAGAGAGAGAGCGACACATACAGAGAGGAGAAAAAGAGACACACACAGAGAGAGGAGAGAAAGAGAGAGCGACACAGACAGAGAGGAGAGAAAGAGACACACACACACACAGACAGACAGAGAGGAGAGAAAGAGAGAGAGACACACACACGGAGAGAGGAGAGAAAGAGACACACACAGAGAAAGAGAGACACACACACAGACAGAGAGAGGAAAGAGCGAGAGAAAGCGAGGGAGATACACACACAGAGACAGGAGAGAATGACGGACACACACACAGGAGAAAGAGACAGAGACACACGGGAGAGAAAGAGAGACACACAGGAGAGAAAAAGAGATACACACATGGGAGAGAGAGGAGAGAAAGAGAGCGACAGAGACAGCGGAAAGAGGAGAGAAAGAGAACGCGAGGTAGGGAATGAGAGAAAAAGGAGAGGGAATAGAGCAGAGAAAGAGATGAGAGAGAAACTTTGAATTGAGCGTTAACCCTTTCGCTGCTGGGCAGGGCTGCTGTGTAGAAAGCTTGTCTGCTGTTACAGTATATTAACAAGCTGCCGCTACATAACTAAAGTACGCAGTACAACATCACTGAGCTCAAACACCAGCATTCCCAATATTCATTGCAAATTCAAACTGCATACTGACATCTGGCCAAATAAGTGTCAGAAATAAACAAGGTAAAATGCCACAACAAATAAATTGGACACAGAGTGAGACCAATATGCAGTTTATTTTTTAACAAACAGAGATGTTGTAAGCTCCGCAGCATTAATAAAGAACCTTTCACATTGTACGACAACCAACAGCATCCACTGGTAACATCATCACAGAAGGTTGGGGATAGGGTCACACCCAATCACAGTGAAACTCATCAATAAATACAAAGTCAGGACTAGACTTGCAGACAGCCAACAGACACGGCTGACACTAAGCACACCCACTGGCTGCAACCCGAGCGAGGTTCAATCATTCGGCAGTGACAACAAGGCCCAGCACAGTGCATTTCCGTCTGCAAGAGCGTTCATCAGTAAAACTATCTGCCATATCCACCATTAAACAGAATGCAATTGCTTTTCAAACAAAGAAAAATAAGATATCTACATAAAATATCAGGGTTTTTAAAATGTTCAAATATTGCCAAATACAAGAATTGTATAATATATTTCCACACAATTCCCCTGCCCACCCTGGGAGGAATCTGAAGAGGAGTTCAGCTGTGGGTCTAATAAATATCAAAATCTAATTCACAATGAGGTTGTCCTTGATATTGCACATGCTCAGTGCATTGCTGAGGCTGGGGTGCGAGGAGGTAATATCCCACTGGTAACGTGGTCACAGTTCATTCCCTTCCTTCCTTCCCAGAAATGGCTTGCCTGGGAACCAGCGACATCCAGGAAATTCTGGTGAGGAAGGGCAGAGCACATCTGTTTGTTTAGAAGGCTGCATGGCTGTTAAGGAAAGTCTTTTTACAGGTCAAATGTGGTGCATTCATAAATTCAACAATACAGCTGCAACTTTAAACTCGAACACAGAAGCCGATCAGCCCACAATGGTTAGGCCAGCAAGGCAAAAGTCCATTATTACCAATCATGCAAATTTTAAGTCAACATTTTTTTTTAAGACTGAAGTGTGTTAAAATAAAACTGTGCACACATACCTTGCAATGCAATCGATGACCTTTTAAATTAATAGGGTCAAAACCTTGCCGCTATCATTCTGTTCCTCCCATATGTATGCGTACCGATTGATGCGGTTTCTTCAGCAGATGCAACTAGACTGTTCAAGCACTTAGCAGCACAGACATTCATCTGAACGGAAAACGGTACACGCCAAGAGAAGGGGCAGGCACAGCTTGTTTGCTTTAAAAAAAGGGAACTTTAAAAAAAATAAACTCCACTTCCTTCAGTTGATGGTTTAGTGAATGTCATTGCCACAAACCCTTGCAAGTGCAGGTGCAGGAGGCCTCGGTGGAGCCCGCAGACCATGTTCCCACTGGCGAGCAGCTTCGATGGAAGGTGCATGGCGACAGGAGGTCAAGACAACTTTGCTTACAGGAGCGAGCTAGTTAACTTAAAGCCAATGCACTTTGCACGGGTCGGTCCAGTTAGCTCAGTGGTAGCGCCCACAATTCACCAGATCCCTTTGGCCCCCAGTCACTCAAGAAGGTCAGTCAAATGTCTCTCTTTTTAAAAAAAATAACACAAATCACGAGTGAAAAGTAATCCCAATCAGAGTTAGAGATTTTCCTGTTTATCGATGAACGATAAAAGCATCGACTCTGCTCATTGTCAACAGCCCAGTTTCACATCAAACATTCAGTCCACACAAGTGCCAGGCAATGACCATCTCCAAACAAGAATCACCGACCCTTCCCCCCCGTCGCTCGCTCCCCTTCACCCCCCCCCCCCTCACTCTCTCCCCTTCCCCCCCCCTCGCTCTCTCCGCTTCCCCCCCCCCTCGCTTCCTCCCCTTCACCCCCTAGCTCTGCCCCCTCCCCCACCTCAACTCTCTCTTTCCCCCCCTGCCCTTTCATGCTCTCTCTATCCTCCCCTCCACTCTCTATCCTTCCCCTCCCCCACGCGCTCTCTCCCTCCTCCCCTCTCGCTCCCTCTCTCCCCCCTCCCCCCCCATGCTCTCTCTCCCCCCCCACCCTGCGCTCTCTCACCCCCCCCCCCACCCCGCGCTCTCTCAACCCCCCACCCTGCGCTCTCTCACCCCCTCTCTCCCCCCCTCGCGCACTCCCTGCCCCCCCACTGCTGATGTATTACAGAAAGGACATTGCAACACTTGGGGGATGATTTTGATGGCTGACTGTGCTCAGTGCCAGTTGGTTAAGGTCTGGTGCTCTGGATCTGAGCTGGTGATGAGCAGAGCGATTCCCTCTCTGCCCAGCACATTTTGACACCAACCTTCATTCATCCTGTGTCCTGGCCTCTCTGAGTGGCTGGATTCCTGTACACAAGGCATGTCGCTTCCTCAGAAACCATCAGCTTATCATAATACAGTATCGGTTTCCAAAACAAACACAAGCATGCGTTTATATAGCGCCTTTCACAACCTCCAGATGGCTCAAAGCGCTTTACAGCCAATGAAGTACTTTTTGATGTGTACTCACTGTTATAATGTGGGAAACGCGGTGGCCAATTTGCGCACAGCAAGCTCCCACAAACAGCAATGTGATAAATACCAGATAATCTGTTTTTGTTATTTAGGTTCAGGAATAAATATTGGCCAAAGACACCGAGGATAACTCTGATACCTGATAACTCTGATAGACAGGCCCTTGGTTTAACATCTCATCTAAAAGATGGCACCTCCGACAGTGAGGCGCTCCCTCAGAACTGCCCCTCCGACAGTGCAGCGCTCCCTCAATACTGCCCCTCTGACAGTGCAGGTCTCCCTCAGTACTACCCCACCGACAGTACAGAACTCCCTCAGTACTACCCTTCCGACAGTGCAGGTCTCCCTCAGATCTGCCCCTCCGACAGTGTGGCACTCCCTCAGCAGTGCCCCTGCGACAGTGCGGCACTCCCTCAGCAGTGCCCCTGTGACAGTGCGGCGCTCCCTCAGTACTGACCCTCCGTCAGTGCAGCACTCCCTCAGTCATCATCATAGGCCATAGGCAGTCCCTCGGGATCGAGGAAGACTTACTTCCACTCTTAGCATGAGTCCTTAGGTGGCTGAACAGTCCAATACGAGAACCACAGACTCTGTCACAGGTGGGACAGATAGTTGCTGAGGGAAGGGGTGGGTGGGACAGGTTTGCCGCATGCTCTTTCCACTGCCTGCCCTTGTTTTCTGCATGCTTTCGGTGACGAGACTCGAGGTGCTCAGTGCCCTCCCAGATGCACTTCCTCCACTTAGGGTGGTCTATGGCCATGGACTCCCAGGTGTCAGTGGGGATGTTACACTTTATCAGGGAGGCTTTGAGGGTGTCCTTGTAACGTTTCCTCTGCCCGCCTTTGGCCCGTTTGCCGTGAACGAGTTCCGAGTAGAGCGCTTGCTTTGGGAGTCTTGTGTCTGGCATGCGAACTATGTGGCCTGCCCAGCGGAGTGTGTCCAGGCCAACATTCCCAGCATTGAAGCAGTGACCACACTCCCTCAGTACTGCCGCTCTGCCAGTGCTGCACTCCCTCAGTACTGTCGCTCCGACAGTGCGGCGCTCCCTCAGTACTGTCCCTCCGACAGTGCAGTGCTCCCTCAGTACCGCCACTCCCACTGTGCAGCGCACCCTCAGTACTGCCTCGCCGACAATGCAGCACTCCACCATTACTGCCCCTCTGACAGTGCAGCACTCCCTTCCTTCTGCCCCCTCCGACCATGTAGCGTTCCCTCAATACTGTTCCTCTGATAGTGCAGGTCTTCCTCAGTACTGCCCCTCCGACAGTGCAGCGCTTCCTCAGTCCTGTCCCTCCGACTGTGCGGCGCTCCCTCAGCACTGCCCCTCCGACTGTGCGGTGCTCCCTCGGTACTGCCCCTCCGACTGTGCAGCACTCCCTCAGTACTACCCCTCCGACAGTACAGCATTCCCTCAGTACTACCCCTCTGACAGTGCGGCGCTCCCTCAGCACTGCCACTTTGACAGTGCAGCACTCCCTCAGTTCTACCCCTCCGACAGTACAGCACTCCCTCAGTACCTGCCCTTCCGACAGTGCGGCACTCCCTCAGTACTGCCCCTATCTGACAGTGTGGCACTCCCTCACTACTGCTCCTCCGACAGTGCAGCACTCCCTCAGTACTACCCCTGCGACTGTGCGGTGCTCCCTCAGTACTGCCCCTCCGACACTGCAGCACTCCCTCAGTTCTGCCCCTCCGACAGTGCAGCGCTCTCTCAGTATTATCAGCCCAAGCCTGAAGGGGAGAGAGAAGGTGAAAAAGTGTGACACATTAAAACTGTGACTGCACGTCAAAAATACTTAATTGGCTGTAAAGCGCTTTGTGATGTCCGGTGGTTGAAAAAGGCGCTCTCTCAATGCAAGTCTTTCTTCTTTCTTCCAAAATGTACCATTTCACACTTCTCTGCGTTAAACTGTCATCACCATGGGCAGTCCCTCAGAATCAAGGAAGACTTGCTTCCACTCAAAGTGAGTTCTCAGGTGACTAACAGTCCAATACGGGAATTAGAGTCTCTGTGGTTGAGGGAAGGGGTGGGTGGGACAGGTTTGCCGCACACTCCTTCCGCTGTCTGCACTTGTTGATGGCATGCTCTCAGTGACGAGACTTGAGGTGCTCAGCGCCCTCCGGATGCTCTTCAACCACTTAGGATAGACTGGTCTTTGGTCACGGACTCCCAAGTGTCTGCCCATTAAATTGTATCTGCCCTGTGTCCACCCTAACCATCAGTCTGTGTCCTCCTGAATTAGTTGCTATTCTCCTCGCACTTTACTACATTCCTAAGCTTTGTGGCACCTGCAAACTTTGAAATTGTGCCCTATATAAATTGTACCTGAACTATCGCTTCCTTCAAGGCCTCCCATTGTTCCTTTACTGTTTTATCTGCCAACCCTTGGATTGCAATTCACCAGGCCCCAGGCCTCCAAATCCCCCTGAGCCCCCACCCCCCGCCATCTCCCCAGACCTCCCAATCCCCTGGCTGCCCCCCGTGCCCCCACCCCCATCTCCCCGGACCTCCCAATCCCCTGCCTGCCCCCCGGGCCCCCACTCCCCCGGGCCTCCCAATCCCCCCGGGTGCCCCGTGTTCCCCCCTCCGTCATCCCTCCGGGCCTTCCAATCCCGCCGGGTGCCCCCTGTTCCCCTCCCACCGCCATCCCCCCGGGCCTCCCAATCCCCACGGGTGCCCCCTGTTCCGCCCCCCCCCCGCCATCCCCCCGGGCCTTCCAATCCCCCCGGGTGCCCCTGTTCTTCCCCCCCGCCATCTCCCCGGGCCTCCCAATCCCCCCGGGTGCCCCCTGTTCTCCCCCCATCCCCCCGGGCCTCCCATCCCCCCGGGCCTCCCATCCCCCGGGCAGCCCCCATCCCCCCGGGCCGCCCAACCCCCGGGCAGCCCCCGTCCCCTCGGGCCCTCCCCCAGCACCCCCGGGTGCCCCCCGTCCCCCCCATCCCCCCGGGTGCTTCCCAATCCCCCCTCCGGATCCCCCGTCCCCCTGGGCCAGATCCCTTCTTAACTCACTGAAATTAACGCTCCTCCAATTGGAAGAACTTACATTTATATTGCGCCTTTTTACAATCTCAGGATGCCCCAAAGACCTTTGCAGCCAATGAAGTGCTGCTGAAACACTGCCGTAATGTAAGAAATGCTGCAGCCAATGTGCACACAGCAAGTTTCCACAAACAAGTGATAATGACCAGATATTCTATTTTTTCTTAAATCTCTATTGGTTGAGGGATAATTATTGGCCAGGACACTGAGGAGAACTCCATCTGCTCTTCTTCCAATAGTGACATGGGATCTTTTAACGTCTCATCCGAAAGACGGCAGCTGTGACAGTGCAGCTCTCCCTCAGCACTGCATTGCACTGCCAACCTGTATTATGGGCTCAAGTCTCTGGAGTGGGACTTGAGTCCACAACTGTGTGACTCAGAGGCGAGGGTGCTGCCACTGCCTGAATATGGTGCAGTATCTGAGGAGGTCATACCAACTTTAATTGTTGCTGGATTCCCCATCTGGCACAACCCTCAAAACCCTCATCTCCAAATCCTTGCAGTGCATTGTTCCAGCTTACCCCACCCCTCACCCCTCACCCCTCCTCTGCTCGGTGCTCCCTCTGTCCTCCTGTTAGTGGTAGGGTCCGGGTTCACATTCATTTGCCCCAACTCTCTGCAACTTCCTCCCGAAATCTCGCACCACTTCAAAAGCCTCCTGAAAATTGACCTCCTTGGCCATAAGAACAGAACATAAGAAATAGGAACAGGAGTAGGCCATATGGCCCCTCGAGCCTGCTCCACCATTCAAAACGATCATAGCTGATCCGATCATTAACTCAGGTCCACTTCCCCGCCCTCTCCCCATAACCTCTGATTCCCTTATCGTTTAAGAAACTATCTATTTCTGTCTTAAATATATTCAATGACCCAGCTTCCACAGCTCTGAGGCAGCAAATTCCACGGATTTACAACCCTCAGAGAAGAAATTCCTCCTCATCTCAGTTTTAAATGGGCGGCCCCTTATTCTAGGATCATGCCCTCTAGTTCTAGTCTCCCCCATCAGTGGAAACATCTTCTCTGCATCCACCTCATCAAGCCCCCTCATAATCTTATACGTTTCGATAAGATCACCTCTCATTTTTCTGAATTCCAATGAGTCGAGGCCCAACCTACTCAACCTTTCCTCATAAGTCAACCCCCTCATCCCCAGAATCAACCGAGTGAACCTTCTCTGAACTGCCTCCAAAGCAAGTATATCCTTTCGTAAATATAGAAACCAAAACTGCACGCAGTATTCCAGGTGTGGCCTCACCAATACCCTGTATAACTGTAACAAGACTTCCCTGCTTTTATACTCCATTGCAATAAAGGCCAAGATACCATTGGCCTTCCTGATCACTTGCTGTACCTGCATACTATCTTTTTCTGTTTCATGCACAAGTACCCCCAGGTCCCGCTGTACTGCAGCACTTTGCAATCTTTCTCCATTTAAATAATAACTTGCTCTTTGATATTATCTCCCAAAGTGCATGACTTCACACTTTCCAACATTATACTCCATCTGCCAAATTTTTGCCCACTCACTTAGCCTGTTTATGTCCTTTTGCAGATTTTGTGTGTCCTCCTCACACATTGCTTTTCCTCCCATCTTTGTATCATCAGCAAACTTGGCTACGTTACACTCAGTCCTTTCCTCCAAGTCGTTAATATAGATTGTAAATAGTTGGAGTCCCAGCACTGATTCCTGCAGCACCCCACTAGTTACTGATTGCCAACCAGAGAATGACCCATTTATCCCGACTCTCTGTTTTCTGTTACTTAGCCAATCCTCTTTCCATGCTAATATATTATACCCCCAACTCCGTGAACTTTTATTTTATGCAGTAACCACTTCTCCTGCTCCTGTTCAGATCAGCTACTGAACTGCAAAGCTACTTAGGACATTTGCTATGTTAAATATGCGAGAAATGTATGTAGCATTTGAAAATAAATCTAAAAATATTGGGATACTCAAGGTCATTCAGTAAACTAGATAAACACAACGTTAATACGTTTAATACTTTTGGAACTATTCAGAAAGCTTTTCACTAACTGTGTACCAGAAGTATTTCCATCTATCAAATAACTACATGAACAGCAATCTTTTGCAAAGTTTGGCCATGCATGGTTGGTTTGGCTTGGCCAATAAAGTGCCACTATTGTGTGACGGTATGCTCAGTTACAGCACAGAGACATCGCCAGATCAGCTGTAGCAATTAGGCTTTATGTGAAGCAATTATTGAATTGTCCTTTAAAACATTTTTCTTGAGGGATTTCCTGGTATCTGATTTCCCTTTCTTCTACTGAGCAGTGGGAAATGGACTCGAGACCGACCCCTCAGATACGACACCATTATGGCAGTCACCCACCGAAAGGAGTCTCCCAATTGTTAAAACTGAACAAACTAGTGGGGCTCATTTTCTCACTTTGGTATTTTAACATGCCAGTTAACACATTCAAGTAAAATTCCTGTCTTAGCAATTTAACATAGAAACATAGAAAATAGGTGCAGGAGTAGGCCATTTGGCCCTTCGAGCCTGCACCACCATTCGATAAGATCATGGCTGATCATTCCCTCAGTACCCCTTTCCTGCTTTCCATACCCCTTGATCCCTTTAGCCGTAAGGGCCATATCTAATTCCCAATGAACTGGCATCAACAACTCTCTGCGGCAGGGAATTCCACAGGTTAACAACTCTCTGAATGAAGAAGTTTCTCCTCATCTCAGTCCTAAATGGCTTACCCCTTATCCTAAGACTGTGTCCCCTGGTTCTAGACTTCCCCAACATCGGGAACATTCTTCCTGCATCTAACCTGTCCAGTCCCGTCAGAATTTTATATGTTTCTATGAGATCCCCTTTAATCCTTCTAAACTCCAGGAATAACGGCTCAGTCGATCCAGTCTCTCCTCATATGTCAGTCCAGCATTCCGGGAGTCAGTCTGGTGAACCTTCGCTGCACTCCCTCAATAGCAAGAACGTCCTTCCTCAGATTAGGAGACCAAAACTGAACACAATATTCCAGGTGTGGCCTCACCAAGACCCTGTACAACTGCAGTAAGACCTCCCTGCTGCTATACTCAAATCCCCTAGCTATGGAAGCCAACATACCATTTGTCTTCTTCACCACCTGCTGTACCTGCATGCCAACTTTCAATGACTCATGTACCATGACACCCAGGTCTCGTTGCACCTCCCCTTTTCCTAATCTTCCGCCATTCAGATAATATTCTTCCTTCATGTTTTTGCCCCCAAAGTGGATAACCTCACATTTATCCACATTATACTGCATCTGCCATGCATTTGCCCACTCACCTAACCTGTCCAAGTCACCCTGCAGCCTCTTAGCGTCCTCCTCACAGCTCACACCGCCACCCAGTTTAGTGTCATCTGCAAACTTGGAGATATTACACTCAATTCCTTCATGCAAATCATTAATGTATATTGTAAATAGCTGGGGTCCCAGCACTGAGACACCCCACTAGTCACTGCCTGCCATCCTGAAAAGGACCCGTTTATCCTGACTCTCTGCTTCCTCTCTGCCAACAGTTCTCTATCTACGTCAGTACATTACCCCCAATACCATGTGCTTTAATGTTGCACACTAATCTCTTGTGTGGGACCTTGTCAAAAGCCTTTTGAAAGATCAAATACACCACATCCACTGATTCTCCCTTGTCCACTCTCCCAGTTACATCCTGCACCTATTTTCTATGTTTCTATGTTTCTCTCTCTCTCTCTCTGTCTCTCTATGTCACTCTCTCGCTCTGTGTTTCTCTCTTTGTCACTCTCTCTCTCTATGTCACTCGCTCACTCTATGTCACTCTCTCTATCTCTATGTCACTGTCTCTCTTTCTATGTCACTGTTTCTCTCTCTTTCTTTCTATGTCACCCTCTCTCCATGTCACTGACTCTACTCTATTTCACTCTCTATGTCACTTTCTCTCTCTGTCTCTCTGTCGCTCTCTGTCACTCTCTCTCTCTCTATGTCACTCTCTCTCTTTCTTTCTTTCTCACTCTCTCTCTCTATCTCACTCTCTCTCTCTATCACTTTCTCTCTATGTCTCTCTCTCTCTGTCACACTCTCCCTCTCTCTGTCAGTCTCTCTCTGTTTCTCTCTCACTCTCTGTCTATTCCATGTCTCTCCCTCACTCTCTCTCTCTCTCTATGTCACTTTCTCTCTATGTCTCTCTCTCTCTCTCTCTCTCTATGTCTCACTCTCCCGCTATGTCACACACACTCTCTCTCAGTTTGTTTCTAAGCTACTGTCTCTATGTCACTGAATCTCTCTATGTCACTCTCTCTCTCTATGTCACTCTCCCTCTATGTCTCACCCTCTCTCTATGTCACTGTCTCTCTTTCTCGATGTCATTCTCTCTCTCTCTGTCACGCTCTCCCTCTCTCTGTCACTCTCTCTCTATGTTTCTTTCTCACTCTCTGTCTATTCCATGTCTCTCCCTCTCTCTCTCTCTCTCTCTATGTCACTCTCTCTCTCTATGTCACTGACTCTCTCTATGTCACTCTCTCTCTCTATGTCACTTTCTCTCCATGTCTCTCTCTCTCTCTCTCTATGTCTCACTCTCCCGCTATGTCACACACACTCTCTCTCATTTTGTTTCTAAGCTACCCTCTCTATGTCACTGAATCTCTCTATGTCACTCTCTCTCTCTATGTCACTCTCCCTCTATGTCTCACCCTCTCTCTATGTCACTGTCTCTCTTTCTCGATGTCATTCTCTCTCTCTCTGTCATGCTCTCCCTCTCTCTGTCACTCTCTCTCTATGTTTCTCTCTCACTCTCTGTCTATTCCATGTCTCTCCCTCTGTCTCTCTCTCTATGTCACTCTCTCTCTCTATGTCACTCTCTGTGTCACTCTCTCTCTCTATGTTTCTCTCTCACTCTCTGTCTATTCACTGTCTCTCTCTCTCTCTATGTCACTTTCTATCTCTATGTCACTTTCTCTATGTCACTCTCTCGCTATATCACTCTCTCTCTTTGTCACTCTCAATGTCACTGAATCTCTCTATGTCACTCTCTCTCTATGTCTCACTCTCTCTCTATGTCACACACTCTCTCTCTATGTCACACTCTCCCTCTCTCTATGTCACTCTCTCTCTCTATGTCACTCTCTCTCTCTCTATGTTTCTCTCTCAGTCTCCCTCTTATTCGCTGTCTCTCTCTCTCGCTCTGTGTTTCTCTCTTTTTCACTCTTCTCTCTGTGTCACTCGCTCGCTCTGTCACTCTCTCTCTATCTCTATGTCAATGTCTCTTTTTCTATGTCATTGTTTCTTTCTCTTTCTATGTCACTCTCTCTCTCAATGTCACTCTCTATCAAGGTCACTCTCTATCAATGTCACTCTCTCTCTATGTCACACTCTCTCTGTGTCACACACTCTCTCTGCTTCTCTCTATGTCTCTCTCTCTCTCTGTCACTCTCTGTCTCTCTCTGTTTCTCTCTTTGTCACTCTCTCTCTCTATGTCACTCTCTCTCTTTCTATGTCACTCTCTCTTATGTCACTCTCTCTCTATATATATATCATTCTCTCTCTCTATGTCACTTTCTCTCCATGTCTCTCTCTCTCTATGTCTCCCTCTGTCTCTCAGTGTCTCTATTTCACTCTCTCTATCTCTATGTCACTCTCTCTCTATGCCAGTCTCTCTCTCTATGTCACCCTCTCTCTCTTTCACTGTGTCTCTTCCTATGTCACTGTTTCTCTCTCTTTGTTTCTATGTCACTCTCTCTCTCTATGTCACTCTCTCTCTCTCTATGCCAATCGCTCTATCTCTCTCTATGTCATTCTCTCTCTCTCTCTTCTCTCTATGTCACTGTCTCTCTCTCTCTCTTTCTCTCTATGTCACCCTCTCTCTCGCTATGTCACTCTCTCTCTATGTCTCTCTCTGTGTTACTGTCTCTCTCTGTCTCTCTGTCTCTCTATGTCACTCTCTCTCTATGTCACTCTCTCTCTGTTTCCCTCTCTGTTTCTCTCCTTGTCACTCTCTCTCTCTCTATACCACTCGCTCTATCTAGGTCACTTTTTATCTCTCTATGTCACTGTCTCTCTTTTTATGTCACTGTTTCTCTCTCTTTCTTTCTATGTTACTCTCTCTTTATATCACTGACTCTCTCTATATCACTCTCTCTGTGTCACTCTCTCTCTATGTCAGTGTCTCTCTTTCTCCATGTCATTCTCGATCTCTATGTAACTCTCTCCCTCTATGTCACTCTCTCTCTCTCTCCATGCCACTCTCTCAAACTCTCTGTCACTCTCTCTCTATGTCACTCTCTGTCTATGTCACTCTCTCTCTCCACGTCACTCTCTCTCTTTCTGTCACTGTCTCTCTTTCTACCTCACTGTTTCTCTCTCTTTCTTGCAATGTCATTCTCTCTCTCTATGTCTCTCTCTCTCTCTCTCTATGTCACTGTCTCTCTCCCTCTCTCTCTTTATGTCTCTCTCTCTCTCTCTATGTCACTCTCTCTCTATATATGTCTCTCTCTATGTCACTGTCTCTCTCTGTCGCTCTGTCCCTATGTCGCTCTCACTCTCTATGTCACTCTCTCTCAGTTTCTCCCTTTGTCACTCGCTCTCTCTATGACACTCGCTCTCTCTATGACACTCTCTCTCTCTATGTCACTCTCTGTCTATGTCACTCTCTCTCTATGTCACTCTCTCTCTAAGTCACTCTCTCTCTCGATGTCACCCTCGTTCTCTCTATGTCACTCTCTCTATTTCACTTTCTCTCTCTATGTCGCTTTCTCTCTCTATGTCACTTTCTCTCTATGTCACTCTCTCTCTATTTCACTGAATCTCTCTTTCTCTCTATGTCACTCTCTCTCTCTCTCTCTCTCTATGCCACTCTCTCTCTCTATGTCACTCTCTCTTTCTCGATGTCACTTTCTCTCTCTATGTCACTTTCTCTCTCTCTCTCTTTCTCTCTCTATGTCACTCTCTCTCTCTATGTCACTCTCTCTCTCTCTCTCTCTCTCTATGTCACTTTCTCTCTCTATGTCACTCTCTCTCTCGATGTCACTCTCGCGCTGTCTCTCTCTCTCTTTGTCACTCTGTTTCTCAATGTCACTCTCTGTCTCTCTATTTCACTGTCTCTCTCTTTGTCACTCTCTCTCTGTAAGTTACTCTCTCTCTATGTCACACACTCTCTCTCTCAATGTCACTCTGTCCGACGATGTCAGTGTCTCACTCTTTCTGTCACTCTCTCTCTCTATGTAACTCTCTCTCTCTATGTCACTCTCTCTCTTTCTATGTCACTGATTCTCTCTCCTTCTATGTCTCTCTCTCTCGATGTCACTCTCTTTCCACGTCACTCTCTCTCTATATGTCACGCTCTTTCTCTATGTCACTCTCTCAGTCACTGTCTCTCTCTCTGTCTGTCAGTCTCTCTCTCTATGTCACTCTCTCTCTCTATTTATGCCACTTTCGCTCTCTATGTGACTTTCTCTCTCTCTATCACTCTATGTCACTCTCTCTCTATGTCACTCTCTCTCTATGTAACTGTTTCTGTCGCTCTATGTCTCGATGTCACTCTCTCTCTCTGTCTCTCTCTCTATGTCACTCTCTCTTTATGTCTCTCTCTCTCTCTCTCTCTATGTCACTCTCTTTCTCTATGTCACTCTCTCTCTATGTCTCTCTCGACATCACGGTCTCTCTCGACATCACGGTCTCTCTCTGTCTCTGTCTCTCTATGTCACTCTCTCTCTCTGTGTCACTCTCTCTCGATGTCACTTCCTCTCTTTCTATGTCACCGTTTCTCTCTCTTTCTATGTCACTCTCTCTTGCTATGTCACTCTCTCTGTATGTCACTCTCTATTTCACTAACTCTCTATGTCATTCTCTCTCTCAATGTCACTCTCTTTTTATCAATGTCACTCTCTCTCTATGTCACACGCTCTCTGTGTCACACTCTCTCTCTGCCTCTCTCTATTTCACGCTCTCTCTGTCACTCTCTCTCCCTCTCTGTTTCTCTCTTTGTCACTATCTCTCTCTATATGTCAATCTCTCTCTCTCTCTATGTCATTCTCTCTCTCTATGTCACTTTCTCTCTCTCTATGTCACTTTCTCTCTCTCCCTCTATGTCTCTCTGTGTCTCTCTGTGTCTCTATTTCACTCTCTCTCTCTCTCTGCCTCTCTCGATGTCACTCTCTATGCCAGTCTCTCTCGCTATCACGGTGTATCTTTCTATGTCACTGTTTCTCTTTCTTTCTATGTCACTCTCTCGCTCTATGTCACTCTCTCTCTCCATGCAACTCTGTCTCTCTCTCTCTCTCTCTGTCACTCTCTCTCTCTCAATGTCACTCTCTCTCTATGTCACTCTCTGTCTATGTCACTCTCTCTCTCCACGTCACTCTCTCTCTGTCACTGTCTCTCTTTCTACTTCACTGTATCGCTCTCTTTCAATGTAATTCTCTCTATATATATCTCTCTCTCCGTCTCTCTATGTCACGGTCTGTCTCTCTATGTCATTCTCTCTCTCTATGTCACTGTCTCTCTCCCTCTCTCTATGTCACTCTCTCTCTTTATGTCTCTCTCTCTCTATGTCACTGTCTCTCTCTGTCTCTCTGTCTCTATGTCGCTCGCTCTCTCTATGTCACTCTCTCTCAGTTTCTCACTTTGTCACTCTCTCTCTCTATGACACTCGCTCTCTCTGTGTCACTCTCTCTCTCTATGTCACTCTCTCTCTATGTCACTCTCTCTCTATGTCACTCTCTCTCTCTCTATGTCTCACTCTTTCTCTATGTCATTCTCTCTCTCTATGTCACTCTCTCTCTATGTTGCACTCTCTCTCTAAGTCACTCTCTCTCGATGTCACCCTCGTTCTCTCTATGTCACTCTCTCTCTATTTCACTTTCTCTCTCTATGTCACTTTCTCTCTATTTCACTTTCTCTCTCTATATCACTTTCTCTCTCTATGTCACTTTCTCTCTATATCACTCTCTCTCTATTTCACTGAATCTCTCTCTCTCTCTATGTCACTTTTGCTCTCTATGTGACTCTCTCTCTCTCTCACTCTCTCTCTATGTCACTCTCTCTATGTCACGTTCTCTGTCACTCTCTCTCTCTTTGTCACTCTCTCTCACTCTCTCTATGTAATTCTCTTTCTATATCACTCTTTCACTCTATGTCACTCTCTCTATGTCTCTCACTCTGTCTCTCTGTGTCTCGATGTCACCCTCTCTCTCTCTCTCTGTCTCTCTTTCAATGTCACTCTCTCTTTCTGTATGTCACTCTCTCTCCTCTCTATGTCACTCTCTCGCTATGTCACTCTCGCTCTCTCTTTGTCACTCTCTCTCTCTATGCCATTCTCTTTCTCTATGTCACTCTCTCTCTATGTCTCTCTCTACGCCACTGTCTCTCTCTGTCTCTCTGTCTCTCTCTGTCTCTCTCTGTCTCTCTATGCCACTCTCTCTCTCTATGTCACTCTCTCTCGATGTCACTGCCTCTCTTTCTATATCACTGTTTCTCTCTCTTTCTATGTCACTCTATCTTGTTATGTCACTCTCTCTGTTTGTCACTCTCTCTATGTCACTCTCTCTCTCTATGTCTCACTCTTTCTCTATGTCATTCTCTCTCTCTATGTCACTCTCTCTCTATGCCACTCTCTCTCTATGTCACACTCTCTCTCTAAGTCACTCGCTCTCTCACTCTCTTTATGCCACTCTCTCTCTCTGTCACTCTCTCTCTCAATGTCTCTCTCTCTCTATGTAACTGTCTCTGTCTCTCTCTGTGTCACTTTCTCTTTCTATGTCACTCTTTCACTCGATGTCACTCTCTATGTCTCTCTCTCTGTCTCTCTGTGCCTCGATGTCACTCTCTCTCTCTCTGTCTCTCTCTCTATGTCACTCTCTCACTCTCTCTATGTGATTCTCTTTCTATGTCTCTCTCAATGTCTCTCTCTCTCTATGTAACTGTCTCTGTCTCTCTCGATGCCACTTTCTCTTTCTATGTCACTCTTTCACTCTATGTCACTCTCTCTATGTCTCTCTCTCTGTCTCTCTGTGCCTCGATGTCACTCTCTCTCTCTCTCTCTGTCTCTCTCTCTATCTATGTCACTCTCTCACTCTCTCTATGTGATTCTCTTTCTATGTCTCTCTCAAAGTCACTCTCTCTCTCTCTTTATGCCACTCTCTCTCTCTGTCACTCTCTCTCTCTATGTCACTCTCTCACTCTCTCTATGTGATTCTCTTTCTATGTCTCTCTCAATGTCTTTCTCTCTCTATGTAACTGTCTCTGTCTCTCTCTGTGTCACTTTCTCTTTCTATGTCACTCTTTCACTCTATGTCACTCTCTCTATGTCTCTCTGTCTGTCTCTCTGTGTCTCGATGTCTCTCTCTCTCTCTCTCTCTATGTCACTCTCTCTTTCTGTATGTCACTCTCTCTCTCTCTACGTCACTCTCTCGCTATGTCACTCTCGCTCTCTCTTTATCACTCTCTCTCTCTCTATGCCATTCTCTTTCTCTATGTCACTCTCTCTCTATGCCTCTCTCTACGCCACTGTCTCTCTCTGTCTCTCTGTCTCTCTATGTCAGTCTCTCTCTCTATGTCACTCTCTCTCTATGTCACTCTCTCTCTATGTCACTCTCGCTCTCTCTTTGTCTCTCTCTCACTCTCTATGTCACTCTCTCTCTCTATGTCACTCTCTCTCTCTATGTCACTCTCTATGCCACTCTCTTTCTCTATGTCACTCTCTCTCTATGTCTCTCTCTACGTCACTGTCTCCCTCTCTCTCTATGTCACTCTCTCTCTATGTCACTCTCTCTCGATGTCACTGCCTCTCTTTCTATGTCACTGTTTCTCTCTCTTTCTTTGTCACTCTCTCTTGCTATGTCACTCTCTCTGTATGTCACTCTCTCTATGTCACTCTCTCTCTCTATGTCACTCTCTCTCTCAATGTCACTCTCTCTTTATCAATGACACCCTCTCTCTATGTCACTCTCTCTCTGTCACTCTCTCTCTCTGTCACTGTCTCTTTTTCTATGTCACTGTTTCTCTCTCTCTCTATGTCATTGACTCTCTCTCTATGTCACTGTTTCTCTCTCTTTCTTTGTCACTCTCTCTTGCTATGTCACTCTCTCTGTATGTCACTCTCTCTATGTCACTCTCTCTCTCTATGTCACTCTCTCTCTCAATGTCACTCTCTCTTTATCAATGACACCCTCTCTCTATGTCACTCTCTCTCTGTCACTCTCTCTCTCTGTCACTGTCTCTTTTTCTATGTCACTGTTTCTCTCTCTCTCTATGTCATTGACTCTCTCTCTATGTCACGCTCCCTCTCTCTATGTCTCTCACTCTCTCTCTATGTCACTTTCTCTATCATTGTCACTCTCTCTCTATTTCACTGACTCTCTCTATATGTCACTGTCACTGGCTCTCTCTCTGTCACTCTCTCTCTCTCTGTCACTCTCTCTCTATGTCACTCTCTGTCTATGTCACTCTCTCTCAACGTCACTCTCTCTCTCTCTGTCACTGTCACTCTTTCTACCTCTGTTTCTCTCTCTTTCTTTCAATGTCATTCTCTCTCTCTATGTCTCTCTCTCTCTATGTCACGGTCTGTCTCTCTCTGTCATTCTCTCTCGCTATGTCACTGTCTCTCTCCCTCTCTCTATGTCACTCTCTCTCTTTAATGTCTCTCTCTATGTCACTCTCTCTCTCTATGGCTCTCTCTACGTCACTGTCTCTCTCTGTCTCTCTGTCTCAATGTCGCTCTCTCTCTCTATGTCACTCTCTCTCAGTTTCTCCCTTTGTCACTCTCTCTCTCTATGTCATTCTCTCTCTCTATGTCACTCTCTGTCTATTTCACTCTCTCTCTATGTCACTCTCTCTCTCTATTTCTATGTGATTCTCTCTCTCTATGTCAATCTCTCTCTCTCTCTCTCTCTGTGCCACTCGCTCTCTATGTCACCTCTCTCTCTCTATGTCACTCTCTCTCTCTCTCTATGTTACTCTCTCTCTCTAAATCACTCTCTCTCTCTCGATGTCACCCTCGTTCTCTCTATGTCACTCTCTCTATTTCACTTTCTCTCTCTATGTTGCTTTATCTCTCTATGTCACTTTCTCTCTATGTCATTCTCTCTCTCTCTCTCGATGTCACTTTCTCTCTCTATGTCACTTTCTCTCTGTATGTCACTCTCGCGCTGTCTCTCTCTCTCTTTGTCACTCTGTTTCTCAATGTCACACTCTGTCTCTCTATGTCACTGTCTCTCTCTTTGTCACTCTCACTCTCTATGTCACTCTCTCTCTATGTCACACACTCTCTCTATGTCACTCTCTTTGTCTATGTCAGTGTCTCACTCTTTCTGTCACTCTCTCTCTCTATGTCACTCTCCCCCTATGTAACTCTCTCTCTATGTCTCTCTCTCGCTATGTCTCTCTCAGTCTCTCTGTGTGTATATTTCACTCTGCCTCTCTCTGCCTCTCTCTATGTCACTCTCACTCTATGTCACTCGTTCTCACTATGTAACTCTCACTCTCAATGTCAATCTCTGTCTCTCTATGTCACTGTCTCTCTCTCTCTCTGTCACACACTCTCTCTCTATGTCACTCTCTCTCTATGTCACTCTCTCTGTCTATGTCACTCACTCTTTATGTCACTCTCTCTATGTCACTGTCTCTCCCTCTATGTCACTCTCTCTCTATGCCACTCTATCTCTATGTCACTCTATCTCTATGTCTCTCTCTCTCTATGTCTCCCTCTCTATGTCACTCTCTCTCTATGTCTCTCTCTCGCTATGTCTCTCTCTGTCTCTGTGTCTCTATTTCACTCTCTCTCTCTCTGCCTCTCTCTATGTCACTCTCTCTCTCTCTATGTCACTCTCTCTCTCTGTCACTGTCTCAATCACTCTCTATATCACATTCTCTCTCTCTCTGCCACTCTCTCTCTCTACGTCACTCTCTCTATGTTTCTCTCTCACTCTCTCTCTCTATTCGCTCTGTCTTTCTCTATGTCACTCTCTCTCTCTCTCTGTGTTTCTGTCTATGTCACACGCTCGCTCTATGTCTCTCTCTATCTCAGTCTCTGTTTCTGTCACAGTCTCTCTCTCTATGTCTCACTCTTTCCCTGTGTCACTGTCTCTCTTTCTCTATGTCATTCTCTCTATGTCACTCTCTCTCTCTTGCTCTATGTCATGCTCTCTCTATGTCAATCTATCTTTCTCTCTCTATGTCACTCTCTCTCTATGTTACTCTCTCTCTATATGTCACTTTCTCACTATGTCTCTCTCTCTATGTCTCTCTCTCTCTCTCTCTTTGTATCTTACTCTGTCTATGTCACTGTCTCTCTCTCTATATATATATATATCACTCTCTCTCTCTATGTCACTCTCTCTCTCTCTCTCTCTATGTCACTCTCTCTGTCAATGTCACTGTCTCTCTCTCTTTGCCTCACTCTCTCTCTATGTCACTGTCTCTCTATGTCTCTCTCTATATCACTCTCTCTCTCTCTATGCCTCTCTCTCTATGTCTCTCTCTATATGTCTCTCTCTGTCTCTCTGTGTCTCTATGTCACTCTCTCTTTCTGCCTCTCTCTCTGTCACTCTCTTTTTGTCACTCTCTCCCTACGTCACTCTCTCATTATGTCACTCTCTCTCTATGTCACTCTCTCTCTCTATGTCACTGTCTCTCTCTATGTCTCTCTCTATATCACTCTCTCTCTCTCTCTATGCCTCTCTCTCCATGTCTCTCTCTGTCTCTCTGTGTCTCTATGTCACTCTCTCTCTCTGCCTCTCTCTCTGTCACTCTCTTTTTGTCACTCTCTCCCTACGTCACTCTCTCGTTATGTCACTCTCTCTCTATGTCACTCTCTCTATGTCACTGTCTCTCTCTCTCTATATATATCACACTCTCTCTCTATGTCACTCTCTCTCTCCCTATGTCGCTGACTTTTTCTCTATGTCTCTCTCTCTACATCACTCTCTCCCTCTATGTCTCACTCTCTCTCTATGTCACTGTCTCTCACTCTCTCTATGTCACTCTCTCTCTCTACATCACTCTCTCCCTCTATGTCTCACTCTCTCTCTATGTCACTGTCTCTCACTCTCTCTATGTCACTCTCTCTCTCTACGTCACTCTCTCTATGTCACTCTCTCTCTCTCTCTCAATGGCTCTCTCTCTCTCTCTCTATGTCTCTCTCACTCTCTTTATGTGACCCTCTCTCTCTGTGTTACACTCTCTCTCTTTGTCTCACTCTCTCTCTATGTCACTCTCTCTCCCTCTCTCTCTCGCTCTCTCTATCTGTCACACTCTCTCTCTATGTCACTTTCTCTCTCTATGTCACTCTCTCTCTATGTCTCTCTCTCTCTATGTCACTCTCTCTCTCACGCTCTCTCTCTATGTCATTCTCTCTCTCTATGTCACTCTCTCTCTCTATGTCACACTCTCTCTCTCTCGCTCTCTCTATGTCTATCTCTCTCTGTCTCTCTCTCTCTCTCTCTATGTCTCTCTCTATTTCACTCTCTCTCTACGTCTCTCTCTATTTCACTCTCTCTCTACATCACTCACGCTATGTCACTCTCTCTCTATGTCACTCTCTCCCTCTATATATATCACTCTCTCTCTATATGTCACTCTCTCTCTATATGTCACTCTCTCTATGTCACTCTCCCTCTACATCACTCTCTCTCTACGTCACTCTCTCTCTATGTCACTTTCTCTCTCTCTATGTCACTCTCTCTCTCTCTATGTCACACTCTCTCTCTCTCTGTCACTCTCTCTCTCGCTCTATGTCACTTTCTCTCTATATGTCACTCTCTCTCTCTGTATGTCTCTCTCTTTCTCTCTCTCTATGTCACTCTCTCTCTATGTCACTCTCTCTCCTAGTCTCACACGCTCTATCTCTCTCTCTCTCTCTCTCTCTCTCTCGCTCTATGTCTCACTCTCAATATCACTCTCTCTCACTCTGTCACTCTCTCTCTCTCTCGCTATACGTCACTCTCTCTCGATGTCACTCTCTCTCTGTATGTCTCTCTCTCTCTATGTCTCTCTCTCCCTCTATGTGTCACTCTCTCTCTTTCTATATCACACTCTCTCTGTCACTGTCTCTCTCTCTCGCTCTCTGTCACCCTCTCTCTCTCTATGTCACTGTCTCTCTATCTCTCTATGTCACTTTCTCTCTCTATGTCACTCTCTCCCTCTATGTCTCTATCTCTATGTCACTCTCTATGTCTCTCTCTCTCACTTTGTCTCTATCTCTCTGTGTATTTCACTCTCTCTCTCTCTGCCTCTCTCTATGTCACATTCTCTCTATGTCACTGTCTCTCTCTATGTTACTCTCTCTCTCTCTCTATGTCTCTCTCTATGTCACTGTCTCTCTCTGTCTCTGTCTCTCTATGTCACTATCTCTCTCTATGTCACTCTCTCTCTCTATGTCTCACTCTCCCTCTATGTCACACACGCACTCTCTCTCTCTCTCTTTGTTTCTAAGCCTCCCTCTCTCTATGTCACTGAATCTCTCCTAGTCACACTCTCTATGTCACTCTCCCTCTATATCACCGTCTCTCTTTCTCGATGTCATTCTCTCTCTCTATGTCACACACTCTCTCTCTCTATGTCACTCTCTCTCTCTCTCTCTCTTTCTCTCTTTGTCACTCTCTCTATGTCTCTTTCTCTCTCTGTCACTTTCTCTGTGTCACTCTTTGGCTATATCACTCTCTCTCTAAAACACTCTATCTCTATTTCACTGACTCTCTCTCTATGTCACTGTCATTCTCGCACTATGTCACTCTCTCTCTCTGTCACTCTCTCTCAATGTCACTCTCTGTCTCTCTATATCACTGTCTCTCTCTCTCTGTCACACTCTCTCTCTCTATGTCACTCTCTCTCTATGTCACTCTCTTTATGTCACTCTCTCTGTCTATGTCACGCTCTCCCTATGTCACTCTCTCTATGTCTGTCTCTCTCTATGTCACTCTCTCAATGTTACTCTCTGTCTCTATGTCACTGTCTCTCTCTCTCTGTCACACTCTCTCTCTCTCTATGTCACTCTCTCTCTATGTCACTTTCTCTCTCTCTATGTCACTCTCTCTCTCTCTATGTCACTCTCTCTCTCTCTCTCTCTGTCACTCTCTCTCTCGCTCTATGTCACTTTCTCTCTATATGTCACTCTCTCTCTCTGTATGTCTCTCTCTTTCTCTCTCTCTATGTCACTCTCTCTCTATGTCACTCTCTCTCCTAGTCTCACACGCTCTATCTCTCTCTCTCTCTCTCTCTCTCTCTCTCTCTCGCTCTATGTCTCACTCTCAATATCACTCTCTCTCACTCTGTCACTCTCTCTCTCTCTCGCTATACGTCACTCTCTCTCGATGTCACTCTCTCTCTGTATGTCTCTCTCTCTCTATGTCTCTCTCTCCCTCTATGTGTCACTCTCTCTCTTTCTATATCACACTCTCTCTGTCACTGTCTCTCTCTCTCGCTCTCTGTCACCCTCTCTCTCTCTATGTCACTGTCTCTCTATCTCTCTCTGTCACTTTCTCTCTCTATGTCACTCTCTCCCTCTATGTCTCTATCTCTATGTCACTCTCTATGTCTCTCTCTCTCACTTTGTCTCTATCTCTCTGTGTATTTCACTCTCTCTCTCTCTGCCTCTCTCTATGTCACATTCTCTCTATGTCACTGTCTCTCTCTATGTTACTCTCTCTCTCTCTCTATGTCTCTCTCTATGTCACTGTCTCTCTCTGTCTCTGTCTCTCTATGTCACTATCTCTCTCTATGTCACTCTCTCTCTATGTCTCACTCTCCCTCTATGTCACACACGCACTCTCTCTCTCTCTCTTTGTTTCTAAGCCTCCCTCTCTCTATGTCACTGAATCTCTCCTAGTCACACTCTCTATGTCACTCTCCCTCTATATCACCGTCTCTCTTTCTCGATGTCATTCTCTCTCTCTATGTCACACACTCTCTCTCTCTATGTCACTCACTCTCTCTATGTCACTCTCTCTCTCTCTCTCTCTCTCTTTCTCTCTTTGTCACTCTCTCTATGTCTCTTTCTCTCTCTGTCACTTTCTCTGTGTCACACTTTGGCTATATCACTCTCTCTCTAAATCACTCTATCTCTATTTCACTGACTCTCTCTCTATGTCACTGTCATTCTCGCACTATGTCACTCTCTCTCTCTGTCACTCTCTCTCAATGTCACTCTCTGTCTCTCTATATCACTGTCTCTCTCTCTCTGTCACACTCTCTCTCTCTATGTCACTCTCTCTCTATGTCACTCTCTTTATGTCACTCTCTCTGTCTATGTCACGCTCTCCCTATGTCACTCTCTCTATGTCTGTTTCTCTCTATGTCACTCTCTCAATGTTACTCTCTGTCTCTATGTCACTGTCTCTCTCTCTCTGTCACACTCTCTCTCTCTCTATGTCACTCTCTCTCTATGTCACTCTCTCTGTCTATGTCACTCACTCTTTATGTCACTTTCTCTATGTCACTGTCTCTCCCTCTATGTCACTCTCTCTCTATGTCACTCTCTCGCTCACTCTCTATGTCACTCTATCTCTATGTCACTCTATCTCTATGTCTCTCCCTCTCTATATCACTCTCTCTCTCTGTCTCCCTCTCTCTGTGTCTCTATTTCACTCTCTCTCTCTGCCTCTCTCTGTCTCTCTTTCTCTTTGTCATTCTCTCTCTCTATGTCACACTCTCACTCTCTATGTCACACTCTCACTCTCTCTATGTCACTCTCTCTCTCTCTCTATGTAACTCTCGCTCTCGATGTCACTCTCTCTCTATGCCATTGACTCTCTCTATGTCACTCTCTCTCTCTATGTCACTCTCTCCCTATGTCACTCTCTCTCTCTATGTCACTCTCTGTCTCTATGTCACTCTCTCTCTCTATGTTACTCTCTCACTCTCTCTATTCGCTCTCTCTCACTTTCTCTCTCTCTTTCTCTTTCTCTCTATGTCGCTCTCTCGCTCTGTTTTTCTCTCTTTGTCACTATCTCTCTCTATGTCACTCGCTCGTTCTATGTCACTCTCTCTCTATCTCTATGTCACTGTCTCTCTTTCTATGTCACTGTTTCTCTCTCTTTCTTTCTATGTCACTCTCTCTCTGTGTTGCTGACGCTCCCTATGTCACTCTCCCTCTCTATGTCTCTCTGTATGTCACTGTCTCTCTCTGTCTCTCTGGCTCTCTCTGTCACTCTCTCTTTCTATGTTACTGTCTCTCTTCCTCTCACTGTTTCTCCCTCTTTCTAGGTCACTCTCTCGATGTCAATGACTCTCTCTATGCCACTCTCTCTCTCTATGCCTCTCTCTCGCTATGTCTCTCTCTGTTTCTCTGTGTCCCTATTTCACTCTCTCTCTCTCTGCCTCACCCTATGTCACTCTTTCTCTCTATGTTACTCTCTCTCTCTCTCGCTGTCTCTCTCTCTATGTCACTCTCTCTCTCTATGTCTCTCTCTCGCTATGTCTCTCTCTGACTCTCTGTGTCTCTATTTCACTCTCTCTCTCTCTCTGCCTCACTATGTCACTCTCACTCTATGTCACGCTCTCTCTCTCTCTATGTCACTCTCTCTCTCTATGTTACTGTCTCTCTCCCTATGTCACTCTCTCTATGTCACTCTCTCTCTCCCTATGTCATTCTGTCTCTCTATGTCACTTTCTCTCTATGTCTCTCTCTCTATGTCTCCCTCTGTTTCTCTGTGTCTCTATTTCACTCTCTCTCTCTCTGCCTCACCTATGTCACTCTCACTCTATGTCACTCTTTCTCTCTATGTTACTCTCTCTCTCTCTCGCTGTCTCTCTCTCTATGTCACTCTCTCTCTCTATGTCTCTCTCTCGCTATGTCTCTCTCTGACTCTCTGTGTCTCTATTTCACTCTCTCTCTCTCTCTCTCTGCCTCACTATGTCACTCTCACTCTATGTCACGCTCTCTCTCTCTCTATGTCACTCTCTCTCTCTATGTCACTGTCTCTCTCCCTATGTCACTCTCTCTATGTCACTCTCTCTCTCCCTATGTCATTCTGTCTCTCTATGTCACTTTCTCTCTATGTCTCTCTCTCTATGTCTCCCTCTCTCTCTCTGTCACTGTGTCTCTTTCTGTGTCACTGTTTCTCTCTCTTTCTATCTATGTCACTCTCTCTCTCTCTCAATGTAATTCTCTGTCTATGTCACTCTCTCTTTATGTCACTCTCTCTATGTCACTGTCTCTCTTTCTCTATGTCATTTTCTCTCTATGTCACTCTCTCGCTCTCCCTCTAGGTCACTCTCTCTCTATGTCACTCTCTCGCTCTCTCACTATGTCACTCTCTCTCAATGTCACTCTCTCTCTCGATGTCTCTCTCTCTTTGTCTCTCTCTCGCTATGTCTCTCTCTGTTTCTCTGTGTCTCTATTTCACTCTCTCTCGCTCTGCCTCTCTCTATGTCACTCTCACTCTATGTCACTCTCTCTCTGTCGCTGCCTCTCTGTCGCTGCCTCTTTCTCTATGTCACTCTCTCTCTCTATGTCACTGTCTCTCTCTTTCCCTATACCACAATCTCACTCTATGTCACTCTCTCTCTCTATTTCACTCTCCCTCTCTATGTCTCTCTGTATGTCACTGTCTCTCTGTCTCTCTGTCTTTCTGTGATACTCTCTCTCTCTATGTCTCTCTCTATGTTACTGTCTCTCTCTCTATGTCACTGTCTCTCTCTCCATATCATAAGAACATAATAACATAAGAATTAGTAACAGGAGTAGGCCATCTAGCCCCTCGAGCCTGCTCCGCCATTCAACAAGATCATGGCTGTTCTGGCTGTGGACTCAGCTCCACTTACCCGCCTGCTCCCCGTTACCCTTAATTCCCTTATTGGTTAAAAATCTATCTATCTGTGATTTGAATACATTCAATGAGCTAGCCTCAACTTCTTCCTTGGGCAGAGAATTCCACAGATTCACAACCCTCTGGGAGAAGAAATTCCTTCTCAATTCGGTTTTAAATTGGCTCCCCCATATTTTGAGGCTGTGCCCCCAATTCTAGTCTCCCCGACCAGTGGAAACAACCTCTCTGCCTCTATCATGTCTATCCCTTTCATTATTTTAAATATTTCTATAAGATCACCCCTCATCCTTCTGAACTCCAACGAGTAAAGACCCAGTCTACTCAATCTATCATCATAAGGTAACCCCCTCATCTCCGGAATCAGCCTAGTGAATCGTCTCTGTACCCCCTCCAAAGCTAGTATATCCATCCTTAAGTAAGGTGACCAAAACTGCACGCAGTACTCCAGGTGCGGCCTCACCAATACCCTGAACAGTTCCAGCAGGGCCTCCCTGCTTTTGTACTCCATCCCTCTCACAATGAAGGCCAACATTCCATTCGCCTTCCTGATTACCTGCTGCACCTGCAAACTAACTTTTTGGGATTCATGCGCAAAGACCCGCAGGTTTCTCTCTATTTCTTTCTATGTCACTCTCTCTCTATGTCACTGACTCTCTCTATGTCACTTTCTCTTTCTATGTCACTCTCTCTCTATGTCACTGACTCTCTCTATGTCATTCTCTCTCTCTATGTCACTGTCTCTCTATGTCACTGACTCTCTCTATGTCACTTTCTCTTTCTATGTCACTCTCTCACTCTATGTCACTGTTTCTCTATGTCACTGACTCTCTCTATGTCACTTTCTCTCTCTATGTCACTCTCTCTATGCCACTCTCTCTATCTCTATGTCTAGCTCTCTCTCTATGTCACACTCTATCTCTCTCATTCAATGTCACTCTCTCACTCTATGTCACTGTCTCTCTCTCTATGTCACTCTCTCTCTATGTTTCTCTCTCACTCTCTCTCTATTCACTCTCTCTCTATGTCACTCTCTCTCTCTTGGTCACTCTCTCTCTATGTCACCCTCTCTCTATTTCACTGACACTCTATGTCACTGTCAATTTCGCATTATGTCACTCTCTCTCGCTCTGTCACTCTCTCTCTCTATGTCACTCTCACTCCCTCTCTCGCTCTATGTCACTCTCTCTCCCTGACACTGTCTCTTTCTATGTCACTGTTTCTCTCTCTTTCTTTGCAAGTCACTCTCTCTATATATATATATATCACTCTCCATGTCACTCTCTCTCCATGTCACTGTCTCTCTCTCTATGTCATTCTCTATGTCACTCTCCCTCTCTTTCTCTATGTCATTCTCTCTCTCTTTGTCACTTTCTCTCTATGTCTCCCTCTCTCTCTGTCACTGTGTCTCTTTCTATGTCACTGTTTCTCTCTCTTTCTTTCTATGTCACTCTCTCTCTCTCTGCCTCTCTCTCTCTCTCTATGTCACTGTCTCTCTTTCTCCATGTCATTCTCCCTCTCTCTTTCTCTCTATGTCTCACTCTCTCTCTATGTCACTGTCTCTCTTTCTCCATGTCTTTCTTTCTATGTCACTCTCTCTCTCTATGTCACTGTCTCTCTCTCTCTATGTCACTGTCTCTCTCTCTCTATGTCACTCTCTCTATGGCACTCTCTCTCTCTCTGTCATTCTCTCTCTATGTCTCTCTCTCTCAATGTCTCTCTCTGTCTCTCTGTGCCTCCATTTCACACTCTCTCTCTATCTCTCTGCCTCTCTCGATATCACTCTCTCTCTATGCCAGTCTCTCTCTCTCTATATCACCCTCTCTCTCTGTCACTGTGTCTCTTTCTATATCACTGTTTATCTCTCTTTCTTTCTATGTCACTCTCTCTCTCTCTATGTCACTCTCTCTCTCTCTATGCCACTCTCTCTCTCTCTCTGTCACTCTATCTCTCTATGTTACTCTCTCTCTCTGTGTCACTCTCTCTCTATGTCAATGTCTCTCTCTCTCTCTCTATGTCACCCTCTCTATGTCACGCTCTCTCTCTCTATGTCACTCTCTGTCTCTATGTCTCTCTCTATGTCACTGTCTCTCGGTCTCTCTATGTCACTCTCTCTCTCTCTCTGTTTCTCACTCTGCTTCTCTCCTTGTCACTCTCTCTACGTCACTCGCTCTATCTAGGTCACTCTATCTCTCTATGTCACTGTCTCTCTTTTTATGTCACTGTTTCTCTCTCTTGCTTTCTATGTCACTGTCTCTCTATGTCACTGACTCTCTCTATGTCACTCTCTCTCTATGTCTCTCTCTTTCTCTCTATGTCTCACTCTCTATGTCACTGTCTCTCTACCTCTCTGTCACTCTCTCCCTCTATGTCTCTCTCTCTATGTCACTCTCTATGTTTCTCTCTCGCTTTGTTTCTGTCTCTCTGTGTATTTCACTCTCTCTCTCTCTCTCTGCCTCTCTCAATGTCATTCTCTCTCTATGTCACTCTCTCTCTCTCTGTCACTGTCTCTCTTTCTATGTCACTGTTTCTCTCTCTCGTTTATGTCACTCTCTTTTTTATGTCACTCTCTCTCTATGTCACTCTCTCTCTATGTCACACTCTCTCTATGTCACTGTCTCTCTATCTCTATGTCACTCTCTCTCTCTGTGTCACTCTCTCTCTCTATGTCACTGTCTCTCTGTCTCTCTGTCTCTCTATGTCACGCTCTATGTCTCTCTCTCTCTCTAAGTCTCTCTCTCTCTGTTTCTCTCTTTCTCACTCTCTCTCTCTTTCTCACTCTCCCTCTATGTCACACACACTCTCTCTCTCTATGTCTCACTTTCTTTCTATGTCTCACTCTCTCTATGTCACTGTCTCTCTTTCTCTTTGTCATTCTCTCTCTCTGTGTCACACTCTCACTCTCTCTATGTCACTCTCTTTCTCTGTCACTCTCTCTCTCTATGTCACTCTCTCTCTATGCCACTGACTCTCTCTACTTCACTCTCTCTCTATGTTTCTCTCTCACTCACTCTATTCGCTGTCGCTCTCTCTCTCTCTCTGTGTTTCTCTCTATGTCACTCTCTATCTCACTCTCTGTTTCTGTCAAAGTCTCTCTCTCTATGTCTCACTCTCTTCCTATGTCACTGTCTCTCTTTCTCTATGTCATTCTCTCTATGTCACTCTCTGTCTCTCGCTCTATGTCACGCTCTCTCTATGTCACTCTCTGTCTCTCGCTCTATGTCACGCTCTCTCTATGTCACTCTCTGTCTCTAGCGCTATGTCACTCTCTCTCTATGCCTCTCTCTCGCTATGTCTCTCTCTGTCTCTGTGTCTCTATTTCACTCTCTCTCTGCCTCTCTCTATGTCACTCTCACTCTATGTCACTCTCTCTCTCTATGTCACTCTCACTTTCTGTCGCTGTCTCACTCTCTCTATGTCACACACTCTCTCTTTCTCTGCCACAAACTCTCTCTTTCTCTGCCACTCTCTCACTCTACGTCACTTTCTTTCTCTATGTTTCTCTCTCACTCTCTCTCTCTCTATTCACTGTCTCTCTCTCTCTATGTCACTCTCTCTATGTCTCTCTCTCTGTATGTCTCTCTCTGTCTCTATGTGTCTCTATGTCACTCTCTCTCTCTGTCTATCTCTCTCTATCTATGTCACAATCTCTCTCTATTTGTCACTCTCTCTCTATGTCACTCTCTCTCTCTATGTCTCTCTCTGTCTCTATGTCACTTTCTCTCAATCTCACTTTCTCTATGTCACTCTCTCTCTCTCCATGTCACTCTCTCTCTCTCTATGTCTCTGTCTCTATGTCTCTATCTGTCTCTCTGTGTCTCTATGTCACTCTCTCTCTCTCTCTATGTCACTCTCTCTCTCTGTCGCTGTCTCACTCTCTCTATGTCACACACTCACTCTTTCTCTGCCACACACGCTCTCTTTCTCTGTCACTCTCTCTCTCTACGTCACTCTCTTTCTCTATGTTTCTCTCACTCTCTCTCTCTATTCACTGTCTCTCTCTCTCTCTATGTCACTCTCTCTATGTCACTCTCTCTATGTCTCTCTCTGTCTCTATGTGTCTCTATGTCACTCTCTCTCTCTGCCTCTCTCTCTGTCACTCTATCTCTCTGTCACTCTCTCTCTGCATCACTCTCTCGCTATGTCACTCTCTCTCGATGTCACTCACTCTCTATGTCACTGTCTCTCTCTCTCGATATCACGCTCTCTCTCTATTGCACTCTCTCTCTCTATGTCGCTGACTTTCTCTCTATGTCTCTCTCTCTATGTCACTCTCTCTCTATGTCACTCTCTCTCTCTATTTCTCTCTCTCTGTTTCTCTCTTGGTCACCATCTCTCTATGTCACTGACTCTCTCTCTATGTCACACTCTCACACTCTCGATGTCTCACTCTCTCCCTATGTCACTGTCTCTCCCTATGTCACTGTCTCTTTTTCTATTTCATTCTCTATGTCAATATCTGTCTCTCCCTCTGTCACTCTCTCTCTCTCTGTCTCTCACTCTCTTTCTCTCTATCTCACTCACTCTCTATGTCACTCTCTCGCTCTATTTCTCTCTCTGTTTCTCTCTTTGTCACTATCTCTCTCTCCCTGTCTCTCTCTCTCTCTCTATGTCACTTTCTCTATGTCACTCTCTCTCTCTCCATATCACTCTCTCTCTCTCTATGTCTCTGTCTCTATGTCTCTATTTGTCTCGCTGTGTCTCTATGTCACTCTCTCTCTCTGTCTCTCTCGATGTCACTCTCTCTCTCTCTCTCTCTCTCTCTCTCTCTCTGTCTCTCTCTATCTCACTCTCTCTCTATGTCACTCTCTCTCTCTTTCTCTCTCTCTGTTTCTCTTTTTGTCAGTATCTCTCTCTCTGTCGCTCTGTCTCTGTCTCTCTCTCTCTCTATGTCACTCTCTCTGTCAATGTCACTCTCTCTCTCTATCTCTCTCTCTCTATGTCTCTCTCTGTCTCTCTTTCTCTCTATGTCACTCTCTCTCTCTCTCTCTACGTCTCTCTCTCTGTGTCTCTCTCTCTATGTCTCTCTCTCTATATCACTCTCTCTCTCTATTTGTCACTCCCTCTCTCTGTCACTCTCTCTCTCTATATATCATTCTCTCTCTATATGTCACGCTCTCTCTCTATGTCTCTCTCTGTCTCTATGTCAGTCTCTTTCTCCATCACTCTCTCTCTCTCTCTCTGTCTCTCTATGTCACTCTCTCTCTCTATGTCCCGCTCTCTCTATGTCACTCTCCCTTCATGTCCCTCACTCTTCATGTCTCTCTCTCTCTACGTCTCTCTCTCTCTCTAAGTCTATGTCTCTATATCACTCTCTCTCTCTATGTCTCTTTCTCTGACTCTCTGTGTCTCTATGTCACTCTCTCTCTCTGCCTCAATCTCTGTCACTCTCTCTCTCTTTGTCACTCTATCTCTATGGCGCTGACTTTCTATCTATGTCTCTCTCTCTCTATGTCATTCTCTCTCACTATGTCTCACTCTCTCTCTATGTCATTGTCTCTCTCTCTCTATGTCACTCTCGATGTCACTCACTCTCTATGTCACTGTCTCTCTCTCTCTATATCACGCTCTCTCTCTATTGCACTCTCTCTCTCTATGTCGCTGACTTTCTCTCTATGTCTCTCTCTCTATGTCACTCTCTCTCTATGTCACTCTCTCTCTCTATTTCTCTCTCTCTGTTTCTCTCTTGGTCACCATCTCTCTATGTCACTGACTCTCTCTCTATGTCACACTCTCACACTCTCGATGTCTCACTCTCTCCCTATGTCACTGTCTCTCCCTATGTCACTGTCTCTTTTTCTATTTCATTCTCTATGTCAATATCTGTCTCTCCCTCTGTCACTCTCTCTCTCTCTGTCTCTCTGTCTCTCACTCTCTTTCTCTCTATCTCACTCACTCTCTATGTCACTCTCTCGCTCTATTTCTCTCTCTGTTTCTCTCTTTGTCACTATCTCTCTCTCCCTGTCTCTCTCTCTCTCTCTATGTCACTTTCTCTATGTCACTCTCTCTCTCCATATCACTCTCTCTCTCTCTATGTCTCTGTCTCTATGTCTCTATTTGTCTCGCTGTGTCTCTATGTCACTCTCTCTCTCTGTCTCTCTCAATGTCACTCTCTCTCTCTCTCTCTCTCTCTCTCTCTGTCACTCTCGCTCTCTGTCACTGCATCTCTTTCTATGTCACTGTTTCTCTCACTCTATGTCACTCTCTGTCACTCTCTCTCTATCACTCTCTCTCTCTCTCTATGTCTCTCTCTATCTCACTCTCTCTCTATGTCACTCTCTCTCTCTTTCTCTCTCTCTGTTTCTCTTTTTGTCAGTATCTCTCTCTCTGTCGCTCTGTCTCTGTCTCTCTCTCTCTCTATGTCACTCTCTCTGTCAATGTCACTCTCTCTCTCTATCTCTCTCTATGTCTCTCTCTGTCTCTCTTTCTCTCTATGTCACTCTCTCTCTCTCTCTCTACGTCTCTCTCTCTGTGTCTCTCTCTCTATGTCTCTCTCTCTATATCACTCTCTCTCTCTATTTGTCACTCCCTCTCTCTGTCACTCTCTCTCTCTATATATCATTCTCTCTCTATATGTCACGCTCTCTCTCTATGTCTCTCTCTGTCTCTATGTCAGTCTCTTTCTCCATCACTCTCTCTCTCTCTCTCTGTCTCTCTATGTCACTCTCTCTCTCTATGTCCCGCTCTCTCTATGTCACTCTCCCTTCATGTCCCTCACTCTTCATGTCTCTCTCTCTCTACGTCTCTCTCTCTCTCTAAGTCTATGTCTCTATATCACTCTCTCTCTCTATGTCTCTTTCTCTGACTCTCTGTGTCTCTATGTCACTCTCTCTCTCTGCCTCAATCTCTGTCACTCTCTCTCTCTTTGTCACTCTATCTCTATGGCGCTGACTTTCTATCTATGTCTCTCTCTCTCTATGTCATTCTCTCTCACTATGTCTCACTCTCTCTCTATGTCATTGTCTCTCTCTCTCTATGTCACTCTCGATGTCACTCACTCTCTATGTCACTGTCTCTCTCTCTCTATATCACGCTCTCCCTCTATGTCACTCTCTCTCTCTATGTCGCTGACTTTCTCTCTATGTCTCTCTCTCTATGTCACTCTCTCTCTATGTCACTCTCTCTCTCTATTTCTCTCTCTCTGTTTCTCTCTTGGTCACCATCTCTCTATGTCACTGACTCTCTCTCTATGTCACACTCTCACACTCTCGATGTCTCACTCTCTCCCTATGTCACTGTCTCTCCCTATGTCACTGTCTCTTTTTCTATTTCATTCTCTCTATCTCACTCACTCTCTATGTCACTCTCTCGCTCTATTTCTCTCTCTCTTTCTCTCTTTGTCACTATCTCTCTCTTCCTGTCTCTCTCTCTCTCTCTATGTCACTTTCTCTATGTCACTCTCTCTCTCCATATCACTCTCTCTCTCTCTATGTCTCTGTCTCTATGTCTCTATTTGTCTCGCTGTGTCTCTATGTCACTCTCTCTCTGTCTCTCTCGATGTCACTCTCTCTCTCTCTCTCTCTCTCTCTCTCTCTCTCTCTGTCACTCTCGCTCTCTGTCACTGCATCTCTTTCTATGTCACTGTTTCTCTCACTCTATGTCACTCTCTGTCACTCTCTCTCTATCACTCTCTCTCTCTCTCTATGTCTCTCTCTATCTCACTCTCTCTCTATGTCACTCTCTCTCTCTTTCTCTCTCTCTGTTTCTCTTTTTGTCAGTATCTCTCTCTCTGTCGCTCTGTCTCTGTCTCTCTCTCTCTCTATGTCACTCTCTCTGTCAATGTCACTCTCTCTCTCTATCTCTCTCTCTCTATGTCTCTCTCTGTCTCTCTTTCTCTCTATGTCACTCTCTCTCTCTCTCTCTACGTCTCTCTCTCTGTGTCTCTCTCTCTATGTCTCTCTCTCTATATCACTCTCTCTCTCTATTTGTCACTCCCTCTCTCTGTCACTCTCTCTCTCTATATATCATTCTCTCTCTATATGTCACACTCTCTCTCTATGTCTCTCTCTGTCTCTATGTCAGTCTCTTTCTCCATCACTCTCTCTCTCTCTCTCTGTCTCTCTATGTCACTCTCTCTCTCTATGTCCCGCTCTCTCTATGTCACTCTCCCTTCATGTCCCTCACTCTTCATGTCTCTCTCTCTCTACGTCTCTCTCTCTCTCTAAGTCTATGTCTCTATATCACTCTCTCTCTCTATGTCTCTTTCTCTGTCTCTCTGTGTCTCTATGTCACTCTCTCTCTCTGCCTCAATCTCTGTCACTCTCTCTCTCTTTGTCACTCTATCTCTATGTCGCTGACTTTCTATCTATGTCTCTCTCTCTCTATGTCATTCTCTCTCACTATGTCTCACTCTCTCTCTATGTCATTGTCTCTCTCTCTCTATGTCACTCTCTATGTCACCCTCTCTATGTCACTCTCTCTCTCTCTCTATGTCACTGTCTCTCTCTATGTCTCTCTCTATGTCACTCTCTTTCTATGTCAATCTCTCCCTATTTCTCACATCTCTGCTTCTCTCTTTGTCACAATCTCTCTCTCCATGTTACTGTCTCTCCCTCTATGTCACTCTCTCTGTATGTCACTCTCTCACTCACTCTCTATGTCACTCTATCTCTATGTCTCTCTCTATGTCGCCTTCTCTATGTCACTCTCTCTCTATGTTTCTCTCTCACTCTCTGTCTATTCACTGTCTCTCTCTCTCTCTCTCTCTCTGTCACTTTCTCTCTCTGTGTCACTTTCTCTATGTCATTCTGTCGCTATATCACTCTCTCTCTCTTTGTCACTCTCTCTCTCTCTCTCTCTATGTCTCACTCTCCCTCTATGTCACACACGCTCTCTCTTTGTTTCTATGTCACTCTCTCTCTATGTCTCACCTTCTCTCTATGTTACTGTCTCTCTCTATGTCTCACTTTCTCTCTATGTTAATCTCTCTCTATGCCACTGACTCTCTCTATGTCACCCTCTCTCTCTATGTCACTCCCTCTCTCTATGTCTCACTTTTTCTCTATGTCTCTCTATGTCACTTTCTCTCTATATATCACTTTCTCCATGTCACTCTCTCTCTCTATCTCTATCTCTATCTCTCTTTCTCTCGCTCTCTCTCTCTTTCTCTATGCCTCACTCTCCCTCTATGTCACACACACTCTCTGTCCCTTTGTTTCTAAGCCACTCTCTCTCTGTCACTGAATCTCTCTATGTCACTCTCTCTCTATGTCACTCTCCCTCTCTGTCTCACTCTCTCTCTATGCCACTGTCTCTCTTTCGCTTTGTCATTTTCTCTCTCTATGTCACACTCTCACTCTCTCTATGTCACTCTCTCTCTATGTCACTCACTCTCTCTCTATGTCACTCGCTTGCTCTATGTCACTCTGTCTCTATCTCTATGTCACTGTCTCTCTTTCTATGTCACTGTTTCTCTCTCTTTCTATGTCACTCTCTCTCTATGTCACTCTCTCTTTCTCTATGTCTCTCTCTCTCTATGTCTCTCTCTTTCTCTATGTGTCGCTCTCTCTCTTTCTATATGACACTCTCTCTCTCTGTCACTGTCTCTCTCTCTCTCTCTCTGTCGCTCTCTCTCTCTCTCTCTATGTCACTGTCTCTCTCCCTCTCTATGTCACTCTCTCCCTCTATGTCTCTCTCTCTATGTCACTCTCTATGTCTCTCTCTCTCGCTTTGTCTCTGTCTCTCTGTGTATTTCACTCTCTCTCTCTCTGCCTCACTAAATGTCAGTCTCTCTCTATGTCACTCTCTCTCTATGTCACTGTCTCTCTTTCTTTGTCACTGTTTCTCTCTCTTTCGTTCTCTGTCACTCTCTCCTCTATGTCACTCTCTCTCTCTGTCACTCTCTCTCTATGTCACTCTCTCTCTCTCTATGTCACTCTCTCTCTCTCTCTCTCTCTCTCTCTCTCTCTATGTCACTCTCTCTATCTCTCTGTCATTCTCTCTCTCTCTATGTCTCTCTCTCTCTCAATGTCACTCTCTGTCTCTCTATGTCACTGTCTCTCTCTCTCTCTGTCACACTCTCTCTCTCTCTATGTCACTCTCTGTCTATGTCACTCTCTCTTTATGTCACTCTCTCGCTCTCTATGTCACTCTCTCTCTATGTCTCTCTCTCTCTATGTCTCTCTCTCTCTATGTCTCCCTCTCTATGTCACTCTCTCTCTATGTCTCTCTCTCACTATGTCTCTCTCTGTCTCTCTGTGTCTCTATTTCACTCTCTCTTGCTGCCTCACTCTATGTCACTCTCAATCTATGTCACTCTCTCTCTCTATGTCACTCTCGCTCTCTATTGCACTCTCCCTCTCCATTTCACTCTCCCTTTCTATGTTTCTCTGTATGTCACTGTCTCTCTCTGTCTCTCTCTGTCGCTCTCTCTCTCTCTCTCTATGTCACTGTCTCTCTCCCTCTCTATGTCACTCTCTCCCTCTATGTCTCTCTCTCTATGTCACTCTCTATGTCTCTCTCTCTCGCTTTGTCTCTGTCTCTCTGTGTATTTCACTCTCTCTCTCTCTCTATGTCACTGTCTCTCTCCCTCTCTATGTCACTCTCTCCCTCTATGTCTCTCTCTCTATGTCACTCTCTATGTCTCTCTCTCTCGCTTTGTCTCTGTCTCTCTGTGTATTTCACTCTTTCTCTCTCTGCCTCACTAAATGTCACTCTCTCTCTCTATGTCACTCTCTCTCTCTCTCTATGTCACTCTCTCTCTCTCTATGTCACACTCTCTCTCTATGTCACTTGCTCGCTCTATGTCACTCTCTCTCTATCTCTATGTCACTGTCGCTCTCTCTCTCTCTCTCTCTCTCTCTCTCTCTCTCTATGTCACTCTCTCTATCTCTCTGTCATTCTCTCTCTCTCTCTATGTCTCTCGCTCTCTCAATGTCACTCTCTGTCTCTCTATGTCACTGTCTCTCTCTCTCTCTGTCACACTCTCTCTCTCTCTATGTCACTCTCTGTCTATGTCACTCTGTCTGTCTATGTCACTCTCTCTTTATGTCACTCTCTCGCTCTCTATGTCACTCTCTCTCTATGTCTCTCTCTCTCTATGTATCTCTCTCTCTCTATGTCTCCCTCTCTATGTCACTCTCTCTCTATGTCTCTCTCTCACTATGTCTCTCTCTGTCTCTCTGTGTCTCTATTTCACTCTCTCTCTTGCTGCCTCACTCTATGTCACTCTCAATCTATGTCACTCTCTCTCTCTATGTCACTCTCTCTCTCTATTGCACTCTCCCTCTCCATTTCACTCTCCCTTTCTATGTTTCTCTGTATGTCACTGTCTCTCTCTGTCTCTCTGGCTCTCTCTGTCACTCTCTCTCTCTATGTTACTGTTTCTCTTTCTATGTCACTGTTTCTCTCTCTTTCTACGTCACTGACTCGCTCTATGTCACTCTCTCTCTCTATGTCTCTCTCTCGCTATGTCTCTCTCTGTCTCTCTGTGTCTCTATTTCACTCTCTCTCTCTCTCTGCCTCACTCTATGTCACTCTCTCTCTCTCTATGTCACTCTCTCTCTCTGTTGCTGTCTCTCTCTATGTCACTCTCTCTCTCTCTCTCTATGTCATTCTCTCTCTCTATGTCACTCTCTCTCTCAATGTCACTCTCTGTCTCTCTCTCTCTCTGTCACTCTCTATGTCATTCTCTCTCTCTATGTCACTCTCTCTCTCTCAATGCCACTCTCTGTCTCTCTATGTCACTGTCTCGCTCTCTCTGTCACACTCTCTCTATGTCACTCTCTCTCTCTATGTCACTCTCTCGCTATGTCTCTCTCTCGCTATGTCTCTCTCTGTCTCTCTGTGTCTCTATTTCACTCTCTCTCTCTCTCTGCCTCTCTCTATGTCACTCTCTCACTCTATGTCACTCTCTCACTCTATGTCACTCTCTCTCTCTATGTTTACTCTCTATGTCACTCGCTTGCTCTCTCTCTTTGTCACTCACTCTCTATGTCTCTCTCTCTCCATGTCTCACTCTCTATGTCACCCTCTCTCTCTGTCACTGTGTCTCTTTCTATGTCACTGTTACTCTATCTTTGTTTCTATGTCACTCTCTCTCTATGTCACTCTCTCTCTCTCTATGCCAATCGCTCTATCTCTCTCTCTATGTCACTCTCTCTCTCTCTCTATGTCACGCTCTCTCTCTCTGTCACTCTCTCTGTCTATGTCACTCTCTCTCTCTGTCACTTTCTCTCTATGTCACTGTCTCTCTTTCTCTTTCTCTCTATGTCACCCTCTCTCTCTCTATGTCACTCTCTCTCTCTATATCTCTCTCTGTGTCACTGTCTCTCTCTGTCTCTGTCTCTCTATGTCACTCTCTCTCTATGTCTCTCTCTCTCTATGTATCTCTCTCTCTCTATGTCTCCCTCTCTATGTCACTTTCTCTCTATGTCTCTCTCTCACTATGTCTCTCTCCGTCTCTCTGTGTCTCTATTTCACTCTCTCTCTTGCTGCCTCACTCTATGTCACTCTCAATCTATGTCACTCTCTCTCTCTATGTCACTCTCTCTCTCTATTGCACTCTCCCTCTCCATTTCACTCTCCCTTTCTATGTTTCTCTGTATGTCACTGTCTCTCTCTGTCTCTCTGGCTCTCTCTGTCACTCTCTCTCTCTATGTTACTGTTTCTCTTTCTATGTCACTGTTTCTCTCTCTTTCTACGTCACTGACTCGCTCTATGTCACTCTCTCTCTCTATGTCTCTCTCTCGCTATGTCTCTCTCTGTCTCTCTGTGTCTCTATTTCACTCTCTCTCTCTCTCTCTGCCTCACTCTATGTCACTCTCTCTCTCTCTATGTCACTCTCTCTCTCTGTTGCTGTCTCTCTCTATGTCACTCTCTCTCTCTCTCTATGTCATTCTCTCTCTCTATGTCACTCTCTCTCTCTCAATGTCACTCTCTGTCTCTCTCTCTCTCTGTCACTCTCTATGTCATTCTCTCTCTCTATGTCACTCTCTCTCTCTCTCTCAATGCCACTCTCTGTCTCTCTATGTCACTGTCTCGCTCTCTCTGTCACACTCTCTCTATGTCACTCTCTCTCTCTATGTCACTCTCTCGCTATGTCTCTCTCTCGCTATGTCTCTCTCTGTCTCTCTGTGTCTCTATTTCACTCTCTCTCTCTCTCTGCCTCTCTCTATGTCACTCTCTCACTCTATGTCACTCTCTCACTCTATGTCACTCTCTCTCTCTATGTTTACTCTCTATGTCACTCGCTTGCTCTCTCTCTATGTCACTCACTCTCTATGTCTCTCTCTCTCCATGTCTCACTCTCTATGTCACCCTCTCTCTCTGTCACTGTGTCTCTTTCTATGTCACTGTTACTCTATCTTTGTTTCTATGTCACTCTCTCTCTATGTCACTCTCTCTCTCTCTCTATGCCAATCGCTCTATCTCTCTCTCTATGTCACTCTCTCTCTCTCTCTATGTCACGCTCTCTCTCTCTGTCACTCTCTCTGTCTATGTCACTCTCTCTCTCTGTCACTTTCTCTCTATGTCACTGTCTCTCTTTCTCTTTCTCTCTATGTCACCCTCTCTCTCTCTATGTCACTCTCTCTCTCTATATCTCTCTCTGTGTCACTGTCTCTCTCTGTCTCTCTATCTCTCTATGTCACTCTCTCTCTATGTCACCCACTCTCTATGTCACTGTCTCTTTTTCTAAGTCACTGTTTTTCTCTCTCACTCTATGTCACTCTCTCTCTATGTCACTGTTTCTCTCTCTTTCTTTGTCACTCTCTCTTACTATGTCAATCTTTCTGTAAGTCACTCTCTCTATGTCATTCTCTCTCTATGTCACTCTCTCTCTCAATGTCACTCTCTCTCTATCAATGTCACTCTGTCTCTATGTCACACTCTCTCTGTGTCACACTCTCTCTCTGCCTCTCTCTATGTCTCTCTCGTTCTCTGTCACTCTCTCTCCCTCTCTGTTTCTCTCTTTGTCACTCTCTCTATGTCACTCTCTCGCTCTATGTCACTGTCTCTCTTTCTATGTCACTCTCTCTATGTCACTCTCACTCTCTGCATCATTCTCTCTCTCTCTATGTCACTTTCTCTCTATGTCTCTCTCTCTCTATGTCTCCCTCTCTCTAAGCCAGTCTCTCTCGCTGTGTCACCCTCTCTCTCTGTTACCGTGTCTCTTTCTATGTCACTGTTTCTCTCTCTTTCTTTCTCTGTCACTCTCTCTATCTCTCTCTATGCCACTCTCTCAAACTCTCGGTCACTCTCTATCTCAATGTCACTCTCTCTCTATGTCACTCTCTGTCTATGTCACTCTCTCTCTCCACGTCACTCTCTAACTCTCTGTCACTGTCTCTCTTTCTACCTCACTGTTTCTCTCTCTTTCTCTCAATGTCATTCTCTCTCTCTATGTCTCTCTCTCTCTCTCGATGTCTCTCTCTCTCTCTCTATGTCACGGTCTGTCTCCCTCGCTCTGTCACTCTCTTTTTATGTCACTCTCTCTCTCTCTATGTCACTCTCTCTCTATATATGTCTATCTCTATGTCACTGTCTCTCTCTGTCGCTCTGTCTCTATGTCGCTCTCTCTCTCTATGTCACTCTCTCTCAGTTTCTCCCTTTGTCACTCGCTCTCTCTATGACACTCGCTCTCTCTATGTCACTCTCTCTCTCTAAGTCACTCTCTCTCTCGATGTCACCCTCGTTCTCTCTATGTCACTCTCTCTCTATTTCACTTTCTCTCTCTATATCGCTTTCTCTCTCTATGTCACTTTCTCTCTCTATGTCACTTTCTCTCTATATCACCCTCTCTATTTCACTGAATCTCTCTCTCTCTATGTCACTCTTGCTCTCTTTGTGACTCTCTCTCTCTCTCTCACTCTCTCTCTATGTCACTCTCTCTATGTCACTTTCTCTGTCACTCTCTCTCTCTATGTCACTCTCTCTCACTCTCTCAATGTGATTCTCTTTCTATGTCTCTCTCAATGTCTCTCTCTCTATGTAACTGTCTCTGTCTCTCTCTATGTCACTTTTTCTTTCTATGTCACTCTTTCACTCTATGTCACTCTCTCTATGTCTCTCTGTCTGTCTCTCTGTATCTCGATGTCACTCTCTCTCTCTCTGTCTGTCTCTCTCTCTATGTCACTCTCTCTTTCTGTATGTCACTCTCTCTCTATGTCACTCTCTCGCTATGTCACTCTCGCTCTCTCTATGTCACTCTCTCTCTATGTCACTCTCTCGCTATGTCACTCTCGCTCTCTCTTTGTCACTCTCTCTCTCTATGTCACTCTCTCTCGATGTCACTGTTTCTCTCTCTTTCTATGTCACTCTCTCTTGCTATGTCACACTCTCTGTTTGTCACTCTCTCTATGTCACTCTCTCTCTCTATGTCACTCTCTCTCTATGTCACTCTCTCGCTATGTCACTCTCGCTCTCTCTTTGTCACTCTCTCTCTCTATGCCATTCTCTCACTATGTCTCTCTCTCTCTCTATGTCACTCTCTCTCTATGTCACTCTCTCTCTCTATGTCACTCTCTCTCTATGTCACTCTCGCTCTCTCTTTGTCACTCTCTCTCTCTATGTCACTCTCTCACTATGTCTCTCTCTACGTCGCTGTCTCTCTGTCTCTCTATGCCACTCTCTCTCTCTATGTCACTCTCTCTCGATGTCACTGCCTCTCTTTCTATGTCACTGTTTCTCTCTCTTTCTATGTCACTCTCTCTTGCTATGTCACTCTCTCTGTTTGTCACTCTCTCTATGTCACTCTCTCTCTCTATGTCACTCTCTCTCTATGTCTCACTCTTTCTCTATGTCATTCACTCTCGCTATGTCACTCTCTCTCTATGTCACTCTCTCTCTCTATGTCTCACTCTTTCTCTATGTCATTCTCTCTCTCTATTTCACTCTCTCTCTCTCTATGCCACTCTCTCTCTATGTCACTCTCTCTCTATGTCACTCTCTCTCTAAGTCACTCTCTCTCTCGATGTCACCCTCGTTCTCTCTATGTCACTCTCTCTCTATTTCACTTTCTCTCTCTATGTCACTTTCTCTCTATATCACTCTGTCTCTCTATTTCACTGAATCTCTCTCTCTCTATGTCACTCTTGCTCTCTATGTGACTCTCTCTCTCTCTCTCTCACTCTCTCTCTATGTCACTCTCTCTATGTCACTCTCTCTCTCTCTGTCACTCTCTCTCTCTATGTCACTCTCTCACTCTCTCTATGTGATTCTCTTTCTATGTCTCTCTCAATGTCTCTCTCTCTCTATGTAACTCTCTCTCTCTCTGTCACTCTCTCTCTCTATGTCACCTTCTCACTCTCTCTATGTGATTCTCTTTCTATGTCTCTCTCTATGTCACTCTCTCTCTCTCTCTCTCTCTGTTTCTGTCTATGTCACATGCTCGCTCTATGTCTCTCTCTATCTCACTCTCTGTTTCTGTCACAGTCTCTCTCTGTATGTCTCTCTCTCTCTCGATGTCTCTCTCTCTCTATGTCACTCTCTCTCTCTATGTCAATCTCTCTCTATGTTACTCTCCCTATGTCACTCTCTCTATGTCACTCTCTCTCTTTGTCTCTCTCTCTCTATTTTTCACTCTCTCTCTCTCGGTCACTCTCTCTCTATGTCACTTTCTCTATGTCACTCTCTCACTATATCACTCTCTCTCTATGTCACTCTCTCTCTATGTCACTCTCTCTCTCTCTATGTCACTCTCTCTCGATGTCACTGCCTCTCTTTCTTTGTCACTGTTTCTCTCTCTTTCTATGTCACTCTCTCTTGCTATGTCACTCGCTCTGTATGTCACTCTCTATCTCTCTATGTCACTGTCTCTCTCTTTGTCACTCTCACTCTCTATGTCACTCTCTCTCTATGTCACACACTCTCTCTCTCTATGTCACTCTCTTTGTCTATGTCACTGTCTCTCTCTCAATGTTACTCTCTGTCCAGCTTTGTCAGTGTCTCACTCTTTCTGTCACTCTCTCTCTATGTCACTCTCTCTCTATGTAACTCTCTCTCTATGTCTCTCTCTCGCTATGTCTCTCAGTCTGTCTGTGTCTATATTTCACTCTGCCTCTCTCTGCCTCTCTCTATGTCACTCTCACTCTATGTCACTCGTTCTCGCTATGTAACTCTCATTCTCAATGTCAATCTCTGTCTCTCTGTGTCACTGTCTCTCTCTCTCTCTGTCACACACTCTCTCTCTATGTCACTCTCTCTCTATGTCACTCTCTCTGTCTATGTCACTGACTCTTTATATCACTCACTCTATGTCACTGTCTCTCCCTCTATGTCACTCTCTCTATGTCACTCTATCTCTATGTCTCTCTCTCTCTATGTCTCTCTCTCTCGATGTCTCTCTCTGTCTCTGTGTCTCTATTTCACCCTCTCTCTCTCTCTGCCTCTCTCTATGTCACTCTCTCTCTCTCTATGTCACTCTCTCTCTCTGTCGCTGTCCGACTCACTCTCTATATCACACACTCTCTCTCTCTCTCTCTCTGCCACTCTCTCTACGTCACTCTCTCTCTCTATGTTTCTCTATCACTCTCTCTCTCTATTCGCTCTCTCTCTCTCTATGTCACTCTCTCTCTCTCTCTCGCTCTGTGTTTCTGGCTATGTCACATGCTCGCTCTATGTCTCTCTCTATCTCACTCTCTGTTTCTGTCACAGTCTCTCTCTCTATGTCTCACACTTTCCCTGTGTCACTGTCTCACTTTCTCTATGTCATTCTCTCTATATCACTCTCTCTCTCTCTTGCTCTATGTCATGCTCTCTCTATGTCACTCTCTCTTTCTCTCTCTATGTCACTCTCTCTCTATGTTACTCTCTCTCTATATGTCACTTTCTCACTATGTCTCTCTCTCTCTATGTCTCTCTCTCTCTCTATTTGTATCTTACTCTGTCTATGTCACTGTCTCTCTCTAATATATATCACTCTCTCTCTCTCTCTATGTCACTCTCTCTCTCTCTCTCTCTCTATGTCACTCTCTCTGTCACTCTCTCTCTCTCTATGTCCCTCTCTCTCTATGTTACTCTCTCTTCATGTCACTCACTCTTCATGTCTCTCTCTCTCTCTATGTCTCTCTCTCTCTCACTCTCTCTCTCTGTCACACTCTCTCTCTTTGCCTCACTCTCTCTCTATGTCACTGTCTGTCTCTATGTCTCTCTCTATATCACTCTCTCACTCTATGCCTCTCTCTCTATGTCTCTCTCTGTCTCTCTGTGTCTCTATGTCACTCTCTCTCTCTGCCTCTCTCTCTGTCACTCTCTTTTTGTCACTCTCTCCCTACGTCACTCTCTCGCTATGTCACGCTCTCTCTATGTCACTCTCTCTATGTCACTCTCTCTCTTTCTATGTCGCTGACTTTTTCTCTATGTCTCTCTCTCTACGTCACTCTCTCCATCTATGTCTCACTTTCTCTCTATGTCACTCTCTCTCTCTCTCTTTCTATGGCTCTTTCTCTCCCTAATGTCTCTCTCACTCTCTTTATGTCACTCTCTCTCTCTGTCTCACACTCTCTCCCTCTCTCCCTCGCTCTCTCTCTATGTCACACTCTCTCTCTATGTCACTCTCTCTCTCTATGTCACTCTCTCTCTCTATGTCACTCTCTCTCTCTCTCTCTGTCACTCTCTCTCTATGTCACTCTCTCTATGTCGCTGGCATTCTCTCTATGTCTCTCTCTCTCTATCACTCTCTCTCTATATGTCATTCTGTCTCTCTCTATGTCACTCTCTCTACATCACTCTCGCTATGTCACTCTCTCTCTATATCACTCTCTCTCTCTATGTCACTCTCTCTCTCTATGTCACTCTCTCTCTCGCTCTCTCTATGTGTTTCTTGCTCGCTCTATGTCTCTCTCTATGTCTCTGTCTCTCTCTCTCTCTATGTCTCTCTCTATGTCACTCTCTCTCTACATCACTCTCGCTATGTCACTCTCTCTCTATATCACCCTCTCTCAATGTCACTCTCTCTCTATGTCAATGTCTGTCTTTATCACTCTCTCTCTATATGTCACTCTCTCTCTATGTCACTCTCTCTCTACATCACTCTCGCTATGTCACTCTCTCTATATATCACTCTCTCTCTCTCTCTGTGTCACTCTCTCGATGTCACTCTCTGTCTATGTTTCTCTCTCACTCGCTCTCTATTCATTGTCTCTCTATATCTCTCTCTCTATGTCACTCTCTCTCGCTCTCTCTATGTCACTCTCTCTCTATATATATATATATATCACTCTCTCTCTATATGTCACTCTCTCTCTATATGTCACTCTCTTTCTACGTCACTCTCTCTCTATGTCACTTTCTCTCTCTCTATGTCACTCTCTCTCTCTATGTCACTCTCTCTCTCTGTCACTCTCTCTCTCGCTCTGTCACTTTCTCTCTATATGTCACTCTCTCTCTCTGTATGTCCCTCTCTTTCTCTCTCTCTATGTCACTCTCTCTCTCTATGTCACTCTCTCTCCAAGTCTCACACTCTTTATGTCTCTCTCTCTCTCTCTCTCTCTCTTGCTCTATGTCTCTCTCTCTCAATATCACTCTCTCTCACTCTGTCACTCTCTCTCTCCCGCTATACAGCACTCTCTCTCGATGTCACTCTCTCTTTCTGTATGTCTCTCTCTCTCTCGATGTCTCTCGCTCTCTATGTCACTCTCTCTCTCTATGTCACTCTCTCTCTATGTTACTCTCTCTATGTCACTCTCTCTATGTCACTCTCTCTCTTTGTCTCTCTCTCTCTCTATTTTTCACTCTCTCTCTCTCTCTCTCTGTCACTCTCTCTCTATGTCACTTTCTCTATATCACTCTCTCACTATATCACTCTCTCTCTATGTCACTCTCTCTCTATGTCACTCTCTCTCTATGTCACTCTCTCTCTCTATATGTCACTCTCTCTCGATGTCACTGCCTCTCTTTCTTTGTCACTGTTTCTCTCTCTTTCTATGTCACTCTCTCTTGCTATGTCACTCGCTCTGTATGTCACTCTGTCTCTCTATGCCACTGTCTCTCTCTTTGTCACTCTCACTCTCTATGTCACTCTCTCTCTATGTCACACACTCTCTCTCTCTATGTCACTCTCTTTGTCTATGTCACTGTCTCTCTCTCTCAATGTTACTCCCTGTCCAGCTATGTCAGTGTCTCACTCTTTCTGTCACTCTCTCTCTCTATGTCACTCTCTCTCTATGTAACTCTCTCTCTATGTCTCTCTCTCGCTATGTCTCTCTCAGTCTGTCTGTGTCTATATTTCACTCTGCCTCTGTCTGCCTCTCTCTATGTCACTCTCACTCTATGTCACTCGTTCTCGCTATGTAACTCTCATTCTCAATGTCAATCTCTGTCTCTCTGTGTCACTGTCTCTCTCTCTCTCTGTCACACACTCTCTCTCTATGTCACTCTCTCTCTATGTCACTCTCTCTGTCTATGTCACTGACTCTTTATATCACTCACTCTATGTCACTGTCTCTCCCTCTATGTCACTCTCTCTCTATGTCACTCTATCTCTATGTCTCTCTCTGTCTCTGTGTCTCTATTTCACCCTCTCTCTCTCTCTGCCTCTCTCTATGTCACTCTCTCTCTCTCTATGTCACTCTCTCTCTCTGTCGCTGTCTCACTCACTCTCTATATCACACACTCTCTCTCTCTCTCTGCCACTCTCTCGCTCTACGTCACTCTCTCTCTCTATGTTTCTCTATCACTCTCTCTCTATTCGCTCTCTCTCTCTCTATGTCACTCTCTCTCTCTCTCTCTCTCTCTCTCTCTCTCTCTCTGTGTTTCTGGCCATGTCACATGCTCGCTCTATGTCTCTCTCTATCTCACTCTCTGTTTCTGTCACAGTCTCTCTCTCTTTGTCTCACACTGTCCCTGTGTCACTGTCTCACTTTCTCTATGTCATTCTCTCTATATCACTCTCTCTCTCTCTTGCTCTATGTCATGCTCTCTCTATGTCACTCTCTCTTTCTCTCTCTATGTCACTCTCTCTCTATGTTACTCTCTCTTTATATGTCACTTTCTCACTATGTCTCTCTCTCTATGTCTCTCTCTCTCTCTCACCCTCTCTCTCTCTGTCACACTCTCTCTCTTTGCCTCACTCTCTCTCTATGTCACTGTCTGTCTCTATGTCTCTCTCTATATCACTCTCTCCCTCTATGCCTCTCTCTCTATGTCTCTCTCTGTCTCTCTATGTCACTCTCTCTCTCTGCCTCGCTCTCTGTCACTCTTTTTTTGTCACTCTCTCCCTACGCCACTCTCTCGCGATGTCACTCTCTCTCTATGTCACTCTCTCTATGTCACGCTCTCTCTTTCTATGTCGCTGACTTTTTCTCTATGTCTCTCTCTCTACGTCACTCTCTCCATCTATGTCTCACTTTCTCTCTATGTCACTCTCTCTCTCTCTTTCTATGGCTCTCTCTCTCCCTAATGTCTCTCTCACTCTCTTTATGTCACTCTCTCTCTCTGTCTCACACTCTCTCCCTCTCTCCCTCGCTCACTCTCTCTCTATGTCACTCTCTCTCTCTATGTCACTCTCTCTATGTCACTCTCTCTCTTTGTCTCTCTCTCTCTATTTTTCGCTCTCTCTCTCTCTCTCTCTGTCACTCTCTCTCTATGTCACTCTCTCTCTCGCTCTCTCTATGTCTCTCTCGCTCGCTCTATGTCTCTCTCTCGCTCTGTCTCTCTGTCTCTCTCTCTCTATGTCTCTCTCTATGTCACTCGCTCTCTACATCACTCTCGCTATGTCACTCTCTCTCTATATCACCCTCTCTCTCTCTCAATGGCACTCTCTCTCTATGTCAATGTCTCTCTTTATCACTCTCTCTCTATATGTCACTTTCTCTCTCTCTGTCACTCTCTCTCTACGTCACTCTCGCTATGTCACTCTCTCTATATATCACTTTCTCTCTCTCTATGTCACTCTCTCTCTCTATGAAACTCTCTCGATGTCACTCTCTGTCTATGTTTCTCTCTCACTCGCTCTCTATTCATTGTCTCTCTATCTCTCTCTCTCTATGTCACTCTCTCTCGCTCTCTCTCTCTCTATGTCACTCTCTCTCTATATATATATATCACTCTCTCTATATGTCACTCTCTCTCTATATGTCACTCTCTCTCTATGTCACTCTCCCTCTACATCACTCTCTCTCTACGTCACTCTCTCTCTATGTCACTCTCTCTCTCTCTATGTCACTCTCTCTCTCTCTGTCACTCTCTCTCTCGCTCTATGTCACTTTCTCTCTATATGTCACTCTCTCTCTCTGTATGTCTCTCTCTTTCTCTCTCTCTATGTCACTCTCTCTCTATGTCACTCTCTCTCCTAGTCTCACATGCTCTATGTCTCTCTCTCTCTCTCTCTCTCTCGCTCTATGTCTCACTCTCAATATCACTCTCTCTCACACTGTCACTCTCTCTCTCTCGCTATACGTCACTCTCTCTCGATGTCACTCTCTCTCTGTATGTCTCTCTCTCTCTATGTCTCTCTCTCACTCTCTGTGTCACTCTCTCTCTATGTCATTCTCTCTCTCTCTCTCTATGTCACTCTCTCTCTCTCTCTCACGCTCTCTATGTCACACTCTCTCTCTCTCGCTCGCTCTCTCTATCTCTATCTCTCTCTGTCTCTCTCTCTCTCTCTCTATGTCTCTCTGTATTTCACTCTCTCTCTACGTCTCTCTCTATTTCACTCTCTCTCTACATCACTCTCGCTATGTCACTCTCTCTCTATATCACTCTCTCTCTCTCTATGTCACTCTCTCTCTATATCACCCTCTCTCTCTCTCAATGGCACTCTCTCTCTATGTCCTCTCTGTGTCACACTCTCTCTGTGTCACACTCTCTCTCTGCCTCTCTCTATGTCTCTCTCTCTGTCACTCTCTCTCTCTCTCTGTCACTGTCTCTTTTTCTATGTCACTGTTTCTCTCTCTCTCTATGTCATTGACTCTCTCTCTATGTCACGCTCCCTCTCTCTATGTCTCACTCTCTCTCTATGTCACTTTCTCTATCAATGTCACTCTCTCTCTATTTCACTGACTCTCTCTATATGTCACTGTCACATTCTCTCGATGTCACTCTCTCTCTATGTCACGTTCTCTCTCTGTGTCAATCTCGCGCTATGTCTCTCTCACTCTCTCTCAATATCACTCTCTATCTCTCTATGTCACTGGCTCTCTCTCTGTCACTCTCTCTCTCAACGTCACTCTCTCTCTCTCTGTCACTCTCTCTCAATGTCACTCTCTCTCTATGTCACTCTCTCTCAACGTCACTCTCTCTCTCTCTGTCACTGTCACTCTTTCTACCTCTGTTTCTCTCTCTTTCTTTCAATGTCATTCCCTCTCTCTATGTCTCTCTCTCTCTATGTCACGGTCTGTCTCTCTCTGTCATTCTCTCTCGCTATGTCACTGTCTCTCTCCCTCTCTCTATGTCACTCTCTCTCTTTAATGTCTCTCTCTCTCTATGTCACTCTCTCTCTATGGCTCTCTCTACGTCACTGTCTCTCTCTGTCTCTCTGTCTCAATGTCGCTCTCTCTCTCTATGTCACTCTCTCTCAGTTTCTCCCTTTGTCACTCTCTCTCTCTATGTCACTCTCTCTCTCTATGTCACTCTCTGTCTATTTCACTCTCTCTCTATGTCACTCTCTCTCTCTATGTCACTCTCTCTCTCTATGTCACTCTCTGTCTATGTCACTCTCTCTCTATGTCACTCTCTCTCTCTATTTCTATGTGATTCTCTCTCTCTATGTCACTCTCTCTCTCTCTATGCCACTCGCTCTCTATGTCACCTCTCTCTCTCTCTATGTCACACTCTCTCTCTCTCTATGTCACTCTCTCTCTCTAAATCACTCTCTCTCTCTCGATGTCACCCTCGTTCTCTCTATGTCACTCTCTCTATTTCACTTTCTCTCTCTATGTTGCTTTATCTCTCTATGTCACTTTCTCTCTATGTCACTCTCTCTCTCTCTCTCGATGTCACTTTCTCTCTCTATGTCACTTTCTCTCTGTATGTCACTCTCGCGCTGTCTCTCTCTCTCTTTGTCACTCTGTTTCTCAATGTCACACTGTCTCTCTATGTCACTGTCTCTCCCTCTATGTCACTCTCTCTCTATGCCACTCTATCTCTATGTCACTCTATCTCTATGTCTCTCTCTCTCTATATGTCTCCCACTCTATGTCACTCTCTCTCTATGTCTCTCTCTCGCTATGTCTCTCTCTGTCTCTGTGTCTCTATTTCACTCTCTCTCTCTCTCTGCCTCTCTCTATGTCACTCTCTCTCTCTCTCTATGTCATTCTCTCTCTGTCACTGTCTCAATCACTCTCTATATCACATTCTCTCTCTCTGCCACTCTCTCTCTCTACGTCACTCTCTCTATGTTTCTCTCTCACTCTCTCTCTCTATTCGCTCTCTCTCTCTCTCTATGTCACTCTCTCTCTCTGTGTGTTTCTGTCTATGTCACACGCTCGCTCTATGTCTCTCTCTATCTCAGTCTTTGTTTCTGTCACAGTCTCTCTCTCTATGTCTCACTCTTTCCCTGTGTCACTGTCTCTCTTTCTCTATGTCATTCTCTCTATGTCACTCTCTCTCTCTTGCTCTTTGTCATGCTCTCTCTATGTCAATCTCTCTTTCTCTCTCTATGTCACTCCCTCTCTATGTTACTCTCTCTCTATATGTCACTTTCTCACTATGTCTCTCTCTCTCTCTATGTCTCTCTCTCTCTCTCTCTATGTCACTCTCTCTGTCAATGTCACTGTCTCTCTCTCTATGTCCCTCTCTCTATGTCACTCTCTCTTCGTGAGACTCACTCTTCATGTCTATCTCTCTCTCTATGTCTCTCTCTTGCTCTCTCACTCTCTCTCTCTTTGTCACACTCTCTCTCTTTGCCTCACTCTCTCTCTCTATGTCACTGTCTCTCTCTATGTCTCTCTCTATATCACTCTCTCTCTCTCTCTATGCCACTCGCTCTCTATGTCACCTCTCTCTCTCTCTATGTCACACTCTCTCTCTCTCTATGTCACTCTCTCTCTCTAAATCACTCTCTCTCTCTCTCGATGTCACCCTCGTTCTCTCTATGTCACTCTCTCTGTTTCACTTTCTCTCTCTATGTTGCTTTATCTCTCTATGTCACTTTCTCTCTATGTCACTCTCTCTCTCGATGTCACTTTCTCTCTCTATGTCACTTTCTCTCTGTATGTCACTCTCGCGCTGTCTCTCTCTCTCTTTGTCCCTGTGTTTCTCAATGTCACACTCTGTCTCTCTATGCCACTGTCTCTCCCTCTATGTCACTCTCTCTCTATGCCACTCTATCTCTATGCCATTCTATCTCTATGCCACTCTATCTCTATGCCATTCTATCTCTATGTCACTCTATCTCTATGTCTCCCTCTCTATGTCACTCTCTTTCTATGTCTCTCTCTCGCTATGTCTCTCTCTGTCTCTGTGTCTCTATTTCACTCTCTCTCTCTGCCTCTCTCTATGTCACTCTCTCTCTCTCTATGTCATTCTCTCTCTGTCACTGTCTCAATCACTCTCTATATCACACTCTCTCTCTCTCTCTGCCACTCTCTCTCTCTACGTCACTCTCTCTATGTTTCTCTCTCACTCTCTCTCTATTCGCTCTCTCTCTCTCTGTGTCACTCTCTCTCTCTCTCTCTGTTTCTGTCTATGTCACACGCTCGCTCTATGTCTCTCTCTATCTCAGTCTCTGTTTCTGTCACAGTCTCTCTCTCTATGTCTCACTCTTTTCCTGTGTCACTGTCTCTCTTTCTCTATGTCATTCTCTCTATCTCACTCTCTCTCTCTCTTGCTCTATGTCATGCTCTCTCTATGTCAATCTCTCTTTCTCTCTCTATGTCACTCCCTCTCTATGTTACTCTCTCTCTATATGTCACTTTCTCACTATGTCTCTCTCTCTCTCTATGTCTCTCTCTCTCTCTCTCTATGTCACTCTCTCTGTCAATGTCACTGTCTCTCTCTCTATGTCCCTCTCTCTCTATGTCACTCTCTCTTCGTGAGACTCACTCTTTATGTCTATCTCTCTCTCTATGTCTCTCTCTTGCTCTCTCACTCTCTCTCGCTCTGTCACACTCTCTCTCTTTGCCTCACTCTCTCTCTCTGTGTCACTGTCTCTCTCTATGTCTCTCTCTATATCACTCTCTCTCTCTCTATGCCTCTCTCTCCATGTCTCTCTCTGTCTCTCTGTGTCTCTATGTCACTCTCTCTCTCTGCCTCTCTCTCTGTCTCGAAGTTTCTCATGTTGCATATATGTTGTGCTGGGTGCTTAACTACACTACGCTGTTTCAGAAGTTAACGAGTTATTTTTATACTTTTTTGATTTTGTCGAAGTTTCTCCTGGTGCATATAGGTTGTGCTGGGTTCTACTCTACTCAACGCTGTTCCAGAAGATTTCGAGTTATTTTTTATACTTTTTTCAGTTTTTCGAAGTTTCTCCTGGTGCATATGGGTTGTGCTGGGTTCAAACTACTCGATGCTGTTTCAGAGGTTTTCGAGTTATTTCATTGCTATTCTGAGTTGTTCGAAGTTGTCCTGGTGCATATGGGTTGTGCTGGGTTCTAACCTACTCTACGCAGTTTCAGAGGCGTTCAAGTTATTTTATTACTTTTTTCAGTTTTTCGAAGTTTCTCCTGGTGCATATGGGTTGTGCTGGGTTCAAACTACTCGACGCTGTTTCAGAGGTTTTCGAGTTATTTCATTACTTTTTTGAGTTTGTCGAAGTTTCTCATGTTGCATGTGTGTTGTGCTGGGTTCTTAACTACTCTACGCTGTTTCAGAAGATTTCAAGTTATTTTTATACTTTTTTGAGTTTTGCGAAGTTTCTGCTGTTACATATGGGTTGTGCTGTGTTCTACACTACACTACGCTGTTTCAGAAGTTTTCGAGTTATTTTTATACTCTTTTTAGTGTTTCGATGTTTCTCATGTTGCCTATGTGTTGTGCTGCTTAGTTACACTACTCTACGTTGCTGCAGAAGATTTGGAGTTATTTTTATACTTTTGTTTGAGTTTTTCGAAGTTTCTCCTGGTGCATGTGGGTTGTGCTGGGTTCTGCACTACTCTACACTGTTCCAGAAGAATTCGATTTATTTCTATACTTTTTTGAGTTTTTCGAAGTTTCTCATATTGCATGTGTGTTGTGCTGTGTTCTACATTACACTACGCTGTTTCAGAGGTTTTCTAGTTATTTCATTACTTTTCAGTGTTTTTCGAAGTTTCTCCAGGTGCATGTGTGTTTTGCTGTGCTCTACACTAAACTACGCTGTTTCAGAAGATTTCGAGTTATTTTTTACACTTTTTTGAGTTTTTCGAAGTTTCTCCTGGTGCATATGGGTTGTGCTGGGTTCAAACTACTCTATGATGTTTCAGAGGTTTTTGAGTTATTTCATTACTTTTTTGAGTTTGTCGAAGTTTCTCATGTTGCCTGTGTGTTGTGCTGCTAAATTACACTACTCTACGCTGCTGCAGAAGATTTCATACTTTTATGAGTTTTTCGAAGTTTCTCCTGGTGAATATGGGTTGTGCTGGTTTCTAAACTACTCTACGCTGTTTCAGAGATTTTCGAGTTATTTCATTACTTTTTTGAGTTTTTCGAAGTTTCTCATGTTGCATATAGGTTGTGCTGGGTTCTACTCTACTCAACGCTGTTCCAGAAGATTTCGAGTTATTTTTTATACTTTTTTCAGTTTTTCGAAGTTTCTCCTGGTGCATATGGGTTGTGCTGGGTTCATACTACTCGACGCTGTTTCAGAGGTTTTCGAGTTATTTCATTACTTTTTTGAGTTTGTCGACGTTTCTCATGTTGCATGTGTGTTGTGCTGTGTTCTATACTACACTACGCTGTTTCAGAAGTTTTCTAGTTATTTTTATACTCTTTTTAGTTTTTCGATGTTTCTCATGTTGCGTTGTTGTTGTGCTGCTTAGTTACACTACTCTACGCTGCTGCAGAAGATTTCATACTTTTATGAGTTTTTCGAAGTTTCTCCTGGTGAATATGGGTTGTGCTTTTTTCTAAACAACTCTACGCTGTTTCAGTGATTTTCGAGTTATTTCATCACTTGTTTGAGTTTTTCGAAGTTTCTCCTGGTGAATATGGGTTGTGCTGGTTTCTAAACTACTCTCCGCTGTTTCAGAGGTTTTCGAGTTATTTCATTACTTTTTTGAGTTTTTCGAAGTTTCTCCTGGTGAATATGGGTTGTGCTGGGTTCAAACTACTCGACGCTGTTTCAGAGGTTTTCGAGTTATTTCATTACTTTTTTGAGTTTGTCGAAGTTTCTCATGTTGCATGTGTGTTGTGCTGGGTTCTTAACTACTCTACGCTGTTTCAGAAGATTTCAAGTTATTTTTATACTTTTTTGAGTTTTGCGAAGTTTCTGCTGTTGCATATGGGTTGTGCTGTGTTCTACACTACACTACGCTGTTTCAGAAGTTTTCGAGTTATTTTTATACTCTTTTTAGTGTTTCGATGTTTCTCATGTTGCCTATGTGTTGTGCTGCTTAGTTACACTACTCTACGTTGCTGCAGAAGATTTGGAGTTATTTTTATACTTTTGTTTGAGTTTTTCGAAGTTTCTCCTGGTGCATGTGGGTTGTGCTGGGTTCTACACTACTCTACACTGTTCCAGAAGAATTCGAGTTATTTTTATACTTTTTTGAGTTTTTCGAAGTTTCTCATATTGCTTGTGTGTTGTGCTGTGTTCTACATTACACTACGCTGTTTCAGAAGTTTTCGAGTTATTCTTATACTTTTTTTAGTTTTTCGATGTTTCTCATGTTGCCTATGTGTTGTGCTGCTTAGTTACACTACTCTACGCTGCTGCAGAAGATTTCATACTTTTTTGAGTTTTTCGAAGTTTCTCCTGGTGAATATGGGTTGTGCTGGTTTCTAAACTATTCTACGCTGTTTCAGAGATTTTCCAGTTATTTCATTAATTTTTGAGTGTTTCGAAGTTTCTCATGTTGCATATGTGTTGCGCTGGGTTTCTTAACTACTCTACGCTGTTTCAGAGGTTTTAAAGTTATTTTTTACACTTTTTTGAGTTTTTCGAAGTATCTCCTGGTGCATATGGGTTGTGCTGGTATCTACACTACTCTACACTGTTCCAGAACAATTCGAGTTATTTTTATACTCTTTTTAGTGTTTCGATGTTTCTCATGTTGCCTATGTGTTGTGCTGCTTAGTTACACTACTCTACGTTGCTGCAGAAGATTTGGAGTTATTTTTATACTTTTGTTTGAGTTTTTCGAAGTTTCTCCTGGTGCATGTGGGTTGTGCTGGGTTCTACACTACTCTACACTGTTCCAGAAGAATTCGATTTATTTTTATACTTTTTTGAGTTTTTCGAAGTTTCTCATATTGCATGTGTGTTGTGCTGTGTTCTACATTACACTACGCTGTTTCAGAGGTTTTCTAGTTATTTCATTACTTTTCAGTGTTTTTCGAAGTTTCTCCAGGTGCATGTGTGTTTTGCTGTGCTCTACACTAAACTACGCTGTTTCAGAAGTTTTCTAGTTATTTTTATTCTTTTTTTAGTTTTTCGATGTTTCTCATGTTGCGTATGTGTTGTGCTGCTTAGTTACACTACTCTACGCTGCTGCAGAAGATTTCATACTTTTATGAGTTTTTCGAAGTTTCTCCTTGTGAATATGGGTTGTGCTGGTTTCTAAATTACTCTACGCAGTTTCAGATGATTTGGAGTTATTACATTACTTTTCTGAGTTTTTCGAAGTTTCTCATGTTGCAAATGGGTTGTGTTGTGTTCTGCACTATTCTACACTGTTCCAGACGATTTCGAGTTATTTTTTACACTTTTTTGAGTTTTTCGAAGTTTCTCCTGGTGCATATGGGTTGTGCTGGGTTCTAACCTACTCTACGCTATTTCAGAGGCGTTCAAGTTATTTTTATACTTTTTTCAGTTTTTCGAAGTTTCTCCTGTTGCACATGGGTTGTGCTGTGTTTTGCACTACTCTCCACTGTTCCAGAAGATTACGAGTTATTTTATTACTTTTTTCAGTTTTTCGAAGTTTCTCCTGGTGCATATGGGTTGTGCTGGTTTCTAAACTACTCTACGCTGTTTCAGAGATTTTCGAGTTATTTCATTACTTTTTTGAGTTTTTCGAAGTTTCTCATGTTGCATATATGTTGTGCTGGGTGCTTAACTACACTACGCTGTTTCAGAAGTTTACGAGTTATTTTTATACTTTTTTGAGTTTTTCGAAGTTTCTCCTGGTGCATATGGGTTGTGCTGGGTTCTAACCTACTCTACGCTATTTCAGAGGCGTTCAAGTTATTTTTATACTTTTTTCAGTTTTTCGAAGTTTCTCCTGTTGCACATGGGTTGTGCTGTGTTTTGCACTACTCTCCACTGTTCCAGAAGATTACGAGTTATTTTATTACTTTTTTCAGTTTTTCGAAGTTTCTCCTGGTGCATATGGGTTGTGCTGGGTTCAAACTACTCTATGATGTTTCAGAGGTTTTTGAGTTATTTCATTACTTTTTTGAGTTTGTCGAAGTTTCTCATGTTGCCTGTGTGTTGTGCTGCTAAATTACACTACTCTACGCTGCTGCAGAAGATTTCATACTTTTCTGAGTTTTTCGAAGTTTCTCCTGGTGAATATGGGTTTTGCTGGTTTCGAAACTACTCTACGCTGTTTCAGAGATTTTCCAGTTATTTCATTACTTTTTTGAGTTTTTCGATGTTTCTCATGTTGCGTATGTTTTGTGCAGCTTAGCTACACTACTCTACGCTGCTGCAGAAGATTTCATACTTTTATGAGTTTTTCGAAGTTTCTCCTGGTGAATATGGGTTGTGCTGGTTTCTAAACTACTCTACGCTGTTTCAGAGATTTTCGAGTTATTTCATTACTTTTTTGAGTTTTTCGAAGTTTCTCATGTTGCATATATGTTGTGCTGGGTGCTTAACTACACTACGCTGTTTCAGAAGTTTACGAGTTATTTTTATACTTTTTTGATTTTGTCGAAGTTTCTCCTGGTGCATATAGGTTGTGCTGGGTTCTACTCTACTCAACGCTGTTCCAGAAGATTTCGAGTTATTTTTTATTCTTTTTTCAGTTTTTCGAAGTTTCTCCTGGTGCATATGGGTTGTGCTGGGTTCAAACTACTCGACGCTGTTTCAGAGGTTTTCCAGTTATTTCATTACTTTTTTGAGTTTGTCGACGTTTCTCATGTTGCATGTGTGTTGTGCTGTGTTCTATACTACACTACGCTGTTTCAGAGGTTTTCTAGTTATTTCATTACTTTTCAGTGTTTTTAGAAGTTTCTCCAGGTGCATGTGTGTTTTGCTGTGCTCTACACTAAACTACGCTGTTTCAGAAGTTTTCTAGTTATTTTTATTCTTTTTTTAGTTTTTCGATGTTTCTCATGTTGCGTATGTGTTGTGCTGCTTAGTTACACTACTCTACGCTGCTGCAGAAGATTTCATACTTTTATGAGTTTTTCGAAGTTTCTCCTTGTGAATATGGGTTGTGCTGGTTTCTAAATTACTCTACGCAGTTTCAGATGATTTGGAGTTATTACATTACTTTTCTGAGTTTTTCGAAGTTTCTCATGTTGCAAATGGGTTGTGTTGTGTTCTGCACTATTCTACACTGTTCCAGACGATTTCGAGTTATTTTTTACACTTTTTTGAGTTTTTCGAAGTTTCTCCTGGTGCATATGGGTTGTGCTGGGTTCTAACCTACTCTACGCTATTTCAGAGGCGTTCAAGTTATTTTTATACTTTTTTCAGTTTTTCGAAGTTTCTCCTGTTGCACATGGGTTGTGCTGTGTTTTGCACTACTCTCCACTGTTCCAGAAGATTACGAGTTATTTTATTACTTTTTTCAGTTTTTCGAAGTTTCTCCTGGTGCATATGGGTTGTGCTGGGTTCAAACTACTCTATGATGTTTCAGAGGTTTTTGAGTTATTTCATTACTTTTTTGAGTTTGTCGAAGTTTCTCATGTTGCCTGTGTGTTGTGCTGCTAAATTACACTACTCTACGCTGCTGCAGAAGATTTCATACTTTTCTGAGTTTTTCGAAGTTTCTCCTGGTGAATATGGGTTTTGCTGGTTTCGAAACTACTCTACGCTGTTTCAGAGATTTTCCAGTTATTTCATTACTTTTTTGAGTTTTTCGATGTTTCTCATGTTGCGTATGTTTTGTGCAGCTTAGCTACACTACTCTACGCTGCTGCAGAAGATTTCATACTTTTATGAGTTTTTCGAAGTTTCTCCTGGTGAATATGGGTTGTGCTGGTTTCGAAACTACTCTACGCTGTTTCAGAGATTTTCCAGTTATTTCATTACTTTTTTGAGTTTGTCGAAGTTTCTCATGTTGCATATATGTTGTGCTGGGTGCTTAACTACACTACGCTGTTTCAGAAGTTTACGAGTTATTTTTATACTTTTTTGATTTTGTCGAAGTTTCTCCTGGTGCATATAGGTTGTGCTGGGTTCTACTCTACTCAACGCTGTTCCAGAAGATTTCGAGTTATTTTTTATTCTTTTTTCAGTGTTTTTCGAAGTTTCTCCAGGTGCATGTGTGTTTTGCTGCTTAGTTACACTACTCTACGCTGCTGCAGAAGATTTCATACTTTTATGAGTTTTTCAAAGTTTCTCCTGGTGAATATGGGTTGTGCTTTTTTCTAAACAACTCTACGCTGTTTCAGTGATTTTCGAGTTATTTCATTACTTTTTTGAGTTTTTCGAAGTTTCTCCTGGTGAATATGGGTTGTGCTGGTTTCTAAACTACTCTCCGCTGTTTCAGAGGTTTTCGAGTTATTTTATTACTTTTTTCAGTTTTTCGAAGTTTCTCCTGGTGCATATGGGTTGTGCTGGGTTCTAACCTACTCTACGCAGTTTCAGAGGCGTTCAAGTTATTTCATTACTTTTTTGAGTTTGTCAAAATTTCTCATGTTGCATGTGTGTTGTGCTGGGTTCTTAACTACTCTACGCTGTTTCAGAAGATTTCAAGTTATTTTTATACTTTTTTGAGTTTTGCGAAGTTTCTGCTGTTGCATATGGGTTGTGCTGTGTTCTACACTACACTACGCTGTTTCAGAAGTTTTCGAGTTATTTTTATACTCTTTTTAGTGTTTCGATGTTTCTCATGTTGCCTATGTGTTGTGCTGCTTAGTTACACTACTCTACGTTGCTGCAGAAGATTTGGAGTTATTTTTATACTTTTGTTTGATTTTTTCGAAGTTTCTCCTGGTGCATGTGGGTTGTGCTGGGTTCTACACTATTCTACACTGTTCCAGAAGAATTCGATTTATTTTTATACTTTTTTTAGTTTTTCGATGTTTCTCATGTTGCGTTGTTGTTGTGCTGCTTAGTTACACTACTCTACGCTGCTGCAGAAGATTTCATACTTTTATGAGTTTTTCAAAGTTTCTCCTGGTGAATATGGGTTGTGCTTTTTTCTAAACAACTCTACGCTGTTTCAGTGATTTTCGAGTTATTTCATTACTTTTTTGAGTTTTTCGAAGTTTCTCCTGGTGAATATGGGTTGTGCTGGTTTCTAAACTACTCTCCGCTGTTTCAGAGGTTTTCGAGTTATTTCATTACTATTCTGAGTTGTTCGAAGTTTGTCCTGGTGCATATGGGTTGTGCTGGGTTCTAACCTACTCTACGCAGTTTCAGAGGCGTTCAAGTTATTTTATTACTTTTTTCAGTTTTTCGAAGTTTCTCCTGGTGCATATGGGTTGTGCTGGGTTCAAACTACTCGACGCTGTTTCAGAGGTTTTCGAGTTATTTCATTACTTTTTTGAGTTTGCCGAAGTTTCTCATGTTGCATGTGTGTTGTGCTGGGTTCTTAACTACTCTACGCTGTTTCAGATGATTTCAAGTTATTTTTATACTTTTTTTAGTTTTGCGAAGTTTCTGCTGTTGCATATGGGTTGTGCTGTGTTCTACACTACACTACGCTGTTTCAGAGGTTTTCTAGTTATTTCATTACTTTTCAGTGTTTTTAGAAGTTTCTCCAGGTGCATGTGTGTTTTGCTGTGCTCTACACTAAACTACGCTGTTTCAGAAGTTTTCTAGTTATTTTTATTCTTTTTTTAGTTTTTCGATGTTTCTCATGTTGCGTATGTGTTGTGCTGCTTAGTTACACTACTCTACGCTGCTGCAGAAGATTTCATACTTTTATGAGTTTTTCGATGTTTCTCCTTGTGAATATGGGTTGTGCTGGTTTCTAAATTACTCTACGCAGTTTCAGATGATTTGGAGTTATTACATTACTTTTCTGAGTTTTTCGAAGTTTCTCATGTTGCAAATGGGTTGTGTTGTGTTCTGCACTATTCTACACTGTTCCAGACGATTTCGAGTTATTGTATTACTTTTTTCAGTTTTTCGAAGTTTCTCATGTTGCATATGTGTTGCGCTGGGTGCTTAACTACTCTACGCTGTTTCAGAGGCGTTCAAGTTATTTTTATACTTCTTTCAGTTGTTCGAAGTTTCTCCTGTTGCATATGGGTTGTGCTGTGTTTTGCACTACTCTACACTGTTCCAGAAGATTTCGAGTTATTTTTTACACTTTTTTGAGTTTTTCGAAGTTTCTCCTGGTGCATATGGGTTGTGCTGGGTTCAAACTACTCTATGATGTTTCAGAGGTTTTTGAGTTATTTCATTACTTTTTTGAGTTTGTCGAAGTTTCTCATGTTGCCTGTGTGTTGTGCTGCTAAATTACACTACTCTACGCTGCTGCAGAAGATTTCATACTTTTATGAGTTTTTCGAAGTTTCTCCTGGTGAATATGGGTTGTGCTGGTTTCTAAACTACTCTCCGCTGTTTCAGAGGTTTTCGAGTTATTTTATTACTTTTTTCAGTTTTTCGAAGTTTCTCCTGGTGCATATGGGTTGTGCTGGGTTCTAACCTACTCTACGCAGTTTCAGAGGCGTTCAAGTTATTTCATTACTTTTTTGAGTTTGTCAAAGTTTCTCATGTTGCATGTGTGTTGTGCTGGGTTCTTAACTACTCTACGCTGTTTCAGAAGATTTCAAGTTATTTCTATACTTTTATGAGTTTTGCGAAGTTTCTGCTGTTGCATATGGGTTGTGCTGTGTTCTACACTACACTACGCTGTTTCAGAAGTTTTCGAGTTATTTTTATACTCTTTTTAGTGTTTCGATGTTTCTCATGTTGCCTATGTGTTGTGCTGCTTAGTTACACTACTCTACGTTGCTGCAGAAGATTTGGAGTTATTTTTATACTTTTGTTTGATTTTTTCGAAGTTTCTCCTGGTGCATGTGGGTTGTGCTGAGTTCTACACTATTCTACACTGTTCCAGAAGAATTCGATTTATTTTTATACTTTTTTTAGTTTTTCGATGTTTCTCATGTTGCGTTGTTGTTGTGCTGCTTAGTTACACTACTCTACGCTGCTGCAGAAGATTTCATACTTTTATGAGTTTTTCAAAGTTTCTCCTGGTGAATATGGGTTGTGCTTTTTTCTAAACAACTCTACGCTGTTTCAGTGATTTTCGAGTTATTTCATTACCTTTTTGAGTTTTTCGAAGTTTCTCCTGGTGAATATGGGTTGTGCTGGTTTCTAAACTACTCTCCGCTGTTTCAGAGGTTTTCGAGTTATTTCATTACTATTCTGAGTTGTTCGAAGTTTGTCCTGGTGCATATGGGTTGTGCTGGGTTCTAACCTACTCTACGCAGTTTCAGAGGCGTTCAAGTTATTTTATTACTTTTTTCAGTTTTTCGAAGTTTCTCCTGGTGCATATGGGTTGTGCTGGGTTCAAACTACTCGACGCTGTTTCAGAGGTTTTCGAGTTATTTCATTACTTTTTTGAGTTTGCCGAAGTTTCTCATGTTGCATGTGTGTTGTGCTGGGTTCTTAACTACTCTACGCTGTTTCAGATGATTTCAAGTTATTTTTATACTTTTTTTAGTTTTGCGAAGTTTCTGCTGTTGCATATGGGTTGTGCTGTGTTCTACACTACACTACGCTGTTTCAGAGGTTTTCTAGTTATTTCATTACTTTTCAGTGTTTTTAGAAGTTTCTCCAGGTGCATGTGTGTTTTGCTGTGCTCTACACTAAACTACGCTGTTTCAGAAGTTTTCTAGTTATTTTTATTCTTTTTTTAGTTTTTCGATGTTTCTCATGTTGCGTATGTGTTGTGCTGCTTAGTTACACTACTCTACGCTGCTGCAGAAGATTTCATACTTTTATGAGTTTTTCGATGTTTCTCCTTGTGAATATGGGTTGTGCTGGTTTCTAAATTACTCTACGCAGTTTCAGATGATTTGGAGTTATTACATTACTTTTCTGAGTTTTTCGAAGTTTCTCATGTTGCAAATGGGTTGTGTTGTGTTCTGCACTATTCTACACTGTTCCAGACGATTTCGAGTTATTGTATTACTTTTTTCAGTTTTTCGAAGTTTCTCATGTTGCATATGTGTTGCGCTGGGTGCTTAACTACTCTACGCTGTTTCAGAGGCGTTCAAGTTATTTTTATACTTCTTTCAGTTGTTCGAAGTTTCTCCTGTTGCATATGGGTTGTGCTGTGTTTTGCACTACTCTACACTGTTCCAGAAGATTTCGAGTTATTTTTTACACTTTTTTGAGTTTTTCGAAGTTTCTCCTGGTGCATATGGGTTGTGCTGGGTTCAAACTACTCTATGATGTTTCAGAGGTTTTTGAGTTATTTCATTACTTTTTTGAGTTTGTCGAAGTTTCTCATGTTGCCTGTGTGTTGTGCTGCTAAATTACACTACTCTACGCTGCTGCAGAAGATTTCATACTTTTATGAGTTTTTCGAAGTTTCTCCTGGTGAATATGGGTTTTGCTGGTTTCGAAACTACTCTACGCTGTTTCAGAGATTTTCGAGTTATTTCATTACTTTTTTGAGTTTTTCGAAGTTTCTCATGTTGCATATAGGTTGTGCTGGGTTCTACTCTACTCAACGCTGTTCCAGAAGATTTCGAGTTATTTTTTATACTTTTTTCAGTTTTTCGAAGTTTCTCCTGGTGCATATGGGTTGTGCTGGGTTCAAACTACTCGACGCTGTTTCAGAGGTTTTCGAGTTATTTCATTACTTTTTTGAGTTTGTCGACGTTTCTCATGTTGCATGTGTGTTGTGCTGTGTTCTATACTACACTACGCTGTTTCAGAAGTTTTCTAGTTATTTTTCTACTCTTTTTAGTTTTTCGATGTTTCTCATGTTGCGTTGTTGTTGTGCTGCTTAGTTACACTACTCTACGCTGCTGCAGAAGATTTCATACTTTTATGAGTTTTTCGAAGTTTCTCCTGGTGAATATGGGTTGTGCTTTTTTCTAAACAACTCTACGCTGTTTCAGTGATTTTCGAGTTATTTCATTACTTTTTTGAGTTTTTCGAAGTTTCTCCTGGTGAATATGGGTTGTGCTTTTTTCTAAACAACTCTACGCTGTTTCAGTGATTTTCGAGTTATTTCATTACTTTTTTGAGTTTTTCGAAGTTTCTCCTGGTGAATATGGGTTGCGCTGGTTTCTAAACTACTCTCCGCTGTTTCAGAGGTTTTCGAGTTATTTCATTACTATTCTGAGTTGTTCGAAGTTGTCCTGGTGCATATGGGTTGTGCTGGGTTCTAACCTACTCTACGCAGTTTCAGAGGCGTTCAAGTTATTTTATTACTTTTTGCAGTTTTTCGAAGTTTCTCCTGGTGCATATGGGTTGTGCTGGGTTCAAACTACTCGACGCTGTTTCAGAGGTTTTCGAGTTATTTCATTACTTTTTTGAGTTTGTCGAAGTTTCTCATGTTGCATGTGTGTTGTGCTGGGTTCTTAACTACTCTGCGCTGTTTCAGAAGATTTCAAGTTATTTTTATACTTTTTTGAGTTTTGCGCAGTTTCTGCTGTTGCATATGGGTTGTGCTGTGTTCTACACTACACTACGCTGTTTCAGAAGTTTTCGAGTTATTTTTATACTCTTTTTAGTGTTTCGATGTTTCTCATGTTGCCTATGTGTTGTGCTGCTTAGTTACACTACTCTACGTTGCTGCAGAAGATTTGGAGTTATTTTTATACTTTTGTTTGAGTTTTTCGAAGTTTCTCCTGGTGCATGTGGGTTGTGCTGGGTTCTACACTACTCTACACTGTTTCAGAAGAATTCGAGTTATTTTTATACTTTTTTGAGTTTTTCGAAGTTTCTCATACTGCATGTGTGTTGTGCTGTGTTCTACATTACACTACGCTGTTTCAGAAGTTTTCGAGTTATTCTTATACTTTTTTTAGTTTTTCGATGTTTCTCATGTTGCCTATGTGTTGTGCTGCTTAGTTACACTACTCTACGCTGCTGCAGAAGATTTCACACTTTTTTGAGTTTTTCGAAGTTTCTCATGTTGCATATAGGTTGTGCTGGGTTCTACTCTACTCAACGCTGTTCCAGAAGATTTCGAGTTATTTTTTATACTTTTTTCAGTTTTTCGAAGTTTCTCCTGGTGCATATGGGTTGTGCTGGGTTCAAACTACTCGACGCTGTTTCAGAGGTTTTCCAGTTATTTCATTACTTTTTTGAGTTTGTCGACGTTTCTCATGTTGCATGTGTGTTGTGCTGTGTTCTATACTACACTACGCTGTTTCAGAAGTTTTCTAGTTATTTTTATACTCTTTTTAGTTTTTCGATGTTTCTCATGTTGCGTTGTTGTTGTGCTGCTTAGTTACACTACTCTACGCTGCTGCAGAAGATTTCATACTTTTATGAGTTTTTCGAAGTTTCTCCTGGTGAATATGGGTTGTGCTTTTTTCTAAACAACTCTACGCTGTTTCAGTGATTTTCGAGTTATTTCATTACTTTTTTGAGTTTTTCGAAGTTTCTCCTGGTGAATATGGGTTGTGCTTTTTTCTAAACAACTCTACGCTGTTTCAGTGATTTTCGAGTTATTTCATTACTTTTTTGAGTTTTTCGAAGTTTCTCCTGGTGAATATGGGTTGCGCTGGTTTCTAAACTACTCTCCGCTGTTTCAGAGGTTTTCGAGTTATTTCATTACTTTTTTGAGTTTTTCGAAGTTTCTCCTGGTGAATATGGGTTGCGCTGGGTGCTTAACTACTCTACGCTGTTTCAGAGGTTTTAAAGTTATTTTTTACACTTTTTTGAGTTTTTCGAAGTACCTCCTGGTGCATATGGGTTGTGCTGGGTTCTACACTACTCTACACTGTTCCAGAACAATTCGAGTTATTTTTATACTCTTTTTAGTGTTTCGATGTTTCTCATGTTGCCTATGTGTTGTGCTGCTTAGTTACACTACTCTACGTTGCTGCAGCAGATTTGGAGTTATTTTTATACTTTTGTTTGAGTTTTTCGAAGTTTCTCCTGGTGCATGTGGGTTGTGCTGGGTTCTACACTATTCTACACTGTTCCAGAAGAATTCGATTTATTTTTATACTTTTTTTAGTTTTTCGATGTTTCTCATGTTGCGTTGTTGTTGTGCTGCTTAGTTACACTACTCTACGCTGCTGCAGAAGATTTCATACTTTTATGAGTTTTTCAAAGTTTCTCCTGGTGAATATGGGTTGTGCTTTTTTCTAAACAACTCTACGCTGTTTCAGTGATTTTCGAGTTATTTCATTACTTTTTTGAGTTTTTCGAAGTTTCTCCTGGTGAATATGGGTTGTGCTGGTTTCTAAACTACTCTCCGCTGTTTCAGAGGTTTTCGAGTTATTTCATTACTATTCTGAGTTGTTCGAAGTTTGTCCTGGTGCATATGGGTTGTGCTGGGTTCTAACCTACTCTACGCAGTTTCAGAGGCGTTCAAGTTATTTTATTACTTTTTTCAGTTTTTCGAAGTTTCTCCTGGTGCATATGGGTTGTGCTGGGTTCAAACTACTCGACGCTGTTTCAGAGGTTTTCGAGTTATTTCATTACATTTTTGAGTTTGCCGAAGTTTCTCATGTTGCATGTGTGTTGTGCTGGGTTCTTAACTACTCTACGCTGTTTCAGATGATTTCAAGTTATTTTTATACTTTTTTGAGTTTTGCGAAGTTTCTGCTGTTGCATATGGGTTGTGCTGTGTTCTACACTACACTACGCTGTTTCAGAAGTTTTCGAGTTATTTTTATACTCTTTTTAGTGTTTCGATGTTTCTCATGTTGCCTATGTGTTGTGCTGCTTAGTTACACTACTCTACGTTGCTGCAGAAGATTTGGAGTTATTTTTATACTTTTGTTTGAGTTTTTCGAAGTTTCTCCTGGTGCATGTGGGTTGTGCTGGGTTCTACACTACTCTACACTGTTCCAGAAGAATTCGAGTTATTTTTATACTTTTTTGAGTTTTTCGAAGTTTCTCATATTGCATGTGTGTTGTGCTGTGTTCTACATTACACTACGCTGTTTCAGAGGTTTTCTAGTTATTTCATTACTTTTCAGTGTTTTTCGAAGTTTCTCCAGGTGCATGTGTGTTTTGCTGTGCTCTACACTAAACTACGCTGTTTCAGAAGTTTTCTAGTTATTTTTATTCTTTTTTTAGTTTTTCGATGTTTCTCATGTTGCGTATGTGTTGTGCTGCTTAGTTACACTACTCTACGCTGCTGCAGAAGATTTCATACTTTTATGAGTTTTTCGATGTTTCTCCTTGTGAATATGGGTTGTGCTGGTTTCTAAATTACTCTACGCAGTTTCAGATGATTTGGAGTTATTACATTACTTTTCTGAGTTTTTCGAAGTTTCTCATGTTGCAAATGGGTTGTGTTGTGTTCTGCACTATTCTACACTGTTCCAGACGATTTCGAGTTATTGTATTACTTTTTTCAGTTTTTCGAAGTTTCTCATGTTGCATATGTGTTGCGCTGGGTGCTTAACTACTCTACGCTGTTTCAGAGGCGTTCAAGTTATTTTTATACTTCTTTCAGTTGTTCGAAGTTTCTCCTGTTGCATATGGGTTGTGCTGTGTTTTGCACTACTCTACACTGTTCCAGAAGATTTCGAGTTATTTTTTACACTTTTTTGAGTTTTTCGAAGTTTCTCCTGGTGCATATGGGTTGTGCTGGGTTCAAACTACTCTATGATGTTTCAGAGGTTTTTGAGTTATTTCATTACTTTTTTGAGTTTGTCGAAGTTTCTCATGTTGCCTGTGTGTTGTGCTGCTAAATTACACTACTCTACGCTGCTGCAGAAGATTTCATACTTTTATGAGTTTTTCGAAGTTTCTCCTGGTGAATATGGGTTGTGCTGGTTTCGAAACTACTCTACGCTGTTTCAGAGATTTTCGAGTTATTTCATTACTTTTTTGAGTTTTTCGAAGTTTCTCATGTTGCATATAGGTTGTGCTGGGTTCTACTCTACTCAACGCTGTTCCAGAAGATTTCGAGTTATTTTTTATACTTTTTTCAGTTTTTCGAAGTTTCTCCTGGTGCATATGGGTTGTGCTGGGTTCAAACTACTCGACGCTGTTTCAGAGGTTTTCGAGTTATTTCATTACTTTTTTGAGTTTGTCGACGTTTCTCATGTTGCATGTGTGTTGTGCTGTGTTCTATACTACACTACGCTGTTTCAGAAGTTTTCTATTTATTTTTCTACTCTTTTTAGTTTTTCGATGTTTCTCATGTTGCGTTGTTGTTGTGCTGGTTACTTACACTACTCTACGCTGCTGCAGAAGATTTCATACTTTTATGAGTTTTTCGAAGTTTCTCCTGGTGAATATGGGTTGTGCTTTTTTCTAAACAACTCTACGCTGTTTCAGTGATTTTCGAGTTATTTCATTACTTTTTTGAGTTTTTCGAAGTTTCTCCTGGTGAATATGGGTTGTGCTTTTTTCTAAACAACTCTACGCTGTTTCAGTGATTTTCGAGTTATTTCATTACTTTTTTGAGTTTTTCGAAGTTTCTCCTGGTGAATATGGGTTGCGCTGGTTTCTAAACTACTCTCCGCTGTTTCAGAGGTTTTCGAGTTATTTCATTACTATTCTGAGTTGTTCGAAGTTGTCCTGGTGCATATGGGTTGTGCTGGGTTCTAACCTACTCTACGCAGTTTCAGAGGCGTTCAAGTTATTTTATTACTTTTTGCAGTTTTTCGAAGTTTCTCCTGGTGCATATGGGTTGTGCTGGGTTCAAACTACTCGACGCTGTTTCAGAGGTTTTCGAGTTATTTCATTACTTTTTTGAGTTTGTCGAAGTTTCTCATGTTGCATGTGTGTTGTGCTGGGTTCTTAACTACTCTGCGCTGTTTCAGAAGATTTCAAGTTATTTTTATACTTTTTTGAGTTTTGCGAAGTTTCTGCTGTTGCATATGGGTTGTGCTGTGTTCTACACTACACTACGCTGTTTCAGAAGTTTTCGAGTTATTTTTATACTCTTTTTAGTGTTTCGATGTTTCTCATGTTGCCTATGTGTTGTGCTGCTTAGTTACACTACTCTACGTTGCTGCAGAAGATTTGGAGTTATTTTTATACTTTTGTTTGAGTTTTTCGAAGTTTCTCCTGGTGCATGTGGGTTGTGCTGGGTTCTACACTACTCTACACTGTTCCAGAAGAATTCGAGTTATTTTTATACTTTTTTGAGTTTTTCGAAGTTTCTCATACTGCCTGTGTGTTGTGCTGTGTTCTACATTACACTACGCTGTTTCAGAAGTTTTCGAGTTATTCTTATACTTTTTTTAGTTTTTCGATGTTTCTCATGTTGCCTATGTGTTGTGCTGCTTAGTTACACTACTCTACGCTGCTGCAGAAGATTTCACACTTTTTTGAGTTTTTCGAAGTTTCTCATGTTGCATATAGGTTGTGCTGGGTTCTACTCTACTCAACGCTGTTCCAGAAGATTTCGAGTTATTTTTTATACTTTTTTCAGTTTTTCGAAGTTTCTCCTGGTGCATATGGGTTGTGCTGGGTTCAAACTACTCGACGCTGTTTCAGAGGTTTTCCAGTTATTTCATTACTTTTTTGAGTTTGTCGACGTTTCTCATGTTGCATGTGTGTTGTGCTGTGTTCTATACTACACTACGCTGTTTCAGAAGTTTTCTAGTTATTTTTATACTCTTTTTAGTTTTTCGATGTTTCTCATGTTGCGTTGTTGTTGTGCTGCTTAGTTACACTACTCTACGCTGCTGCAGAAGATTTCATACTTTTATGAGTTTTTCGAAGTTTCTCCTGGTGAATATGGGTTGTGCTTTTTTCTAAACAACTCTACGCTGTTTCAGTGATTTTCGAGTTATTTCATTACTTTTTTGAGTTTTTCGAAATTTCTCCTGGTGAATATGGGTTGTGCTTTTTTCTAAACAACTCTACGCTGTTTCAGTGATTTTCGAGTTATTTCATTACTTTTTTGAGTTTTTCGAAGTTTCTCCTGGTGAATATGGGTTGCGCTGGTTTCTAAACTACTCTCCGCTGTTTCAGAGGTTTTCGAGTTATTTCATTACTATTCTGAGTTGTTCGAAGTTGTCCTGGTGCATATGGGTTGTGCTGGGTTCTAACCTACTCTACGCAGTTTCAGAGGCGTTCAAGTTATTTTATTACTTTTTTCAGTTTTTCGAAGTTTCTCCTGGTGCATATGGGTTGTGCTGGGTTCAAACTACTCGACGCTGTTTCAGAGGTTTTCGAGTTATTTCATTACTTTTTTGAGTTTGTCGAAGTTTCTCATGTTGCATGTGTGTTGTGCTGGGTTCTTAACTACTCTACGCTGTTTCAGAAGATTTCAAGTTATTTTTATACTTTTTTGAGTTTTGCGAAGTTTCTGCTGTTACATATGGGTTGTGCTGTGTTCTACACTACACTACGCTGTTTCAGAAGTTTTCGAGTCATTTTTATACTCTTTTTAGTGTTTCGATGTTTCTCATGTTGCCTATGTGTTGTGCTGCTTAGTTACACTACTCTACGTTGCTGCAGAAGATTTGGAGTTATTTTTATACTTTTGTTTGAGTTTTTCGAAGTTTCTCCTGGTGCATGTGGGTTGTGCTGGGTGCTACACTACTCTACACTGTTCCAGAAGAATTCGAGTTATTTTTATACTTTTTTGAGTTTTTCGAAGTTTCTCATATTGCATGTGTGTTGTGCTGTGTTCTACATTACACTACGCTGTTTCAGAAGTTTTCGAGTTATTCTTATACTTTTTTTTAGTTTTTCGATGTTTCTCATGTTGCCTATGTGTTGTGCTGCTTAGTTACACTACTCTACGCTGCTGCAGAAGATTTCATACTTTTTTGAGTTTTTCGAAGTTTCTCATGTTGCATATAGGTTGTGCTGGGTTCTACTCTACTCAACGCTGTTCCAGAAGATTTCGAGTTATTTTTTATACTTTTTTCAGTTTTTCGAAGTTTCTCCTGGTGCATATGGGTTGTGCTGGGTTCAAACTACTCGACGCTGTTTCAGAGGTTTTCGAGTTATTTCATTACTTTTTTGAGTTTTTCGACGTTTCTCATGTTGCATGTGTGTTGTGCTGTGTTCTATACTACACTACGCTGTTTCAGAAGTTTTCTATTTATTTTTCTACTCTTTTTAGTTTTTCGATGTTTCTCATGTTGCGTTGTTGTTGTGCTGGTTACTTACACTACTCTACGCTGCTGCAGAAGATTTCATACTTTTATGAGTTTTTCGAAGTTTCTCCTGGTGAATATGGGTTGTGCTTTTTTCTAAACAACTCTACGCTGTTTCAGTGATTTTCGAGTTATTTCATTACTTTTTTGAGTTTTTCGAAGTTTCTCCTGGTGAATATGGGTTGTGCTTTTTTCTAAACAACTCTACGCTGTTTCAGTGATTTTCGAGTTATTTCATTACTTTTTTGAGTTTTTCGAAGTTTCTCCTGGTGAATATGGGTTGCGCTGGTTTCTAAACTACTCTCCGCTGTTTCAGAGGTTTTCGAGTTATTTCATTACTATTCTGAGTTGTTCGAAGTTGTCCTGGTGCATATGGGTTGTGCTGGGTTCTAACCTACTCTACGCAGTTTCAGAGGCGTTCAAGTTATTTTATTACTTTTTGCAGTTTTTCGAAGTTTCTCCTGGTGCATATGGGTTGTGCTGGGTTCAAACTACTCGACGCTGTTTCAGAGGTTTTCGAGTTATTTCATTACTTTTTTGAGTTTGTCGAAGTTTCTCATGTTGCATGTGTGTTGTGCTGGGTTCTTAACTACTCTGCGCTGTTTCAGAAGATTTCAAGTTATTTTTATACTTTTTTGAGTTTTGCGAAGTTTCTGCTGTTGCATATGGGTTGTGCTGTGTTCTACACTACACTACGCTGTTTCAGAAGTTTTCGAGTTATTTTTATACTCTTTTTAGTGTTTCGATGTTTCTCATGTTGCCTATGTGTTGTGCTGCTTAGTTACACTACTCTACGTTGCTGCAGAAGATTTGGAGTTATTTTTATACTTTTGTTTGAGTTTTTCGAAGTTTCTCCTGGTGCATGTGGGTTGTGCTGGGTTCTACACTACTCTACACTGTTCCAGAAGAATTCGAGTTATTTTTATACTTTTTTGAGTTTTTCGAAGTTTCTCATACTGCCTGTGTGTTGTGCTGTGTTCTACATTACACTACGCTGTTTCAGAAGTTTTCGAGTTATTCTTATACTTTTTTTAGTTTTTCGATGTTTCTCATGTTGCCTATGTGTTGTGCTGCTTAGTTACACTACTCTACGCTGCTGCAGAAGATTTCACACTTTTTTGAGTTTTTCGAAGTTTCTCATGTTGCATATAGGTTGTGCTGGGTTCTACTCTACTCAACGCTGTTCCAGAAGATTTCGAGTTATTTTTTATACTTTTTTCAGTTTTTCGAAGTTTCTCCTGGTGCATATGGGTTGTGCTGGGTTCAAACTACTCGACGCTGTTTCAGAGGTTTTCCAGTTATTTCATTACTTTTTTGAGTTTGTCGACGTTTCTCATGTTGCATGTGTGTTGTGCTGTGTTCTATACTACACTACGCTGTTTCAGAAGTTTTCTAGTTATTTTTATACTCTTTTTAGTTTTTCGATGTTTCTCATGTTGCGTTGTTGTTGTGCTGCTTAGTTACACTACTCTACGCTGCTGCAGAAGATTTCATACTTTTATGAGTTTTTCGAAGTTTCTCCTGGTGAATATGGGTTGTGCTTTTTTCTAAACAACTCTACGCTGTTTCAGTGATTTTCGAGTTATTTCATTACTTTTTTGAGTTTTTCGAAATTTCTCCTGGTGAATATGGGTTGTGCTTTTTTCTAAACAACTCTACGCTGTTTCAGTGATTTTCGAGTTATTTCATTACTTTTTTGAGTTTTTCGAAGTTTCTCCTGGTGAATATGGGTTGCGCTGGTTTCTAAACTACTCTCCGCTGTTTCAGAGGTTTTCGAGTTATTTCATTACTATTCTGAGTTGTTCGAAGTTGTCCTGGTGCATATGGGTTGTGCTGGGTTCTAACCTACTCTACGCAGTTTCAGAGGCGTTCAAGTTATTTTATTACTTTTTTCAGTTTTTCGAAGTTTCTCCTGGTGCATATGGGTTGTGCTGGGTTCAAACTACTCGACGCTGTTTCAGAGGTTTTCGAGTTATTTCATTACTTTTTTGAGTTTGTCGAAGTTTCTCATGTTGCATGTGTGTTGTGCTGGGTTCTTAACTACTCTACGCTGTTTCAGAAGATTTCAAGTTATTTTTATACTTTTTTGAGTTTTGCGAAGTTTCTGCTGTTGCATATGGGTTGTGCTGTGTTCTACACTACACTACGCTGTTTCAGAAGTTTTCGAGTTATTTTTATACTCTTTTTAGTGTTTCGATGTTTCTCATGTTGCCTATGTGTTGTGCTGCTTAGTTACACTACTCTACGTTGCTGCAGAAGATTTGGAGTTATTTTTATACTTTTGTTTGAGTTTTTCGAAGTTTCTCCTGGTGCATGTGGGTTGTGCTGGGTTCTACACTACTCTACACTGTTCCAGAAGAATTCGAGTTATTTTTATACTTTTTTGAGTTTTTCGAAGTTTCTCATATTGCATGTGTGTTGTGCTGTGTTCCACATTACACTACGCTGTTTCAGAAGTTTTCGAGTTATTCTTATACTTTTTTTAGTTTTTCGATGTTTCTCATGTTGCCTATGTGTTGTGCTGCTTAGTTACACTACTCTACGCTGCTGCAGAAGATTTCATACTTTTTTGAGTTTTTCGAAGTTTCTCCTGGTGAATATGGGTTGTGCTGGTTTCTACTCTACTCAACGCTGTTCCAGAAGATTTCGAGTTATTTTTTATACTTTTTTCAGTTTTTCGAAGTTTCTCCTGGTGCATATGGGTTGTGCTGGGTTCAAACTACTCGACGCTGTTTCAGAGGTTTTCGAGTTATTTCATTACTTTTTTGAGTTTGTCGACGTTTCTCATGTTGCATGTGTGTTGTGCTGTGTTCTATACTACACTACGCTGTTTCAGAAGTTTTCTAGTTATTTTTATACTCTTTTTAGTTTTTCGATGTTTCTCATGTTGCGTTGTTGTTGTGCTGCTTAGTTACACTACTCTACGCTGCTGCAGAAGATTTCATACTTTTTTGAGTTTGTCGACGTTTCTCATATTGCATGTGTGTTGTGCTGTGTTCTACATTACACTACGCTGTTTCAGAAGTTTTCGAGTTATTCTTATACTTTTTTTTAGTTTTTCGATGTTTCTCATGTTGCCTATGTGTTGTGCTGCTTAGTTACACTACTCTACGCTGCTGCAGAAGATTTCATACTTTTTTGAGTTTTTCGAAGTTTCTCCTGGTGAATATGGGTTGTGCTGGTTTCTAAATTACTCTACGCTGTTTCAGAGATTTTCCAGTTATTTCATTAATTTTTGAGTTTTTCGAAGTTTCTCATGTTGCATATGTGTTGCGCTGGGTGCTTAACTACTCTACGCTGTTTCAGAGGTTTTAAAGTTATTTTTTACACTTTTTTGAGTTTTTCGAAGTACCTCCTGGTGCATATGGGTTGTGCTGGGTTCTACACTACTCTACACTGTTCCAGAACAATTCGAGTTATTTTTATACTCTTTTTAGTGTTTCGATGTTTCTCATGTTGCCTATGTGTTGTGCTGCTTAGTTACACTACTCTACGTTGCTGCAGAAGATTTGGAGTTATTTTTATACTTTTGTTTGAGTTTTTCGAAGTTTCTCCTGGTGCATGTGGGTTGTGCTGGGTTCTACACTACTCTACACTGTTCCAGAAGAATTCGAGTTATTTTTATACTTTTTTGAGTTTTTCGAAGTTTCTCATATTGCATGTGTGTTGTGCTGTGTTCCACATTACACTACGCTGTTTCAGAGGTTTTCTAGTTATTTCATTACTTTTCAGTGTTTTTAGAAGTTTCTCCAGGTGCATGTGTGTTTTGCTGTGCTCTACACTAAACTACGCTGTTTCAGAAGTTTTCTAGTTATTTTTATTCTTTTTTTAGTTTTTCGATGTTTCTCATGTTGCGTATGTGTTGTGCTGCTTAGTAACACTACTCTACGCTGCTGCAGAAGATTTCATACTTTTATGAGTTTTTCGAAGTTTCTCCTTGTGAATATGGGTTGTGCTGGTTTCTAAATTACTCTACGCAGTTTCAGATGATTTGGAGTTATTACATTACTTTTCTGAGTTTTTCGAAGTTTCGCATGTTGCAAATGGGTTGTGTTGTGTTCTGCACTATTCTACACTGTTCCAGACGATTTCGAGTTATTGTATTACTTTTTTCAGTTTTTCGAAGTTTCTCATGTTGCATATGTGTTGCGCTGGGTGCTTAACTACTCTACGCTGTTTCAGAGATTTTCGAGTTATTTGATTACTTTTTTCAATTGTTCGAAGTTTCTCCTGTTGCATATGGGTTGTGCTGTGTTTTGCACTACTCTACACTGTTCCAGAAGATTTCCAGTTTTTTTTACACTTTTTTGAGTTTTTCGAAGTTTCTCCTGGTGCATATGGGTTGTGCTGGGTTCTAACCTACTCTACGCTGTTTCAGAGGTTTTTGAGTTATTCCATTACTTTTTTGAGTTTGTCGAAGTTTCGCATGTTGCCTGTGTGTTGTGCTGCTAAATTACACTACTCTACGCTGCTGCAGAAGATTTCATACTTTTCTGAGTTTTTCGAAGTTTCTCCTGGTGAATATGGGTTTTGCTGGTTTCGAAACAACTCTACGCTGTTTCAGAGATTTTAGAGTTATTTCATTACTTTTTTGAGTTTTTCGAAGTTTCTCATGTTGCATATATGTTGTGCTGGGTGCTTAACTACACTACGCTGTTTCAGAAGTTAACGAGTTATTTTTATACTTTTTTGATTTTGTCGAAGTTTCTCCTGGTGCATATAGGTTGTGCTGGGTTCTACTCTACTCAACGCTGTTCCAGAAGATTTCGAGTTATTTTTTATACTTTTTTCAGTTTTTCGAAGTTTCTCCTGGTGAATATGGGTTGCGCTGGTTTCTAAACTACTCTCCGCTGTTTCAGAGGTTTTCGAGTTATTTCATTACTATTCTGAGTTTGTCGACGTTTCACATGTTGAATGTGTGTTGTGCTGTGTTCTATACTACACTACGCTGTTTCAGAAGTTTTCTAGTTATTTTTATACTCTTTTTAGTTTTTCGATGTTTCTCATGTTGCGTTGTTGTTGTGCTGCTTAGTTACACTACTCTACGCTGCTGCAGAAGATTTCATACTTTTATGAGTTTTTCGAAGTTTCTCCTGGTGAATATGGGTTGTGCTTTTTTCTAAACAACTCTTCGCTGTTTCAGTGATTTTCGAGTTATTTCATTACTTGTTTGAGTTTTTCGAAGTTTCTCCTGGTGAATATGGGTTGTGCTGGTTTCTAAACTACTCTCCGCTGTTTCAGAGGTTTTCCTGTTATTTCATTACTTTTTTGAGTTTTTCGAAGTTTCTCCTGGTGAATATGGGTTGTGCTGGTTTCTAAATTACTCTACGCAGTTTCAGATGATTTGGAGTTATTACATTACTTTTCTGAGTTTTTCGAAGTTTCTCATGTTGCAAATGGGTTGTGTTGTGTTCTGCACTATTCTACACTGTTCCAGACGATTTCGAGTTATTGTATTACTTTTTTCAGTTTTTCGAAGTTTCTCATGTTGCATATGTGTTGCGCTGGGTGCTTAACTACTCTACGCTGTTTCAGAGATTTTCGAGTTATTTCATTACTTTTTTGAGTTTGTCGAAGCTTCTCATGTGTGTTGTGCTGCTAAATTACACTACTCTACGCTGCTGCAGAAGAGTTCATACTTTTCTGAGTTTTTCGAAGTTTCTCCTGGTGAATATGGGTTTTGCTGGTTTCGAAACTACTCTACACTGTTTCAGAGATTTTCCAGTTATTTCATTACTTTTTTGAGTTTGTCGACGTTTCTCATGTTGCATGTGTGTTGTGCTGTGTTCTATACTACACTACGCTGTTTCAGAGGTTTTCTAGTTATTTCATTACTTTTCAGTGTTTTTCGAAGTTTCTCCAGGTGCATGTGTGTTTTGCTGTGCTCTACACTACACTACGCTATTTCAGAAGTTTTCTAGTTATTTTTATACTTTTTTTAGTTTTTCGATGTTTCTCATGTTGCGTTGTTGTTGTGCTGCTTAGTTACACTACTCTACGCTGCTGCAGAAGATTTCATACTTTTATGAGTTTTTCGAAGTTTCTCCTGGTGAATATGGGTTGTGCTTTTTTCCAAACAACTCTACGCTGTTTCAGTGATTTTCGAGTTATTTCATTACATTTTTGAGTTTTTCGAAGTTTCTCCTGGTGAATATGGGTTGTGCTGATTTCTAAACTACTCTCCGCTGTTTCAGAGTTTTTCGAGTTATTTCATTACTATTCTGAGTTGTTCGAAGTTTCGCCTGTTGCATATGGGTTGTGCTGTGTTCTCCAATACATTACGCTGTTTCAGAAGTTTTCGAGTTATTTTTATACTCTTTTTAGTGTTTCGATGTTTCTCATGTTGCCTATGTGTTGTGCTGCTTAGTTACACTACTCTACGTTGCTGCAGAAGATTTGGAGTTATTTTTATACTTTTGTTTGAGTTTTTCGAAGTTTCTCCTGGTGCATGTGGGTTGTGCTGGGTTCTGCACTACTCTACACTGTTCCAGAAGAATTCGATTTATTTTTATACTTTTTTGAGTTTTTCGAAGTTTCTCATATTGCATGTGTGTTGTGCTGTGTTCTACATTACACTACGCTGTTTCAGAGGTTTTCTAGTTATTTCATTACTTTTCAGTGTTTTTCGAAGTTTCTCCAGGTGCATGTGTGTTTTGCTGTGCTCTACACTAAACTACGCTGTTTCAGAAGTTTTCTAGTTATTTTTATTCTTTTTTTAGTTTTTCGATGTTTCTCATGTTGCGTATGTGTTGTGCTGCTTAGTAACACTACTCTACGCTGCTGCAGAAGATTTCATACTTTTATGAGTTTTTCGAAGTTTCTCCTTGTGAATATGGGTTGTGCTGGTTTCTAAATTACTCTACGCAGTTTCAGATGATTTGGAGTTATTACATTACTTTTCTGAGTTTTTCGAAGTTTCTCATGTTGCAAATGGGTTGTGTTGTGTTCTGCACTATTCTACACTGTTCCAGACGATTTCGAGTTATTGTATTACTTTTTTCAGTTTTTCGAAGTTTCTCATGTTGCATATGTGTTGCGCTGGGTGCTTAACTACTCTACGTTGTTTCAGAGATTTTCGAGTTATTTCATTACTTTTTTCAATTGTTCGAAGTTTCTCCTGTTGCATATGGGTTGTGCTGTGTTTTGCACTATTCTACACTGTTCCAGAAGATTTCCAGTTATTTTTTTACACTTTTTTGAGTTTTTCGAAGTTTCTCCTGGTGTATATGGGTTGTGCTGGTTTCGAAACTACTCTACGCTGTTTCAGAGATTTTCGAGTTATTTCATTACTTTTTTGAGTTTTTCGAAGTTTCTCATGTTGCATATATGTTGTGCTGGGTGCTTAACTACACTACGCTGTTTCAGAAGTTAACGAGTTATTTTTATACTTTTTTGATTTTGTCGAAGTTTCTCCTGGTGCATATAGGTTGTGCTGGGTTCTACTCTACTCAACGCTGTTCCAGAAGATTTCGAGTTATTTTTTATACTTTTTTCAGTTTTTCGAAGTTTCTCCTGGTGCATATGGGTTGTGCTGGGTTCAAACTACTCGATGCTGTTTCAGAGGTTTTCGAGTTATTTCATTACTATTCTGAGTTGTTCGAAGTTGTCCTGGTGCATATGGGTTGTGCTGGGTTCTAACCTACTCTACGCAGTTTCAGAGGCGTTCAAGTTATTTTATTACTTTTTTCAGTTTTTCGAAGTTTCTCCTGGTGCATATGGGTTGTGCTGGGTTCAAACTACTCGACGCTGTTTCAGAGGTTTTCGAGTTATTTCATTACTTTTTTGAGTTTGTCGAAGTTTCTCATGTTGCATGTGTGTTGTGCTGGGTTCTTAACTACTCTACGCTGTTTCAGAAGATTTCAAGTTATTTTTATACTTTTTTGAGTTTTGCGAAGTTTCTGCTGTTACATATGGGTTGTGCTGTGTTCTACACTACACTACGCTGTTTCAGAAGTTTTCGAGTCATTTTTATACTCTTTTTAGTGTTTCGATGTTTCTCATGTTGCCTATGTGTTGTGCTGCTTAGTTACACTACTCTACGTTGCTGCAGAAGATTTGGAGTTATTTTTATACTTTTGTTTGAGTTTTTCGAAGTTTCTCCTGGTGCATGTGGGTTGTGCTGGGTGCTACACTACTCTACACTGTTCCAGAAGAATTCGAGTTATTTTTATACTTTTTTGAGTTTTTCGAAGTTTCTCATATTGCATGTGTGTTGTGCTGTGTTCTACATTACACTACGCTGTTTCAGAAGTTTTCGAGTTATTCTTATACTTTTTTTTAGTTTTTCGATGTTTCTCATGTTGCCTATGTGTTGTGCTGCTTAGTTACACTACTCTACGCTGCTGCAGAAGATTTCATACTTTTTTGAGTTTTTCGAAGTTTCTCATGTTGCATATAGGTTGTGCTGGGTTCTACTCTACTCAACGCTGTTCCAGAAGATTTCGAGTTATTTTTTATACTTTTTTCAGTTTTTCGAAGTTTCTCCTGGTGCATATGGGTTGTGCTGGGTTCAAACTACTCGACGCTGTTTCAGAGGTTTTCGAGTTATTTCATTACTTTTTTGAGTTTTTCGACGTTTCTCATGTTGCATGTGTGTTGTGCTGTGTTCTATACTACACTACGCTGTTTCAGAAGTTTTCTAGTTATTTTTATACTCTTTTTAGTTTTTCGATGTTTCTCATGTTGCGTTGTTGTTGTGCTGCTTAGTTACACTACTCTACGCTGCTGCAGAAGATTTCATACTTTTATGAGTTTTTCGAAGTTTCTCCTGGTGAATATGGGTTGTGCTTTTTTCTAAACAACTCTACGCTGTTTCAGTGATTTTCGAGTTATTTCATTACTTTTTTGAGTTTTTCGAAGTTTCTCCTGGTGAATATGGGTTGTGCTTTTTTCTAAACAACTCTACGCTGTTTCAGTGATTTTCGAGTTATTTCATTACTTTTTTGAGTTTTTCGAAGTTTCTCCTGGTGAATATGGGTTGCGCTGGTTTCTAAACTACTCTCCGCTGTTTCAGAGGTTTTCGAGTTATTTCATTACTATTCTGAGTTGTTCGAAGTTGTCCTGGTGCATATGGGTTGTGCTGGGTTCTAACCTACTCTACGCAGTTTCAGAGGCGTTCAAGTTATTTTATTACTTTTTTCAGTTTTTCGAAGTTTCTCCTGGTGCATATGGGTTGTGCTGGGTTCAAACTACTCGACGCTGTTTCAGAGGTTTTCGAGTTATTTCATTACTTTTTTGAGTTTGTCGAAGTTTCTCATGTTGCATGTGTGTTGTGCTGGGTTCTTAACTACTCTACGCTGTTTCAGAAGATTTCAAGTTATTTTTATACTTTTTTGAGTTTTGCGAAGTTTCTGCTGTTGCATATGGGTTGTGCTGTGTTCTACACTACACTACGCTGTTTCAGAAGTTTTCGAGTTATTTTTATACTCTTTTTAGTGTTTCGATGTTTCTCATGTTGCCTATGTGTTGTGCTGCTTAGTTACACTACTCTACGTTGCTGCAGAAGATTTGGAGTTATTTTTATACTTTTGTTTGAGTTTTTCGAAGTTTCTCCTGGTGCATGTGGGTTGTGCTGGGTTCTACACTACTCTACACTGTTCCAGAAGAATTCGAGTTATTTTTATACTTTTTTGAGTTTTTCGAAGTTTCTCATATTGCATGTGTGTTGTGCTGTGTTCTACATTACACTACGCTGTTTCAGAAGTTTTCGAGTTATTCTTATACTTTTTTTAGTTTTTCGATGTTTCTCATGTTGCCTATGTGTTGTGCTGCTTAGTTACACTACTCTACGCTGCTGCAGAAGATTTCATACTTTTTTGAGTTTTTCGAAGTTTCTCCTGGTGAATATGGGTTGTGCTGGTTTCTAAACTACTCTACGCTGTTTCAGAGATTTTCCAGTTATTTCATTAATTTTTGAGTTTTTCGAAGTTTCTCATGTTGCATATGTGTTGCGCTGGGTGCTTAACTACTCTACGCTGTTTCAGAGGTTTTAAAGTTATTTTTTCACTTTTTTGAGTTTTTCGAAGTATCTCCTGGTGCATATGGGTTGTGCTGGGTTCTACACTACTCTACACTGTTCCAGAACAATTCGAGTTATTTTTATACTCTTTTTAGTGTTTCGATGTTTCTCATGTTGCCTATGTGTTGTGCTGCTTAGTTACACTATTCTACGTTGCTGCAGAAGATTTGGAGTTATTTTTATACTTTTTGAGTTTTTCGAAGTTTCTCCTGGTGCATGTGGGTTGTGCTGGGTTCTACACTACTCTACACTGTTCCAGAAGAATTCGATTTATTTTTATACTTTTCAGTGTTTTTAGAAGTTTCTCCAGGTGCATGTGTGTTTTGCTGTGCTCTACACTAAACTACGCTGTTTCAGAAGTTTTCTAGTTATTTTTATTCTTTTTTTAGTTTTTCGATGTTTCTCATGTTGCGTATGTGTTGTGCTGCTTAGTAACACTACTCTACGCTGCTGCAGAAGATTTCATACTTTTATGAGTTTTTCGAAGTTTCTCCTTGTGAATATGGGTTGTGCTGGTTTCTAAATTACTCTACGCAGTTTCAGATGATTTGGAGTTATTACATTACTTTTCTGAGTTTGTCGAAGTTTCTCATGTGGCAAATGGGTTGTGTTGTGTTCTGCACTATTCTACACTGTTCCAGACGATTTCGAGTTATTGTATTAATTTTTTCAGTTTTTCGAAGTTTCTCATGTTGCATATGTGTTGCGCTGGGTGCTTAACTACTCTACGCTGTTTCAGAGATTTTCGAGTTATTTCATTACTTTTTTCAATTGTTCGAAGTTTCTCCTGTTGCATATGGGTTGTGCTGTGTTTTGCACTACTCTACACTGTTCCAGAAGATTTCCAGTTATTTTTTTACACTTTTTTGAGTTTTTCGAAGTTTCTCCTGGTGCATATGGGTTGTGCTGGGTTCTAACCTACTCTACGCTGTTTCAGAGGTTTTTGAGTTATTCCATTACTTTTTTGAGTTTGTCGAAGTTTCTCATGTTGCCTGTGTGTTGTGCTGCTAAATTACACTACTCTACGCTGCTGCAGAAGATTTCATACTTTTCTGAGTTTTTCGAAGTTTCTCCTGGTGAATATGGGTTTTGCTGGTTTCGAAACTACTCTACGCTGTTTCAGAGATTTTCGAGTTATTTCATTACTTTTTTCAATTGTTCGAAGTTTCTCCTGTTGCATATGGGTTGTGCTGTGTTTTGCACTACTCTACACTGTTCCAGAAGATTTCCAGTTATTTTTTTACACTTTTTTGAGTTTTTCGAAGTTTCTCCTGGTGCATATGGGTTGTGCTGGGTTCTAACCTACTCTACGCTGTTTCAGAGGTTTTTGAGTTATTCCATTACTTTTTTGAGTTTGTCGAAGTTTCTCATGTTGCCTGTGTGTTGTGCTGCTAAATTACACTACTCTACGCTGCTGCAGAAGATTTCATACTTTTCTGAGTTTTTCGAAGTTTCTCCTGGTGAATATGGGTTTTGCTGGTTTCGAAACTACTCTACGCTGTTTCAGAGATTTTCGAGTTATTTCATTACTTTTTTGAGTTTTTCGAAGTTTCTCATGTTGCATATATGTTGTGCTGGGTGCTTAACTACACTACGCTGTTTCAGAAGTTAACGAGTTATTTTTATACTTTTTTGATTTTGTCGAAGTTTCTCCTGGTGCATATAGGTTGTGCTGGGTTCTACTCTACTCAACGCTGTTCCAGAAGATTTCGAGTTATTTTTTATACTTTTTTCAGTTTTTCGAAGTTTCTCCTGGTGCATATGGGTTGTGCTGGGTTCAAACTACTCGACGCTGTTTCAGAGGTTTTCGAGTTATTTCATTACTTTTTTGAGTTTGTCGAAGTTTCTCATGTTGCATGTGTGTTGTGCTGGGTTCTTAACTATTCTACGCTGTTTCAGAAGATTTCAAGTTATTTTTATACTTTTTTGAGTTTTGCGAAGTTTCTGCTGTTGCATATGGGTTGTGCTGTGTTCTACACTACACTACGCTGTTTCAGAAGTTTTCGAGTTATTTTTATATTCTTTTTAGTGTTTCGATGTTTCTCATGTTGCCTATGTGTTGTGCTGCTTAGTTACACTACTCTACGTTGCTGCAGAAGATTTGGAGTTATTTTTATACTTTTGTTTGAGTTTTTCGAAGTTTCTCCTGGTGCATGTGGGTTGTGCTGGGTTCTGCACTACTCTACACTGTTCCAGAAGAATTCGATTTATTTTTATACTTTTTTGCGTTTTTCGAAGTTTCTCATATTGCATGTGTGTTGTGCTGTGTTCTACATTACACTACGCTGTTTCAGAGGTTTTCTAGTTATTTCATTACTTTTCAGTGTTTTTCGAAGTTTCTCCAGGTGCATGTGTGTTTTGCTGTGCTCTACACTAAACTACGCTGTTTCAGAAGATTTTGAGTTATTTTTTACACTTTTTTGAGTTTTTCGAAGTTTCTCCTGGTGCATATGGGTTGTGCTGGGTTCAAACTACTCTATGATGTTTCAGAGGTTTTTGAGTTATTTCATTACTTTTTTGAGTTTGTCGAAGTTTCTCATGTTGCCTGTGTGTTGTGCTGCTAAATTACACTACTCTACGCTGCTGCAGAAGATTTCATACTTTTATGAGTTTTTCGAAGTTTCTCCTGGTGAATATGGGTTGTGCTGGTTTCTAAACTACTCTACGCTGTTTCAGAGATTTTCGAGTTATTTCATTACTTTTTTGAGTTTTTCGAAGTTTCTCATGTTGCATATAGGTTGTGCTGGGTTCTACTCTACTCAACGCTGTTCCAGAAGATTTCGAGTTATTTTTTATACTTTTTTCAGTTTTTCGAAGTTTCTCCTGGTGCATATGGGTTGTGCTGGGTTCAAACTACTCGACGCTGTTTCAGAGGTTTTCGAGTTATTTCATTACTTTTTTGAGTTTGTCGACGTTTCTCATGTTGCATGTGTGTTGTGCTGTGTTCTATACTACACTACGCTGTTTCAGAAGTTTTCTAGTTATTTTTATACTCTTTTTAGTTTTTCGATGTTTCTCATGTTGCGTTGTTGTTGTGCTGCTTAGTTACACTACTCTACGCTGCTGCAGAAGATTTCATACTTTTATGAGTTTTTCGAAGTTTCTCCTGGTGAATATGGGTTGTGCTTTTTTCTAAACAACTCTACGCTGTTTCAGTGATTTTCGAGTTATTTCATTACTTGTTTGAGTTTTTCGAAGTTTCTCCTGGTGAATATGGGTTGTGCTGGTTTCTAAACTACTCTCCGCTGTTTCAGAGGTTTTCGAGTTATTTCATTACTTTTTTGAGTTTTTCGAAGTTTCTCCTGGTGAATATGGGTTGTGCTGGGTTCAAACTACTCGACGCTGTTTCAGAGGTTTTCGAGTTATTTCATTACTTTTTTGATTTTGTCGAAGTTTCTCATGTTGCATGTGTGTTGTGCTGGGTTCTTAACTACTCTACGCTGTTTCAGAAGATTTCAAGTTATTTTTATACTTTTTTGAGTTTTGCGAAGTTTCTGCTGTTGCATATGGGTTGTGCTGTGTTCTACACTACACTACGCTGTTTCAGAAGTTTTCGAGTTATTTTTATACTCTTTTTAGTGTTTCGATGTTTCTCATGTTGCCTATGTGTTGTGCTGCTTAGTTACACTACTCTACGTTGCTGCAGAAGATTTGGAGTTATTTTTATACTTTTGTTTGAGTTTTTCGAAGTTTCTCCTGGTGCATGTTGGTTGTGCTGGGTTCTACACTACTCTACACTGTTCCAGAAGAATTCGAGTTATTTTTATACTTTTTTGAGTTTTTCGAAGTTTCTCATATTGCATGTGTGTTGTGCTGTGTTCTACATTACACTACGCTGTTTCAGAAGTTTTCGAGTTATTCTTATACTTTTTTTAGTTTTTCGATGTTTCTCATGTTGCCTATGTGTTGTGCTGCTTAGTTACACTACTCTACGCTGCTGCAGAAGATTTCATACTTTTTTGAGTTTTTCGAAGTTTCTCATGTTGCATATAGGTTGTGCTGGGTTCTACTCTACTCAACGCTGTTCCAGAAGATTTCGAGTTATTTTTTATACTTTTTTCAGTTTTTCGAAGTTTCTCCTGGTGCATATGGGTTGTGCTGGGTTCAAACTACTCGACGCTGTTTCAGAGGTTTTCGAGTTATTTCATTACTTTTTTGAGTTTGTCGACGTTTCTCATGTTGCATGTGTGTTGTGCTATGTTCTATACTACACTACGCTGTTTCAGAAGTTTTCTAGTTATTTTTATACTCTTTTTAGTTTTTCGATGTTTCTCATGTTGCGTTGTTGTTGTGCTGCTTAGTTACACTACTCTACGCTGCTGCAGAAGATTTCATACTTTTATGAGTTTTTCGAAGTTTCTCCTGGTGAATATGGGTTGTGCTTTTTTCTAAACAACTCTACGCTGTTTCAGTGATTTTCGAGTTATTTCATTACTTGTTTGAGTTTTTCGAAGTTTCTCCTGGTGAATATGGGTTGTGCTGGTTTCTAAACTACTCTCCGCTGTTTCAGAGGTTTTCGAGTTATTTCATTACTTTTTTGAGTTTTTCGAAGTTTCTCCTGGTGAATATGGGTTGTGCTGGGTTCAAACTACTCGACGCTGTTTCAGAGGTTTTCGAGTTATTTCATTACTTTTTTGAGTTTGTCGAAGTTTCTCATGTTGCATGTGTGTTGTGCTGGGTTCTTAACTACTCTACGCTGTTTCAGAAGATTTCAAGTTATTTTTATACTTTTTTGAGTTTTGCGAAGTTTCTGCTGTTGCATATGGGTTGTGCTGTGTTCTACACTACACTACGCTGTTTCAGAAGTTTTCGAGTTATTTTTATACTCTTTTTAGTGTTTCGATGTTTCTCATGTTGCCTATGTGTTGTGCTGCTTAGTTACACTACTCTACGTTGCTGCAGAAGATTTGGAGTTATTTTTATACTTTTGTTTGAGTTTTTCGAAGTTTCTCCTGGTGCATATGGGTTGTGCTGGGTTCAAACTACTCGACGCTGTTTCAGAGGTTTTCGAGTTATTTCATTACTTTTTTGAGTTTGTCGACGTTTCTCATGTTGCATGTGTGTTGTGCTATGTTCTATACTACACTACGCTGTTTCAGAAGTTTTCTAGTTATTTTTATACTCTTTTTAGTTTTTCGATGTTTCTCATGTTGCGTTGTTGTTGTGCTGCTTAGTTACACTACTCTACGCTGCTGCAGAAGATTTCATACTTTTATGAGTTTTTCGAAGTTTCTCCTGGTGAATATGGGTTGTGCTTTTTTCTAAACAACTCTACGCTGTTTCAGTGATTTTCGAGTTATTTCATTACTTGTTTGAGTTTTTCGAAGTTTCTCCTGGTGAATATGGGTTGTGCTGGTTTCTAAACTACTCTCCGCTGTTTCAGAGGTTTTCGAGTTATTTCATTACTTTTTTGAGTTTTTCGAAGTTTCTCCTGGTGAATATGGGTTGTGCTGGGTTCAAACTACTCGACGCTGTTTCAGAGGTTTTCGAGTTATTTCATTACTTTTTTGAGTTTGTCGAAGTTTCTCATGTTGCATGTGTGTTATGCTGGGTTCTTAACTACTCTACGCTGTTTCAGAAGATTTCAAGTTATTTTTATACTTTTTTGAGTTTTGCGAAGTTTCTGCTGTTGCATATGGGTTGTGCTGTGTTCTACACTACACTACGCTGTTTCAGAAGTTTTCGAGTTATTTTTATACTCTTTTTAGTGTTTCGATGTTTCTCATGTTGCCTATGTGTTGTGCTGCTTAGTTACACTACTCTACGTTGCTGCAGAAGATTTGGAGTTATTTTTATACTTTTGTTTGAGTTTTTCGAAGTTTCTCCTGGTGCATGTTGGTTGTGCTGGGTTCTACACTACTCTACACTGTTCCAGAAGAATTCGAGTTATTTTTATACTTTTTTGAGTTTTTCGAAGTTTCTCATATTGCATGTGTGTTGTGCTGTGTTCTACATTACACTACGCTGTTTCAGAAGTTTTCGAGTTATTCTTATACTTTTTTTAGTTTTTCGATGTTTCTCATGTTGCCTATGTGTTGTGCTGCTTAGTTACACTACTCTACGCTGCTGCAGAAGATTTCATACTTTTTTGAGTTTTTCGAAGTTTCTCATGTTGCATATAGGTTGTGCTGGGTTCTACTCTACTCAACGCTGTTCCAGAAGATTTCGAGTTATTTTTTATACTTTTTTCAGTTTTTCGAAGTTTCTCCTGGTGCATATGGGTTGTGCTGGGTTCAAACTACTCGACGCTGTTTCAGAGGTTTTCGAGTTATTTCATTACTTTTTTGAGTTTGTCGACGTTTCTCATGTTGCATGTGTGTTGTGCTATGTTCTATACTACACTACGCTGTTTCAGAAGTTTTCTAGTTATTTTTATACTCTTTTTAGTTTTTCGATGTTTCTCATGTTGCGTTGTTGTTGTGCTGCTTAGTTACACTACTCTACGCTGCTGCAGAAGATTTCATACTTTTATGAGTTTTTCGAAGTTTCTCCTGGTGAATATGGGTTGTGCTTTTTTCTAAACAACTCTACGCTGTTTCAGTGATTTTCGAGTTATTTCATTACTTGTTTGAGTTTTTCGAAGTTTCTCCTGGTGAATATGGGTTGTGCTGGTTTCTAAACTACTCTCCGCTGTTTCAGAGGTTTTCGAGTTATTTCATTACTTTTTTGAGTTTTTCGAAGTTTCTCCTGGTGAATATGGGTTGTGCTGGGTTCAAACTACTCGACGCTGTTTCAGAGGTTTTCGAGTTATTTCATTACTTTTTTGAGTTTGTCGAAGTTTCTCATGTTGCATGTGTGTTGTGCTGGGTTCTTAACTACTCTACGCTGTTTCAGAAGATTTCAAGTTATTTTTATACTTTTTTGAGTTTTGCGAAGTTTCTGCTGTTGCATATGGGTTGTGCTGTGTTCTACACTACACTACGCTGTTTCAGAAGTTTTCGAGTTATTTTTATACTCTTTTTAGTGTTTCGATGTTTCTCATGTTGCCTATGTGTTGTGCTGCTTAGTTACACTACTCTACGTTGCTGCAGAAGATTTGGAGTTATTTTTATACTTTTGTTTGAGTTTTTCGAAGTTTCTCCTGGTGCATATGGGTTGTGCTGGGTTCAAACTACTCGACGCTGTTTCAGAGGTTTTCGAGTTATTTCATTACTTTTTTGAGTTTGTCGACGTTTCTCATGTTGCATGTGTGTTGTGCTATGTTCTATACTACACTACGCTGTTTCAGAAGTTTTCTAGTTATTTTTATACTCTTTTTAGTTTTTCGATGTTTCTCATGTTGCGTTGTTGTTGTGCTGCTTAGTTACACTACTCTACGCTGCTGCAGAAGATTTCATACTTTTATGAGTTTTTCGAAGTTTCTCCTGGTGAATATGGGTTGTGCTTTTTTCTAAACAACTCTACGCTGTTTCAGTGATTTTCGAGTTATTTCATTACTTGTTTGAGTTTTTCGAAGTTTCTCCTGGTGAATATGGGTTGTGCTGGTTTCTAAACTACTCTCCGCTGTTTCAGAGGTTTTCGAGTTATTTCATTACTTTTTTGAGTTTTTCGAAGTTTCTCCTGGTGAATATGGGTTGTGCTGGGTTCAAACTACTCGACGCTGTTTCAGAGGTTTTCGAGTTATTTCATTACTTTTTTGAGTTTGTCGAAGTTTCTCATGTTGCATGTGTGTTGTGCTGGGTTCTTAACTACTCTACGCTGTTTCAGAAGATTTCAAGTTATTTTTATACTTTTTTGAGTTTTGCGAAGTTTCTGCTGTTGCATATGGGTTGTGCTGTGTTCTACACTACACTACGCTGTTTCAGAAGTTTTCGAGTTATTTTTATACTCTTTTTAGTGTTTCGATGTTTCTCATGTTGCCTATGTGTTGTGCTGCTTAGTTACACTACTCTACGTTGCTGCAGAAGATTTGGAGTTATTTTTATACTTTTGTTTGAGTTTTTCGAAGTTTCTCCTGGTGCATATGGGTTGTGCTGGGTTCAAACTACTCGACGCTGTTTCAGAGGTTTTCGAGTTATTTCATTACTTTTGTGAGTTTGTCGACGTTTCTCATGTTGCATGTGTGTTGTGCTATGTTCTATACTACACTACGCTGTTTCAGAAGTTTTCTAGTTATTTTTATACTCTTTTTAGTTTTTCGATGTTTCTCATGTTGCGTTGTTGTTGTGCTGCTTAGTTACACTACTCTACGCTGCTGCAGAAGATTTCATACTTTTATGAGTTTTTCGAAGTTTCTCCTGGTGAATATGGGTTGTGCTTTTTTCTAAACAACTCTACGCTGTTTCAGTGATTTTCGAGTTATTTCATTACTTGTTTGAGTTTTTCGAAGTTTCTCCTGGTGAATATGGGTTGTGCTGGTTTCTAAACTACTCTCCGCTGTTTCAGAGGTTTTCGAGTTATTTCATTACTTTTTTGAGTTTTTCGAAGTTTCTCCTGGTGAATATGGGTTGTGCTGGGTTCAAACTACTCGACGCTGTTTCAGAGGTTTTCGAGTTATTTCATTACTTTTTTGAGTTTGTCGAAGTTTCTCATGTTGCATGTGTGTTGTGCTGGGTTCTTAACTACTCTACGCTGTTTCAGAAGATTTCAAGTTATTTTTATACTTTTTTGAGTTTTGCGAAGTTTCTGCTGTTGCATATGGGTTGTGCTGTGTTCTACACTACACTACGCTGTTTCAGAAGTTTTCGAGTTATTTTTATACTCTTTTTAGTGTTTCGATGTTTCTCATGTTGCCTATGTGTTGTGCTGCTTAGTTACACTACTCTACGTTGCTGCAGAAGATTTGGAGTTATTTTTATACTTTTGTTTGAGTTTTTCGAAGTTTCTCCTGGTGCATGTTGGTTGTGCTGGGTTCTACACTACTCTACACTGTTCCAGAAGAATTCGAGTTATTTTTATACTTTTTTGAGTTTTTCGAAGTTTCTCATATTGCATGTGTGTTGTGCTGTGTTCTACATTACACTACGCTGTTTCAGAAGTTTTCGAGTTATTCTTATACTTTTTTTAGTTTTTCGATGTTTCTCATGTTGCCTATGTGTTGTGCTGCTTAGTTACACTACTCTACGCTGCTGCAGAAGATTTCATACTTTTTTGAGTTTTTCGAAGTTTCTCATGTTGCATATAGGTTGTGCTGGGTTCTACTCTACTCAACGCTGTTCCAGAAGATTTCGAGTTATTTTTTATACTTTTTTCAGTTTTTCGAAGTTTCTCCTGGTGCATATGGGTTGTGCTGGGTTCAAACTACTCGACGCTGTTTCAGAGGTTTTCGAGTTATTTCATTACTTTTTTGAGTTTGTCGACGTTTCTCATGTTGCATGTGTGTTGTGCTATGTTCTATACTACACTACGCTGTTTCAGAAGTTTTCTAGTTATTTTTATACTCTTTTTAGTTTTTCGATGTTTCTCATGTTGCGTTGTTGTTGTGCTGCTTAGTTACACTACTCTACGCTGCTGCAGAAGATTTCATACTTTTATGAGTTTTTCGAAGTTTCTCCTGGTGAATATGGGTTGTGCTTTTTTCTAAACAACTCTACGCTGTTTCAGTGATTTTCGAGTTATTTCATTACTTGTTTGAGTTTTTCGAAGTTTCTCCTGGTGAATATGGGTTGTGCTGGTTTCTAAACTACTCTCCGCTGTTTCAGAGGTTTTCGAGTTATTTCATTACTTTTTTGAGTTTTTCGAAGTTTCTCCTGGTGAATATGGGTTGTGCTGGGTTCAAACTACTCGACGCTGTTTCAGAGGTTTTCGAGTTATTTCATTACTTTTTTGAGTTTGTCGAAGTTTCTCATGTTGCATGTGTGTTGTGCTGGGTTCTTAACTACTCTACGCTGTTTCAGAAGATTTCAAGTTATTTTTATACTTTTTTGAGTTTTGCGAAGTTTCTGCTGTTGCATATGGGTTGTGCTGTGTTCTACACTACACTACGCTGTTTCAGAAGTTTTCGAGTTATTTTTATACTCTTTTTAGTGTTTCGATGTTTCTCATGTTGCCTATGTGTTGTGCTGCTTAGTTACACTACTCTACGTTGCTGCAGAAGATTTGGAGTTATTTTTATACTTTTGTTTGAGTTTTTCGAAGTTTCTCCTGGTGCATATGGGTTGTGCTGGGTTCAAACTACTCGACGCTGTTTCAGAGGTTTTCGAGTTATTTCATTACTTTTTTGAGTTTGTCGACGTTTCTCATGTTGCATGTGTGTTGTGCTATGTTCTATACTACACTACGCTGTTTCAGAAGTTTTCTAGTTATTTTTATACTCTTTTTAGTTTTTCGATGTTTCTCATGTTGCGTTGTTGTTGTGCTGCTTAGTTACACTACTCTACGCTGCTGCAGAAGATTTCATACTTTTATGAGTTTTTCGAAGTTTCTCCTGGTGAATATGGGTTGTGTTTTTTTCTAAACAACTCTACGCTGTTTCAGTGATTTTCGAGTTATTTCATTACTTGTTTGAGTTTTTCGAAGTTTCTCCTGGTGAATATGGGTTGTGCTGGTTTCTAAACTACTCTCCGCTGTTTCAGAGGTTTTCGAGTTATTTCATTACTTTTTTGAGTTTTTCGAAGTTTCTCCTGGTGAATATGGGTTGTGCTGGGTTCAAACTACTCGACGCTGTTTCAGAGGTTTTCGAGTTATTTCATTACTTTTTTGAGTTTGTCGAAGTTTCTCATGTTGCATGTGTGTTGTGCTGGGTTCTTAACTACTCTACGCTGTTTCAGAAGATTTCAAGTTATTTTTATACTTTTTTGAGTTTTGCGAAGTTTCTGCTGTTGCATATGGGTTGTGCTGTGTTCTACACTACACTACGCTGTTTCAGAAGTTTTCGAGTTATTTTTATACTCTTTTTAGTGTTTCGATGTTTCTCATGTTGCCTATGTGTTGTGCTGCTTAGTTACACTACTCTACGTTGCTGCAGAAGATTTGGAGTTATTTTTATACTTTTGTTTGAGTTTTTCGAAGTTTCTCCTGGTGCATGTTGGTTGTGCTGGGTTCTACACTACTCTACACTGTTCCAGAAGAATTCGAGTTATTTTTATACTTTTTTGAGTTTTTCGAAGTTTCTCATATTGCATGTGTGTTGTGCTGTGTTCTACATTACACTACGCTGTTTCAGAAGTTTTCGAGTTATTCTTATACTTTTTTTAGTTTTTCGATGTTTCTCATGTTGCCTATGTGTTGTGCTGCTTAGTTACACTACTCTACGCTGCTGCAGAAGATTTCATACTTTTTTGAGTTTTTCGAAGTTTCTCATGTTGCATATAGGTTGTGCTGGGTTCTACTCTACTCAACGCTGTTCCAGAAGATTTCGAGTTATTTTTTATACTTTTTTCAGTTTTTCGAAGTTTCTCCTGGTGCATATGGGTTGTGCTGGGTTCAAACTACTCGACGCTGTTTCAGAGGCTTTCGAGTTATTTCATTACTTTTTTGAGTTTGTCGACGTTTCTCATGTTGCATGTGTGTTGTGCTATGTTCTATACTACACTACGCTGTTTCAGAAGTTTTCTAGTTATTTTTATACTCTTTTTAGTTTTTCGATGTTTCTCATGTTGCATATATTGTTGTGCTGGGTGCTTAACTACACTACGCTGTTTCAGAAGTTTACGAGTTATTTTTATACTTTTTTGATTTTGTCGAAGTTTCTCCTGGTGCATATAGGTTGTGCTGGGTTCTACTCTACTCAACGCTGTTCCAGAAGATTTCGAGTTATTTTTTATTCTTTTTTCAGTTTTTCGAAGTTTCTCCTGGTGCATATGGGTTGTGCTGGGTTCAAATTACTCGACGCTGTTTCAGAGGTTTTCCAGTTATTTCATTACTTTTTTGAGTTTGTCGACGTTTCTCATGTTGCATGTGTGTTGTGCTGTGTTCTATACTACACTACACTGTTTCAGAGGTTTTCTAGTTATTTCATTACTTTTCAGTGTTTTTCGAAGTTTCTCCAGGTGCATGTGTGTTTTGCTGTGCTCTACACTACACTACGCTATTTCAGAAGTTTTCTAGTTATTTTTATACTTTTTTTAGTTTTTCGATGTTTCTCATGTTGCGTTGTTGTTGTGCTGCTTAGTTACACTACTCTACGCTGCTGCAGAAGATTTCATACTTTTATGAGTTTTTCAAAGTTTCTCCTGGTGAATATGGGTTGTGCTTTTTTCTAAACAACTCTACGCTGTTTCAGTGATTTTCGAGTTATTTCATTACTTTTTTGAGTTTTTCGAAGTTTCTCCTGGTGAATATGGGTTGTGCTGGTTTCTAAACTACTCTCCGCTGTTTCAGAGGTTTTCGAGTTATTTCATTACTATTCTGAGTTGTTCGAAGTTTGTCCTGGTGCATATGGGTTGTGCTGGGTTCTAACCTACTCTACGCAGTTTCAGAGGCGTTCAAGTTATTTTATTACTTTTTTCAGTTTTTCGAAGTTTCTCCTGGTGCATATGGGTAGTGCTGGGTTCAAACTACTCGACGCTGTTTCAGAGGTTTTCGAGTTATTTCATTACTTTTTTGAGTTTGTCGAAGTTTCTCATGTTGCATGTGTGTTGTGCTGGGTTCTTAACTACTCTACGCTGTTTCAGAAGATTTCAAGTTATTTTTATACTTTTTTGAGTTTTGCGAAGTTTCTGCTGTTGCATATGGGTTGTGCTGTGTTCTACACTATACTACGCTGTTTCAGAAGTTTTCGAGTTATTTTTATACTCTTTTTAGTGTTTCGATGTTTCTCATGTTGCATATGTGTTGTGCTGCTTAGTTACACTACTCTACGTTGCTGCAGAAGATTTGGAGTTATTTTTATACTTTTGTTTGAGTTTTTCGAAGTTTCTCCTGGTGCATGTGGGTTGTGCTGGGTTCTACACTACTCTACACTGTTCCAGAAGAATTCGATTTATTTTTATACTTTTTTGAGTTTTTCGAAGTTTCTCATATTGCATGTGTGTTGTGCTGTGTTCTACACTAAACTACGCTGTTTCAGAAGTTTTCTAGTTATTTTTATTCTTTTTTTAGTTTTTCGATGTTTCTCGTTGCGTATGTGTTGTGCTGCTTAGTTACACTACTCTACGCTGCTGCAAAAGATTTCATACTTTTATGAGTTTTTCGAAGTTTCTCCTTGTGAATATGGGTTGTGCTGGTTTCTAAATTACTCTACGCAGTTTCAGATGATTTGGAGTTATTACATTACTTTTCTGAGTTTTTCAAAGTTTCTCATATTGCATGTGTGTTGTGCTGTGTTCTACATTACACTACGCTGTTTCAGAGGTTTTCTAGTTATTTCATTACTTTTCAGTGTTTTTCGAAGTTTCTCCAGGTGCATGTGTGTTTTGCTGTGCTCTACACTAAACTACGCTGTTTCAGAAGATTTCGAGTTATTTGTTACACTTTTTTGAGTTTTTCGAAGTTTCTCCTGGTGCATATGGGTTGTGCTGGGTTCAAACTACTCGACGCTGTTTCAGAGGTTTTCGAGTTATTTCATTACTTTTTTGAGTTTGTCGACGTTTCTCATGTTGCATGTGTGTTGTGCTGTGTTCTATACTACACTACGCTGTTTCAGAAGTTTTCTAGTTATTTTTATACTCTTTTTAGTTTTTCGATGTTTCTCATGTTGCGTTGTTGTTGTGCTGCTTCGTTACACTACTCTACGCTGCTGCAGAAGATTTCATACTTTTATGAGTTTTTCAAAGTTTCTCCTGGTGAATATGGGTTGTGCTTTTTTCTAAACAACTCTACGCTGTTTCAGTGATTTTCGAGTTATTTCATTACTTTTTTGAGTTTTTCGAAGTTTCTCCTGGTGAATATGGGTTGTGCTGGTTTCTAAACTACTCTCCGCTGTTTCAGAGGTTTTCGAGTTATTTCATTACTATTCTGAGTTGTTCGAAGTTTGTCCTGGTGCATATGGGTTGTGCTGGGTTCTAACCTACTCTACGCAGTTTCAGAGGCGTTCAAGTTATTTTATTACTTTTTTCAGTTTTTCGAAGTTTCTCCTGGTGCATATGGGTTGTGCTGGGTTCAAACTACTCGACGCTGTTTCAGAGGTTTTCGAGTTATTTCATTACTTTTTTGAGTTTGTCGAAGTTTCTCATGTTGCATGTGTGTTGTGCTGGGTTCTTAACTACTCTACGCTTTTTCAGAAGTTTTCGAGTTATTTGTATACTCTTTTTAGTGTTTCGATGTTTCTCATGTTGCCTATGTGTTGTGCTGCTTAGTTACACTACTCTACGTTGCTGCAGAAGATTTGGAGTTATTTTTATACTTTTGTTTGAGTTTTTCGAAGTTTCTCCTGGTGCATGTGGGTTGTGCTGGGTTCTACACTACTCTACACTGTTCCAGAAGAATTCGATTTATTTTTATACTTTTTTGAGTTTTTCGAAGTTTCTCATATTGCCTGTGTGTTGTGCTGTGTTCTACACTAAACTACGCTGTTTCAGAAGTTTTCTAGTTATTTTTATTCTTTTTTTAGTTTTTCGATGTTTCTCGTTGCGTATGTGTTGTGCTGCTTAGTTACACTACTCTACGCTGCTGCAAATGATTTCATACTTTTATGAGTTTTTCGAAGTTTCTCCTTGTGAATATGGGTTGTGCTGGTTTCTAAATTACTCTACGCAGTTTCAGATGATTTGGAGTTATTACATTACTTTTCTGAGTTTTTCAAAGTTTCTCATATTGCATGTGTGTTGTGCTGTGTTCTACATTACACTACGCTGTTTCAGAGGTTTTCTAGTTATTTCATTACTTTTCAGTGTTTTTCGAAGTTTCTCCAGGTGCATGTGTGTTTTGCTGTGCTCTACACTAAACTACGCTGTTTCAGAAGATTTCGAGTTATTTGTTACACTTTTTTGAGTTTTTCGAAGTTTCTCCTGGTGCATATGGGTTGTGCTGGGTTCAAACTACTCTATGATGTTTCAGAGGTTTTTGAGTTATTTCATTACTTTTTTGAGTTTGTCGAAGTTTCTCATGTTGCCTGTGTGTTGTGCTGCTAAATTACACTACTCTACGCTGCTGCAGAAGATTTCATACTTTTATGAGTTTTTCGAAGTTTCTCCTGGTGAATATGGGTTGTGCTGGTTTCTAAACTACTCTACGCTGTTTCAGAGATTTTCGAGTTATTTCATTACTTTTTTGAGTTTTTCGAAGTTTCTCATGTTGCATATAGTTTGTGCTGGGTTCTACTCTACTCAACGCTGTTCCAGAAGATTTCGAGTTATTTTTTATACTTTTTTCAGTTTTTCGAAGTTTCTCCTGGTGCATATGGGTTGTGCTGGGTTCAAACTACTCGACGCTGTTTCAGAGGTTTTCGAGTTATTTCATTACTTTTTTGAGTTTGTCGACGTTTCTCATGTTGCATGTGTGTTGTGCTGTGTTCTATACTACACTACGCTGTTTCAGAAGTTTTCTAGTTATTTTTATACTCTTTTTAGTTTTTCGATGTTTCTCATGTTGCGTTGTTGTTGTGCTGCTTAGTTACACTACTCTACGCTGCTGCATAAGATTTCATACTTTTATGAGTTTTTCGAAGTTTCTCCTGGTGAATATGGGTTGTGCTTTTTTCTAAACAACTCTACGCTGTTTCAGTGATTTTCGAGTTATTTCATTACTTTTTTGAGTTTTTCGAAGTTTCTCCTGGTGAATATGGGTTGTGCTTTTTTCTAAACAATTCTACGCTGTTTCAGTGATTTTCGAGTTATTTCATTACTTTTTTGAGTTTTTCGAAGTTTCTCCTGGTGAATATGGGTTGCGCTGGTTTCTAAACTACTCTCCGCTGTTTCAGAGGTTTTCGAGTTATTTCATTACTATTCTGAGTTGTTCGAAGTTGTCCTGGTGCATATGGGTTGTGCTGGGTTCTAACCTACTCTACGCAGTTTCAGAGGCGTTCAAGTTATTTTATTACTTTTTTCAGTTTTTCGAAGTTTCTCCTGGTGCATATGGGTTGTGCTGGGTTCAAACTACTCGACGCTGTTTCAGAGGTTTTCGAGTTATTTCATTACTTTTTTGAGTTTGTCGAAGTTTCTCATGTTGCATGTGTGTTGTGCTGGGTTCTTAACTACTCTCCGCTGTTTCAGAAGTTTTCGAGTTATTTTTATACTCTTTTTAGTGTTTCGATGTTTCTCATGTTGCCTATGTGTTGTGCTGCTTAGTTACACTACTCTACGTTGCTGCAGAAGATTTGGAGTTATTTTTATACTTTTGTTTGAGTTTTTCGAAGTTTCTCCTGGTGCATGTGGGTTGTGCTGGGTTCTACACTACTCTACACTGTTCCAGAAGAATTCGATTTATTTTTATACTTTTTTGAGTTTTTCGAAGTTTCTCATATTGCATGTGTGTTGTGCTGTGTTCTACATTACACTACGCTGTTTCAGAGGTTTTCTAGTTATTTCATTACGTTTCAGTGTTTTTCGAAGTTTCTCCAGGTGCTTGTGTGTTTTGCTGTGCTCTACACTAAACTACGCTGTTTCAGAAGTTTTCTAGTTATTTTTATTCTTTTTTTAGTTTTTCGATGGTTCTCATGTTGCGTATGTGTTGTGCTGCTTAGTTACACTACTCTACGCTGCTGCAGAAGATTTCATACTTTTATGAGTTTTTCGAAGTTTCTCCTTGTGAATATGGGTTGTGCTGGTTTCTAAATTACTCTACGCAGTTTCAGATGATTTGGAGTTATTACATTACTTTTCTGAGTTTTTCGAAGTTTCTCATGTTGCAAATGGGTTGTGTTGTGTTCTGCACTATTCTACACTGTTCCAGACGATTTCGAGTTATTTTATTACTTTTTTCAGTTTTTCGAAGTTTCTCCTGTTGCATATATGTTGCGCTGGGTGCTTAACTACTCTACGCTGTTTCAGAGATTTTCCAGTTATTTCATTACTTTTTTGAGTTTTTCGATGTTTCTCATGTTGCGTATGTTTTGTGCAGCTTAGCTACACTACTCTACGCTGCTGCAGAAGATTTCATACTTTTATGAGTTTTTCGAAGTTTCTCCTGGTGAATATGGGTTGTGCTGGTTTCTAAACTACTCTACGCTGTTTCAGAGATTTTCGAGTTATTTCATTACTTTTTTGAGTTTTTCGAAGTTTCTCATGTTGCATATATGTTGTGCTGGGTGCTTAACTACACTACGCTGTTTCAGAAGTTTACGAGTTATTTTTATACTTTTTTGATTTTGTCGAAGTTTCTCCTGGTGCATATAGGTTGAGCTGGGTTCTACTCTACTCAACGCTGTTCCAGAAGATTTCGAGTTATTTTTTATTCTTTTTTCAGTTTTTCGAAGTTTCTCCTGGTGCATATGGGTTGTGCTGGGTTCAAACTACTCGACGCTGTTTCAGAGGTTTTCCAGTTATTTCATTACTTTTTTGAGTTTGTCGACGCTTCTCATGTTGCATGTGTGTTGTGCTGTGTTCTATACTACACTACGCTGTTTCAGAGGTTTTCTAGTTATTTCATTACTTTTCAGTGTTTTTCGAAGTTTCTCCAGGTGCATGTGTGTTTTGCTGTGCTCTACACTACACTACGCTATTTCAGAAGTTTTCTAGTTATTTTTATACTTTTATTAGTTTTTCGATGTTTCTCATGTTGCGTTGTTGTTGTGCTGCTTAGTTACACTACTCTACGCTGCTGCAGAAGATTTCATACTTTTATGAGTTTTTCAAAGTTTCTCCTGGTGAATATGGGTTGTGCTTTTTTCTAAACAACTCTACGCTGTTTCAGTGATTTTCGAGTTATTTCATTACTTTTTTGAGTTTTTCGAAGTTTCTCCTGGTGAATATGGGTTGTGCTGGTTTCTAAACTACTCTCCGCTGTTTCAGAGGTTTTCGAGTTATTTCATTACTATTCTGAGTTGTTCGAAGTTTCTCATGTTGCATGTGTGTTGTGCTGGGTTCTTAACTACTCTACGCTGTTTCAGAAGATTTCAAGTTATTTTTATACTTTTTTGAGTTTTGCGAAGTTTCTGCTGTTGCATATGGGTTGTGCTGTGTTCTACACTACACTACGCTGTTTCAGAAGTTTTCGAGTTATTTTTATACTCTTTTTAGTGTTTCGATGTTTCTCATGTTGCCTATGTGTTGTGCTGCTTAGTTACACTACTCTACGTTGCTGCAGAAGATTTGGAGTTATTTTTATACTTTTGTTTGAGTTTTTCGAAGTTTCTCCTGGTGCATGTGGGTTGTGCTGGGTTCTACACTACTCTACACTGTTCCAGAAGAATTCGATTTATTTTTATACTTTTTTGAGTTTTTCGAAGTTTCTCATATTGCATGTGTGTTGTGCTGTGTTCTACATTACACTACGCTGTTTCAGAGGTTTTCTAGTTATTTCATTACTTTTCAGTGTTTTTCGAAGTTTCTCCAGGTGCATGTGTGTTTTGCTGTGCTCTACACTAAACTACGCTGTTTCAGAAGATTTCGAGTTATTTGTTACACTTTTTTGAGTTTTTCGAAGTTTCTCCTGGTGCATATGGGTTGTGCTGGGTTCAAACTACTCTATGATGTTTCAGAGGTTTTTGAGTTATTTCATTACTTTTTTGAGTTTGTCGAAGTTTCTCATGTTGCCTGTGTGTTGTGCTGCTAAATTACACTACTCTACGCTGCTGCAGAAGATTTCATACTTTTTTCAGTTTTTCGAAGTTTCTCCTGGTGCATATGGGTTGTGCTGGGTTCAAACTACTCGACGCTGTTTCAGAGGTTTTCGAGTTATTTCATTACTTTTTTCAGTTTTTCGAAGTTTCTCCTGGTGCATATGGGTTGTGCTGGGTTCTTAACTACTCTACGCTGTTTCAGAAGATTTCGAGTTATTTTTATACTTTTTTGAGTTTTGCGATGTTTCGCCTGTTGCATATGGGTTGTGCTGTGTTCTACACTACATTACGCTGTTTCAGAAGTTTTCGAGTTATTTTTATACTCTTTTTAGTGTTTCGATGTTTCTCATGTTGCCTATGTGTTGTGCTGCTTAGTTACACTACTCTACGTTGCTGCAGAAGATTTGGAGTTATTTTTATACTTTTGTTTGAGTTTTTCGAAGTTTCTCCTGGTGCATGTGGGTTGTGCTGGGTTCTACACTACTCTACACTGTTCCAGAAGAATTCGATTTATTTTTATACTTTTTTGAGTTTTTCGAAGTTTCTCATATTGCATGTGTGTTGTGCTGTGTTCTACATTACACTACGCTGTTTCAGAGGTTTTCTAGTTATTTCATTACTTTTCAGTGTTTTTCGAAGTTTCTCCAGGTGCATGTGTGTTTTGCTGTGCTCTACACTAAACTACGCTGTTTCAGAAGTTTTCTAGTTATTTTTATTCTTTTTTTAGTTTTTCGATGGTTCTCATGTTGCGTATGTGTTGTGCTGCTTAGTTACACTACTCTACGCTGCTGCAGAAGATTTCATACTTTTATGAGTTTTTCGAAGTTTCTCCTTGTGAATATGGGTTGTGCTGGTTTCTAAATTACTCTACGCAGTTTCAGATGATTTGGAGTTATTACATTACTTTTCTGAGTTTTTCGAAGTTTCTCATGTTGCAAATGGGTTGTGTTGTGTTCTGCACTATTCTGCACTGTTCCAGACGATTTCGAGTTATTTTATTACTTTTTTCAGTTTTTCGAAGTTTCTCCTGGTGAATATGGGTTGTGCTGGTTTCTAAACTACTCTACGCTGTTTCAGAAGATTTCGAGTTATTTTTATACTTTTTTGAGTTTTGCGAAGTTTCTGCTGTTGCATATGGGTTGTGCTGTGTTCTACACTACACTACGCTGTTTCAGAAGTTTTCGAGTTATTTTTATACTCTTTTTAGTGTTTCGATGTTTCTCATGTTGCCTATGTGTTGTGCTGCTTAGTTACACTACTCTACGTTGCTGCAGAAGATTTCATACTTTTCTGAGTTTTTCGAAGTTTCTCCTGGTGAATATGGGTTTTGCTGGTTTCGAAACTACTCTACGCTGTTTCAGAGATTTTCCAGTTATTTCATTACTTTTTTGAGTTTTTCGATGTTTCTCATGTTGCGTATGTTTTGTGCAGCTTTGCTACACTACTCTACGCTGCTGCAGAAGATTTCATACTTTTATGAGTTTTTCGAAGTTTCTCCTGGTGAATATGGGTTGTGCTGGTTTCTAAACTACTCTACGCTGTTTCAGAGATTTTCGAGTTATTTCATTACTTTTTTGAGTTTTTCGAAGTTTCTCATGTTGCATATATGTTGTGCTGGGTGCTTAACTACACTACGCTGTTTCAGAAGTTTACGAGTTATTTTTATACTTTTTTGATTTTGTCGAAGTTTCTCCTGGTGCATATAGGTTGTGCTGGGTTCTACTCTACTCAACGCTGTTCCAGAAGATTTCGAGTTATTTTTTATTCTTTTTTCAGTTTTTCGAAGTTTCTCCTGGTGCATATGGGTTGTGCTGGGTTCAAACTACTCGACGCTGTTTCAGAGGTTTTCCAGTTATTTCATTACCTTTTTGAGTTTGTCGACGCTTCTCATTTTGCATGTGTGTTGTGCTGTGCTCTACACTACACTACGCTATTTCAGAAGTTTTCTAGTTATTTTTATACTTTTTTTTAGTTTTTCGATGTTTCTCATGTTGCGTTGTTGTTGTGCTGCTTAGTTACACTACTCTACGCTGCTGCAGAAGATTTCATACTTTTATGAGTTTTTCAAAGTTTCTCCTGGTGAATATGGGTTGTGCTTTTTTCTAACCTACTCTACGCAGTTTCAGAGGCGTTCAAGTTATTTTATTACTTTTTTCAGTTTTTCGAAGTTTCTCCTGGTGAATATGGGTTGTGCTGGTTTCTAAACTACTCTCCGCTGTTTCAGAGGTTTTCGAGTTATTTCATTACTATTCTGAGTTGTTCGAAGTTTGTCCTGGTGCATATGGGTTGTGCTGGGTTCTGCACTACTCTACACTGTTCCAGAAGAATTCGATTTATTTTTATACTTTTTTGAGTTTTTCGAAGTTTCTCATATTGCATGTGTGTTGTGCTGTGTTCTACATTACACTACGCTGTTTCAAAGGTTTTCTAGTTATTTCATTACTTTTCAGTGTTTTTCGAAGTTTCTCCAGGTGCATGTGTGTTTTGCTGTGCTCTACACTAAACTACGCTGTTTCAGAAGTTTTCTAGTTATTTTTATTCTTTTTTTAGTTTTTCGATGTTTCTCATGTTGCGTATGTGTTGTGCTGCTTAGTTACACTACTCTACGCTGCTGCAGAAGATTTCATACTTTTATGAGTTTTTCGAAGTTTCTCCTTGTGAATATGGGTTGTGCTGGTTTCTAAATTACTCTACGCAGTTTCAGATGATTTGGAGTTATTACATTACTTTTCTGAGTTTTTCGAAGCTTCTCATGTTGCAAATGGGTTGTGTTGTGTTCTGCACTATTCTACACTGTTCCAGACGATTTCGAGTTATTTTTTACACTTTTTTGAGTTTTTCGAAGTTTCTCCTGGTGCATATGGGTTGTGCTGGGTTCTAACCTACTCTACGCTATTTCAGAGGCGTTCAAGTTATTTTTATACTTTTTTCAGTTTTTCGAAGTTTCTCCTGTTGCACATGGGTTGTGCTGTGTTTTGCACTACTCTCCACTGTTCCAGAAGATTACGAGTTATTTTATTACTTTTTTCAGTTTTTCGAAGTTTCTCCTGGTGCATATGGGTTGTGCTGGGTTCAAACTACTCTATGATGTTTCAGAGGTTTTTGAGTTATTTCATTACTTTTTTGAGTTTGTCGAAGTTTCTCATGTTGCCTGTGTGTTGTGCTGCTAAATTACACTACTCTACGCTGCTGCAGAAGATTTCATACTTTTCTGAGTTTTTCGAAGTTTCTCCTGGTGAATATGGGTTTTGCTGGTTTCGAAACTACTCTACGCTGTTTCAGAGATTTTCCAGTTATTTCATTACTTTTTTGAGTTTTTCGAAGTTTCTCATGTTGCATATATGTTGTGCTGGGTGCTTAACTACACTACGCTGTTTCAGAAGTTAACGAGTTAATTTTATACTTTTTTGATTTTGTCGAAGTTTCTCCTGGTGCATATAGGTTGTGCTGGGTTCTACTCTACTCAACGCTGTTCCAGAAGATTTCGAGTTATTTTTTATACTTTTTTCAGTTTTTCGAAGTTTCTCCTGGTGCATATGGGTTGTGCTGGGTTCAAACTACTCGATGCTGTTTCAGAGGTTTTCGAGTTATTTCATTACTATTCTGAGTTGTTCGAAGTTGTCCTGGTGCATAATGGGTTGTGCTGGGTTCTAACCTACTCTACGCAGTTTCAGAGGTTTTCTAGTTATTTCATTACTTTGCAGTGTTTTTCGAAGTTTCTCCAGGTGCATGTGTGTTTTGCTGTGCTCTACACTACACTACGCTATTTCAGAAGTTTTCTAGTTATTTTTATACTTTTTTTAGTTTTTCGATGTTTCTCATGTTGCGTTGTTGTTGTGCTGCTTAGTTACACTACTCTACGCTGCTGCAGAAGATTTCATACTTTTATGAGTTTTTCAAAGTTTCTCCTGGTGAATATGGGTTGTGCTTTTTTCTAAACAACTCTACGCTGTTTCAGTGATTTTCGAGTTATTTCATTACTTTTTTGAGTTTTTCGAAGTTTCTCCTGGTGAATATGGGTTGTGCTGGTTTCTAAACTACTCGACGCTGTTTCAGAGGTTTTCCAGTTATTTCATTACTTTTCAGTGTTTTTCGAAGTTTCTCCAGGTGCATGTGTGTTTTGCTGTGCTCTACACTACACTACGCTATTTCAGAAGTTTTCTAGTTATTTTTATACTTTTTTTAGTTTTTCGATGTTTCTCATGTTGCGTTGTTGTTGTGCTGCTTCGTTACACTACTCTACGCTGCTGCAGAAGATTTCATACTTTTCTGAGTTTTTCGAAGTTTCTCCTGGTGAATATGGGTTTTGCTGGTTTCGAAACTACTCTACGCTGTTTCAGAGATTTTCCAGTTATTTCATTACTTTTTTGAGTTTTTCGATGTTTCTCATGTTGCGTATGTTTTGTGCAGCTTAGCTACACTACTCTACGCTGCTGCAGAAGATTTCATACTTTTATGAGTTTTTCGAAGTTTCTCCTGGTGAATATGGGTTGTGCTGGTTTCTAAACTACTCTACGCTGTTTCAGAGATTTTCGAGTTATTTCATTACTTTTTTGAGTTTTTCGAAGTTTCTCATGTTGCATATATGTTGTGCTGGGTGCTTAACTACACTACGCTGTTTCAGAAGTTAACGAGTTATTTTTATACTTTTTTGATTTTGTCGAAGTTTCTCCTGGTGCATATAGGTTGTGCTGGGTTCTACTCTACTCAACGCTGTTCCAGAAGATTTCGAGTTATTTTTTATACTTTTTTCAGTTTTTCGAAGTTTCTCCTGGTGAATATGGGTTTTGCTGGTTTCGAAACTACTCTACGCTGTTTCAGAGATTTTCGAGTTATTTCATTACTTTTTTGAGTTTGTCGAAGTTTCTCATGTTGCATGTGTGTTGTGCTGGGTTCTTAACTACTCTACGCTGTTTCAGAAGATTTCAAGTTATTTTTATACTTTTTTGAGTTTTGCGAAGTTTCTGCTGTTGCATATGGGTTGTGCTGTTTTCTACACTACACTACGCTGTTTCAGAAGTTTTCGAGTTATTTTTATACTCTTTTTAGTGTTTCGATGTTTCTCATGTTGCCTATGTGTTGTGCTGCTTAGTTACACTACTCTACGTTGCTGCAGAAGATTTGGAGTTATTTTTATACTTTTGTTTGAGTTTTTCGAAGTTTCTCCTGGTGCATGTGGGTTGTGCTGGGTTCTACACTACTCTACACTGTTCCAGAAGAATTCGATTTATTTTTATACTTTTTTGAGTTTTTCGAAATTTCTCATATTGCATGTGTGTTGTGCTCTGTTCTACATTACACTACGCTGTTTCAGAGGTTTTCTAGTTATTTGATTACTTTTCAGTGTTTTTCGAAGTTTCTCCAGGTGCATGTGTGTTTTGCTGTGCTCTACACTAAACTACGCTGTTTCAGAAGTTTTCTAGTTATTTTTATTCTTTTTTTAGTTTTTCGATGTTTCTCATGTTGCGTATGTGTTGTGCTGCTTAGTTACACTACTCTACGCTGCTGCAGAAGATTTTATACTTTTATGAGTTTTTCGAAGTTTCTCCTTGTGAATATGGGTTGTGCTGGTTTCTAAATTACTCTACGCAGTTTCAGATGATTTGGAGTTATTACATTACTTTTCTGAGTTTTTCGAAGTTTCTCATGTTGCAAATGGGTTGTGCTGGTTGTTAAACTATTCTAAGCTGTTTCAGAGATTTTCGAGTTATTTCATTACTTTTTTGAGTTTTTCGAAGTTTCTCATGTTGCATATATGTTGTGCTGGGTGCTTAACTGCACTGTTCCAGACGATTTCGAGTTATTTTATTACTTTTTTCAGTTTTTCGAAGTTTCTCCTGGTGAATATGGGTTGTGCTGGTTGTTAAACTATTCTAAGCTGTTTCAGAGATTTTCGAGTTATTTCATTACTTTTTTGAGTTTTTCGAAGTTTCTCATGTTGCATATATGTTGTGCTGGGTGCTTAACTACACTACGCTGTTTCAGAAGTTTACGAGTTATTTTTATACTTTTTTGATTTTGTCGAAGTTTCTCCTGGTGCATATAGGTTGTGCTGGGTTCTACTCTACTCAACGCTGTTCCAGAAGATTTCGAGTTATTTTTTATTCTTTTTCAGTTTTTCGAAGTTTCTCCTGGTGCATATGGGTTGTGCTGGGTTCAAACTACTCGACGCTGTTTCAGAGGTTTTCCAGTTATTTCATTACTTTTTTGAGTTTGTCGACGCTTCTCATGTTGCATGTGTGTTGTGCTGTGTTCTATACTACACTACGCTGTTTCAGAGGTTTTCTAGTTATTTCATTACTTTTCAGTGTTTTTCGAAGTTTCTCCAGGTGCATGTGTGTTTTGCTGTGCTCTACACTACACTACGCTATTTCAGAAGTTTTCTAGTTATTTTTATACTTTTTTTAGTTTTTCGATGTTTCTCATGTTGCGTTGTTGTTGTGCTGCTTAGTTACACTACTCTACGCTGCTGCAGAAGATTTCATACTTTTATGAGTTTTTCGAAGTTTCTCCTGGTGAATATGGGTTGTGCTTTTTTCTAAACAACTCTATGCTGTTTCAGTGATTTTCGAGTTATTCCATTACTTTTTTGAGTTTTTCGAAGTTTGTCCTGGTGCATATGGGTTGTGCTGGGTTCTAACCTACTCTACGCTGTTTCAGAGGCGTTCAAGTTATTTTTATACTTTTTTCAGTTTTTCGAAGTTTCTCCTGGTGCATATGGGTTGTGCTGGGTTCAAACTACTCGACGCTGTTTCAGAGGTTTTCGAGTTATTTCATTACTTTTTTGAGTTTGTCGAAGTTTCTCATGTTGCATGTGTGTTGTGCTGGGTTCTTAACTACTCTCCGCTGTTTCAGAAGGTTTCGAGTTATTTTTATACTCTTTTTAGTGTTTCGATGTTTCTCATGTTGCCTATGTGTTGTGCTGCTTAGTTACACTACTCTACGTTGCTGCAGAAGATTTGGAGTTATTTTTATACTTTTGTTTGAGTTTTTCGAAGTTTCTCCTGGTGCATGTGGGTTGTGCTGGGTTCTACACTACTCTACACTGTTCCAGAAGAATTCGATTTATTTTTATACTTTTTTGAGTTTTTCGAAGTTTCTCATATTGCATGTGTGTTGTGCTGTGTTCTACATTACACTACGCTGTTTCAGAGGTTTTCTAGTTATTTCATTACTTTTCAGTGTTTTTCGAAGTTTCGCCAGGTGCATGTGTGTTTTGCTGTGCTCTACACTAAACTACGCTGTTTCAGAAGTTTTCTAGTTATTTTTATTCTTTTTTTAGTTTTTCGATGGTTCTCATGTTGCGTATGTGTTGTGCTGCTTAGTTACACTACTCTACGCTGCTGCAGAAGATTTCATACTTTTATGAGTTTTTCGAAGTTTCTCCTTGTGAATATGGGTTGTGCTGGTTTCTAAATTACTCGACGCAGTTTCAGATGATTTGGAGTTATTACATTACTTTTCTGAGTTTTTCGAAGTTTCTCATGTTGCAAATGGGTTGTGTTGTGTTCTGCACTATTCTACACTGTTCCAGACGATTTCGAGTTATTTTATTACTTTTTTCAGTTTTTCGAAGTTTCTCATGTTGCATATGTGTTGCGCTGGGTGCTTAACTACTCTACGCTGTTTCAGAGATTTTCCAGTTATTTCATTACTTTTTTGAGTTTTTCGATGTTTCTCATGTTGCGTATGTTTTGTGCAGCTTAGCTACACTACTCTACGCTGCTGCAGAAGATTTCATACTTTTATGAGTTTTTCGAAGTTTCTCCTGGTGAATATGGGTTGTGCTGGTTTCTAAACTATTCTACGCTGTTTCAGAGATTTTCGAGTTATTTCATTACTTTTTTGAGTTTTTCGAAGTTTCTCATGTTGCATATATGTTGTGCTGGGTGCTTAACTACACTACGCTGTTTCAGAAGTTTACGAGTTATTTTTATACTTTTTTGATTTTGTCGAAGTTTCTCCTGGTGCATATAGGTTGTGCTGGGTTCTACTCTACTCAACGCTGTTCCAGAAGATTTCGAGTTATTTTTTATTCTTTTTCAGTTTTTCGAAGATTCTCCTGGTGCATATGGGTTGTGCTGGGTTCAAACTACTCGACGCTGTTTCAGAGGTTTTCCAGTTATTTCATTACTTTTTTGAGTTTGTCGACGCTTCTCATGTTGCATGTGTGTTGTGCTGTGTTCTATACTACACTACGCTGTTTCAGAGGTTTTCTAGTTATTTCATTACTTTTCAGTGTTTTTCGAAGTTTCTCCAGGTGCATGTGTGTTTTGCTGTGCTCTACACTACACTACGCTATTTCAGAAGTTTTCTAGTTATTTTTATACTTTTTTTAGTTTTTCGATGTTTCTCATGTTGCGTTGTTGTTGTGCTGCTTAGTTACACTACTCTACGCTGCTGCAGAAGATTTCATACTTTTATGAGTTTTTCGAAGTTTCTCCTGGTGAATATGGGTTGTGCTGGTTTCTAAACTATTCTACGCTGTTTCAGAGATTTTCCAGTTATTTCATTACTTTTCTGAGTTGTTCCAAGTTTCTCCTGGTGAATATGGGTTGTGCTTTTTTCTAAACAACTCTATGCTGTTTCAGTGATTTTCGAGTTATTCCATTACTTTTTTGAGTTTTTCGAAGTTTGTCCTGGTGCATATGGGTTGTGCTGGGTTCTAACCTACTCTACGCTGTTTCAGAGGCGTTCAAGTTATTTTTATACTTTTTTCAGTTTTTCGAAGTTTCTCCTGGTGCATATGGGTTGTGCTGGGTTCAAACTACTCGACGCTGTTTCAGAGGTTTTCGAGTTATTTCATTACTTTTTTGAGTTTGTCGAAGTTTCTCATGTTGCATGTGTGTTGTGCTGGGTTCTTAACTACTCTCCGCTGTTTCAGAAGTTTTCGAGTTATTTTTATACTCTTTTTAGTGTTTCGATGTTTCTCATGTTGCCTATGTGTTGTGCTGCTTAGTTACACTACTCTACGTTGCTGCAGAAGATTTGGAGTTATTTTTATACTTTTGTTTGAGTTTTTCGAAGTTTCTCCTGGTGCATGTGGGTTGTGCTGGGTTCTACACTACTCTACACTGTTCCAGAAGAATTCGATTTATTTTTATACTTTTTTTAGTTTTTCGATGTTTCTCATGTTGCGTATGTGTTGTGCTGCTTAGTTACACTACTCTACGCTGCTGCAGAAGATTTCATACTTTTATGAGTTTTTCGAAGTTTCTCCTTGTGAATATGGGTTGTGCTGGTTTCTAAATTACTCGACGCAGTTTCAGATGATTTGGAGTTATTACATTACTTTTCTGAGTTTTTCGAAGTTTCTCATGTTGCAAATGGGTTGTGTTGTGTTCTGCACTATTCTACACTGTTCCAGACGATTTCGAGTTATTTTATTACTTTTTTCAGTTTTTCGAAGTTTCTCATGTTGCATATGTGTTGCGCTGGGTGCTTAACTACTCAACGCTGTTTCAGAGATTTTCCAGTTATTTCATTACTTTTTTGAGTTTTTCGATGTTTCTCATGTTGCGTATGTTTTGTGCAGCTTAGCTACACTACTCTACGCTGCTGCAGAAGATTTCATACTTTTATGAGTTTTTCGAAGTTTCTCCTGGTGAATATGGGTTGTGCTGGTTTCTAAACTATTCTACGCTGTTTCAGAGATTTTCGAGTTATTTCATTACTTTTTTGAGTTTTTCGAAGTTTCTCATGTTGCATATATGTTGTGCTGGGTGCTTAACTACACTACGCTGTTTCAGAAGTTTACGAGTTATTTTTATACTTTTTTGATTTTGTCGAAGTTTCTCCTGGTGCATATAGGTTGTGCTGGGTTCTACTCTACTCAACGCTGTTCCAGAAGATTTCGAGTTATTTTTTATTCTTTTTCAGTTTTTCGAAGTTTCTCCTGGTGCATATGGGTTGTGCTGGGTTCAAACTACTCGACGCTGTTTCAGAGGTTTTCCAGTTATTTCATTACTTTTTTGAGTTTGTCGACGCTTCTCATGTTGCATGTGTGTTGTGCTGTGTTCTATACTACACTACGCTGTTTCAGAGGTTTTCTAGTTATTTCATTACTTTTCAGTGTTTTTCGAAGTTTCTCCAGGTGCATGTGTGTTTTGCTGTGCTCTACACTACACTACGCTATTTCAGAAGTTTTCTAGTTATTTTTATACTTTTTTTAGTTTTTCGATGTTTCTCATGTTGCGTTGTTGTTGTGCTGCTTAGTTACACTACTCTACGCTGCTGCAGAAGATTTCATACTTTTATGAGTTTTTCGAAGTTTCTCCTGGTGAATATGGGTTGTGCTGGTTTCTAAACTATTCTACGCTGTTTCAGAGATTTTCCAGTTATTTCATTACTTTTCTGAGTTGTTCCAAGTTTCTCCTGGTGAATATGGGTTGTGCTTTTTTCTAAACAACTCTATGCTGTTTCAGTGATTTTCGAGTTATTCCATTACTTTTTTGAGTTTTTCGAAGTTTGTCCTGGTGCATATGGGTTGTGCTGGGTTCTAACCTACTCTACGCTGTTTCAGAGGCGTTCAAGTTATTTTTATACTTTTTTCAGTTTTTCGAAGTTTCTCCTGGTGCATATGGGTTGTGCTGGGTTCAAACTACTCGACGCTGTTTCAGAGGTTTTCGAGTTATTTCATTACTTTTTTGAGTTTGTCGAAGTTTCTCATGTTGCATGTGTGTTGTGCTGGGTTCTTAACTACTCTCCGCTGTTTCAGAAGTTTTCGAGTTATTTTTATACTCTTTTTAGTGTTTCGATGTTTCTCATGTTGCCTATGTGTTGTGCTGCTTAGTTACACTACTCTACGTTGCTGCAGAAGATTTGGAGTTATTTTTATACTTTTGTTTGAGTTTTTCGAAGTTTCTCCTGGTGCATGTGGGTTGTGCTGGGTTCTACACTACTCTACACTGTTCCAGAAGAATTCGATTTATTTTTATACTTTTTTTAGTTTTTCGATGTTTCTCATGTTGCGTATGTGTTGTGCTGCTTAGTTACACTACTCTACGCTGCTGCAGAAGATTTCATACTTTTATGAGTTTTTCGAAGTTTCTCCTTGTGAATATGGGTTGTGCTGGTTTCTAAATTACTCTACGCAGTTTCAGATGATTTGGAGTTATTACATTACTTTTCTGAGTTTTTCGAAGTTTCTCATGTTGCAAATGGGTTGTGTTGTGTTCTGCACTATTCTACACTGTTCCAGACGATTTCGAGTTATTTTATTACTTTTTTCAGTTTTTCGAAGTTTCTCATGTTGCATATGTGTTGCGCTGGGTGCTTAACTACTCTACGCTGTTTCAGAGATTTTCGAGTTATTTCATTACTTTTTTCAATTTTTCGAAGTTTCTCCTGTTGCATATGGGTTATGCTGTGTTTTGCACTACTCTACACTGTTCCAGAAGATTTCGAGTTATTTTTTACACTTTTTTGAGTTTTTCGAAGTTTCTCCTGGTGCATATGGGTTGTGCTGGGTTCTAACATACTCTACGCTATTTCAGAGGCGTTCAAGTTATTTTTATACTTTTTTCAGAATTTCGAAGTTTCTCCTGTTGCACATGGGTTGTGCTGTGTTTTGCACTACTCTCCACTGTTCCAGAAGATTACGAGTTATTTTATTACTTTTTTCAGTTTTTCGAAGTTTCTCCTGGTGCATATGGGTTGTGCTGGGTTCAAACTACTCTGTGATGTTTCAGAAGTTTTTGAGTTATTTCATTACTTTTTTGAGTTTGTCGAAGTTTCTCATGTTGCCTGTGTGTTGTGCTGCTAAATTACACTACTCTACGCTGCTGCAGAAGATTTCATACTTTTCTGAGTTTTTCGAAGTTTCTCCTGGTGCATATGGGTTGTGCTGGGTTCAAACTACTCTATGATGTTTCAGAGGTTTTTGAGTTATTTCATTACTTTTTTGAGTTTGTCGAAGTTTCTCATGTTGCCTGTGTGTTGTGCTGCTAAATTACACTACTCTACGCTGCTGCAGAAGATTTCATACTTTTCTGAGTTTTTCGAAGTTTCTCCTGGTGAATATGGGTTTTGCTGGTTTCGAAACTACTCTACGCTGTTTCAGAGATTTTCGAGTTATTTCATTACTTTTTTGAGTTTTTCGAAGTTTCTCATGTTGCATATATGTTGTGCTGGGTGCTTAACTACACTACGCTGTTTCAGAAGTTAACGAGTTAATTTTATACTTTTTTGATTTTGTCGAAGTTTCTCCTGGTGCATATAGGTTGTGCTGGGTTCTACTCTACTCAACGCTGTTCCAGAAGATTTCGAGTTATTTTTTATACTTTTTTCAGTTTTTCGAAGTTTCTCCTGGTGCATATGGGTTGTGCTGGGTTCAAACTACTCGATGCTGTTTCAGAGGTTTTCGAGTTATTTCATTACTATTCTGCGTTGTTCGAAGTTGTCCTGGTGCATAATGGGTTGTGCTGGGTTCTAACCTACTCTACGCAGTTTCAGAGGTTTTCTAGTTATTTCATTACTTTGCAGTGTTTTTCGAAGTTTCTCCAGGTGCATGTGTGTTTTGCTGTGCTCTACACTACACTACGCTATTTCAGAAGTTTTCTAGTTATTTTTATACTTTTTTTAGTTTTTCGATGTTTCTCATGTTGCGTTGTTGTTGTGCTGCTTAGTTGCACTACTCTACGCTGCTGCAGAAGATTTCATACTTTTATGAGTTTTTCAAAGTTTCTCCTGGTGAATATGGGTTGTGCTTTTTTCTAAACAACTCTACGCTGTTTCAGTGATTTTCGAGTTATTTCATTACTTTTTTGAGTTTTTCGAAGTTTCTCCTGGTGAATATGGGTTGTGCTGGTTTCTAAACTACTCGACGCTGTTTCAGAGGTTTTCCAGTTATTTCATTACTTTTCAGTGTTTTTCGAAGTTTCTCCAGGTGCATGTGTGTTTTGCTGTGCTCTACACTACACTACGCTATTTCAGAAGTTTTCTAGTTATTTTTATACTTTTTTTAGTTTTTCGATGTTTCTCATGTTGCGTTGTTGTTGTGCTGCTTCGTTACACTACTCTACGCTGCTGCAGAAGATTTCATACTTTTCTGAGTTTTTCGAAGTTTCTCCTGGTGAATATGGGTTTTGCTGGTTTCGAAACTACTCTACGCTGTTTCAGAGATTTTCCAGTTATTTCATTACTTTTTTGAGTTTTTCGATGTTTCTCATGTTGCGTATGTTTTGTGCAGCTTAGCTACACTACTCTACGCTGCTGCAGAAGATTTCATACTTTTATGAGTTTTTCGAAGTTTCTCCTGGTGAATATGGGTTGTGCTGGTTTCTAAACTACTCTACGCTGTTTCAGAGATTTTCGAGTTATTTCATTACTTTTTTGAGTTTTTCGAAGTTTCTCATGTTGCATATATGTTGTGCTGGGTGCTTAACTACACTGCGCTGTTTCAGAAGTTTACGAGTTATTTTTATACTTTTTTGATTTTGTCGAAGTTTCTCCTGGTGCATATAGGTTGTGCTGGGTTCTACTCTACTCAACGCTGTTCCAGAAGATTTCGAGTTATTTTTTATTCTTTTTTCAGTTTTTCGAAGTTTCTCCTGGTGCATATGGGTTGTGCTGGGTTCAAACTACTCGACGCTGTTTCAGAGGTTTTCCATTCTTTCATTACCTTTTTGAGTTTGTCGACGCTTCTCATTTTGCATGTGTGTTGTGCTGTGCTCTACACTACACTACGCTATTTCAGAAGTTTTCTAGTTATTTTTATACTTTTTTTTAGTTTTTCGATGTTTCTCATGTTGCGTTGTTGTTGTGCTGCTTAGTTACACTACTCTACGCTGCTGCAGAAGATTTCATACTTTTATGAGTTTTTCAAAGTTTCTCCTGGTGAATATGGGTTGTGCTTTTTTCTAAACAATTCTACGCTGTTTCAGTGATTTTCGAGTTATTTCATTACTTTTTTGAGTTTTTCGAAGTTTCTCCTGGTGAATATGGGTTGTGCTGGTTTCTAAACTACTCTCCGCTGTTTCAGAGGTTTTCGAGTTATTTCATTACTATTCTGAGTTGTTCGAAGTTTGTCCTGGTGCATATGGGTTGTGCTGGGTTCTAACCTACTCTACGCTGTTTCAGAGGCGTTCAAGTTATTTTTATACTTTTTTCAGTTTTTCGAAGTTTCTCCTGGTGCATATGGGTTGTGCTGGGTTCAAACTACTCGACGCTGTTTCAGAGGTTTTCGAGTTATTTCATTACTTTTTTGAGTTTGTCGAAGTTTCTCATGTTGCATGTGTGTTGTGCTGGGTTCTTAACTACTCTCCGCTGTTTCAGAAGTTTTCGAGTTATTTTTATACTCTTTTTAGTGTTTCGATGTTTCTCATGTTGCCTATGTGTTGTGCTGCTTAGTTACACTACTCTACGTTGCTGCAGAAGATTTGGAGTTATTTTTATACTTTTGTTTGAGTTTTTCGAAGTTTCTCCTGGTGCATATGGGTTGTGCTGGGTTCTACACTACTCTACACTGTTCCAGAAGAATTCGATTTATTTTTATACTTTTTTGAGTTTTTCGAAGTTTCTCATATTGCATGTGTGTTGTGCTGTGTTCTACATTACACTACGCTGTTTCAGAGGTTTTCTAGTTATTTCATTACTTTTCAGTGTTTTTCGAAGTTTCTCCAGGTGCATGTGTGTTTTGCTGTGCTCTACACTAAACTACGCTGTTTCAGAAGTTTTCTAGTTATTTTTATTCTGTTTTTAGTTTTTCGATGTTTCTCATGTTGCGTATGTGTTGTGCTGCTTAGTTACACTACTCTACGCTGCTGCAGAAGATTTCATACTTTTATGAGTTTTTCGAAGTTTCTCCTTGTGAATATGGGTTGTGCTGGTTTCTAAATTACTCCACGCAGTTTCAGATGATTTGGAGTTATTACATTACTTTTCTGAGTTTTTCGAAGTTTCTCATGTTGCAAATGGGTTGTGTTGTGTTCTGCACTATTCTACACTGTTCCAGACGATTTCGAGTTATTTTATTACTTTTTTCAGTTTTTCGAAGTTTCTCATGTTGCATATGTGTTGCGCTGGGTGCTTAACTACTCTACGCTGTTTCAGAGATTTTCGAGTTATTTCATTACTTTTTTCAATTTTTCGAAGTTTCTCCTGTTGCATATGGGTTATGCTGTGTTTTGCACTACTCTACACTGTTCCAGAAGATTTCGAGTTATTTTTTACACTTTTTTGAGTTTTTCGAAGTTTCTCCTGGTGCATATGGGTTGTGCTGGGTTCTAACATACTCTACGCTATTTCAGAGGCGTTCAAGTTATTTTTATACTTTTTTCAGATTTTCGAAGTTTCTCCTGTTGCACATGGGTTGTGCTGTGTTTTGCACTACTCTCCACTGTTCCAGAAGATTACGAGTTATTTTATTACTTTTTTCAGTTTTTCGAAGTTTCTCCTGGTGCATATGGGTTGTGCTGGGTTCAAACTACTCTATGATGTTTCAGAGGTTTTTGAGTTATTTCATTACTTTTTTGAGTTTGTCGAAGTTTCTCATGTTGCCTGTGTGTTGTGCTGCTAAATTACACTACTCTACGCTGCTGCAGAAGATTTCATACTTTTCTGAGTTTTTCGAAGTTTCTCCTGGTGCATATGGGTTGTGCTGGGTTCAAACTACTCTATGATGTTTCAGAGGTTTTTGAGTTATTTCATTACTTTTTTGAGTTTGTCGAAGTTTCTCATGTTGCCTGTGTGTTGTGCTGCTAAATTACACTACTCTACGCTGCTGCAGAAGATTTCATACTTTTCTGAGTTTTTCGAAGTTTCTCCTGGTGAATATGGGTTTTGCTGGTTTCGAAACTACTCTACGCTGTTTCAGAGATTTTCGAGTTATTTCATTACTTTTTTGAGTTTTTCGAAGTTTCTCATGTTGCATATATGTTGTGCTGGGTGCTTAACTACACTACGCTGTTTCAGAAGTTAACGAGTTAATTTTATACTTTTTTGATTTTGTCGAAGTTTCTCCTGGTGCATATAGGTTGTGCTGGGTTCTACTCTACTCAACGCTGTTCCAGAAGATTTCGAGTTATTTTTTATACTTTTTTCAGTTTTTCGAAGTTTCTCCTGGTGCATATGGGTTGTGCTGGGTTCAAACTACTCGATGCTGTTTCAGAGGTTTTCGAGTTATTTCATTACTATTCTGAGTTGTTCGAAGTTGTCCTGGTGCATAATGTGTTGTGCTGGGTTCTAACCTACTCTACGCAGTTTCAGAGGTTTTCTAGTTATTTCATTACTTTGCAGTGTTTTTCGAAGTTTCTCCAGGTGCATGTGTGTTTTGCTGTGCTCTACACTACACTACGCTATTTCAGAAGTTTTCTAGTTATTTTTATACTTTTTTTAGTTTTTCGATGTTTCTCATGTTGCGTTGTTGTTGTGCTGCTTAGTTACACTACTCTACGCTGCTGCAGAAGATTTCATACTTTTATGAGTTTTTCAAAGTTTCTCCTGGTGAATATGGGTTGTGCTTTTTTCTAAACAACTCTACGCTGTTTCAGTGATTTTCGAGTTATTTCATTACTTTTTTGAGTTTTTCGAAGTTTCTCCTGGTGAATATGGGTTGTGCTGGTTTCTAAACTACTCGACGCTGTTTCAGAGGTTTTCCAGTTATTTCATTACTTTTCAGTGTTTTTCGAAGTTTCTCCAGGTGCATGTGTGTTTTGCTGTGCTCTACACTACACTACGCTATTTCAGAAGTTTTCTAGTTATTTGTATACTTTTTTTAGTTTTTCGATGTTTCTCATGTTGCGTTGTTGTTGTGCTGCTTCGTTACACTACTCTACGCTGCTGCAGAAGATTTCATACTTTTCTGAGTTTTTCGAAGTTTCTCCTGGTGAATATGGGTTTTGCTGGTTTCGAAACTACTCTACGCTGTTTCAGAGATTTTCCAGTTATTTCATTACTTTTTTGAGTTTTTCGATGTTTCTCATGTTGCGTATGTTTTGTGCTGGGTGCTTAACTACACTACGCTGTTTCAGAAGTTTACGAGTTATTTTTATACTTTTTTGATTTTGTCGAAGTTTCTCCTGGTGCATATAGGTTGTGCTGGGTTCTACTCTACTCAACGCTGTTCCAGAAGATTTCGAGTTATTTTTTATTCTTTTTTCAGTTTTTCGAAGTTTCTCCTGGTGCATATGGGTTGTGCTGGGTTCAAACTACTCGACGCTGTTTCAGAGGTTTTCCAGTTATTTCATTACCTTTTTGAGTTTGTCGACGCTTCTCATTTTGCATGTGTGTTGTGCTGTGCTCTACACTACACTACGCTATTTCAGAAGTTTTCTAGTTATTTTTATACTTTTTTTTAGTTTTTCGATGTTTCTCATGTTGCGTTGTTGTTGTGCTGCTTAGTTACACTACTCTACGCTGCTGCAGAAGATTTCATACTTTTATGAGTTTTTCAAAGTTTCTCCTGGTGAATATGGGTTGTGCTTTTTTCTAAACAACTCTACGCTGTTTCAGTGATTTTCGAGTTATTTCATTACTTTTTTGAGTTTTTCGAAGTTTCTCCTGGTGAATATGGGTTGTGCTGGTTCCTAAACTACTCTCCGCTGTTTCAGAGGTTTTCGAGTTATTTCATTACTATTCTGAGTTGTTCGAAGTTTGTCCTGGTGCATATGGGTTGTGCTGGGTTCTAACCTACTCTACGCAGTTTCAGAGGCGTTCAAGTTATTTTATTACTTTTTTCAGTTTTTCGAAGTTTCTCCTGGTGCATATGGGTTGTGCTGGGTTCAAACTACTCGACGCTGTTTCAGAGGTTTTCGAGTTATTTCATTACTTTTTTGAGTTTGTCGAAGTTTCTCATGTTGCATGTGTGTTGTGCTGGGTTCTTAACTACTCTACGCTGTTTCAGAAGATTTCAAGTTATTTTTATACTTTTTTGAGTTTTGCGAAGTTTCTGCTGTTGCATATGGGTTGTGCTGTGTTCTACACTACACTACGCTGTTTCAGAAGTTTTCGAGTTATTTTTATACTCTTTTTAGTGTTTCGATGTTTCTCATGTTGCCTATGTGTTGTGCTGCTTAGTTACACTACTCTACGTTGCTGCAGAAGATTTGGAGTTATTTTTATACTTTTGTTTGAGTTTTTCGAAGTTTCTCCTGGTGCATGTGGGTTGTGCTGGGTTCTGCACTACTCTACACTGTTCCAGAAGAATTCAATTTATTTTTATACTTTTTTGAGTTTTTCGAAGTTTCTCATATTGCATGTGTGTTGTGCTGTGTTCTACATTACACTACGCTGTTTCAAAGGTTTTCTAGTTATTTCATTACTTTTCAGTGTTTTTCGAAGTTTCTCCAGGTGCATGTGTGTTTTGCTGTGCTCTACACTAAACTACGCTGTTTCAGAAGTTTTCTAGTTATTTTTATTCTTTTTTTAGTTTTTCGATGTTTCTCATGTTGCGTATGTGTTGTGCTGCTTAGTTACACTACTCTACGCTGCTGCAGAAGATTTCATACTTTTATGAGTTTTTCGAAGTTTCTCCTTGTGAATATGGGTTGTGCTGGTTTCTAAATTACTCTACGCAGTTTCAGATGATTTGGAGTTATTACATTACTTTTCTGAGTTTTTCAAAGTTTCTCATGTTGCAAATGGGTTGTGTTGTGTTCTGCACTATTCTACACTGTTCCAGACGATTTCGAGTTATTTTATTACTTTTTTCAGTTTTTCGAAGTTTCTCATGTTGCATATGTGTTGCGCTGGGTGCTTAACTACTCTACGCTGTTTCAGAGATTTTTGAGTTATTTCATTACTTTTTTCAATTTTTCGAAGTTTCTCCTGTTGCATATGGGTTATGCTGTGTTTTGCACTACTCTACACTGTTCCAGAAGATTTCGAGTTATTTTTTACACTTTTTTGAGTTTTTCGAAGTTTCTCCTGGTGCATATGGGTTGTGCTGGGTTCTAACCTACTCTACTTTATTTCAGAGGCGTTCAAGTTATTTTTATACTTTTTTCAGATTTTCGAAGTTTCTCCTGTTGCACATGGCTCCACTGTTCCAGAAGATTACGAGTTATTTTATTACTTTTTTCAGTTTTTCGAAGTTTCTCCTGGTGCATATGGGTTGTGCTGGGTTCAAACTACTCCATGATGTTTCAGAGGTTTTTGAGTTATTTCATTACTTTTTTGAGTTTGTCGAAGTTTCTCATGTTGCCTGTGTGTTGTGCTGCTAAATTACACTACTCTACGCTGCTGCAGAAGATTTCATACTTTTCTGAGTTTTTCGAAGTTTCTCCTGGTGAATATGGGTTTTGCTGGTTTCGAAACTACTCTACGCTGTTTCAGAGATTTTCCAGTTATTTCATTACTTTTTTGAGTTTTTCGATGTTTCTCATGTTGCGTATGTTTTGTGCAGCTTAGCTACACTACTCTACGCTGCTGCAGAAGATTTCATACTTTTATGAGTTTTTCGAAGTTTCTCCTGGTGAATATGGGTTGTGCTGGTTTCTAAACTACTCTACGCTGTTTCAGAGATTTTCGAGTTATTTCATTACTTTTTTGAGTTTTTCGAAGTTTCTCATGTTGCATATATGTTGTGCTGGGTGCTTAACTACACTACGCTGTTTCAGAAGTTTACGAGTTATTTTTATACTTTTTTGATTTTGTCGAAGTTTCTCCTGGTGCATATAGGTTGTGCTGGGTTCTACTCTACTCAACGCTGTTCCAGAAGATTTCGAGTTATTTTTTATTCTTTTTTCAGTTTTTCGAAGTTTCTCCTGGTGCATATGGGTTGTGCTGGGTTCAAACTACTCGACGCTGTTTCAGAGGTTTTCGAGTTATTTCATTACTTTTTTGAGTTTGTCGAAGTTTCTCATGTTGCATGTGTGTTGTGCTGGGTTCTTAACTACTCTACGCTGTTTCAGAAGATTTCAAGTTATTTTTATACTTTTTTGAGTTTTGCGAAGTTTCTGCTGTTGCATATGGGTTGTGCTGTGTTCTACACTACACTACGCTGTTTCAGAAGTTTTCGAGTTATTTTTATACTCTTTTTAGTGTTTCGATGTTTCTCATGTTGCCTATGTGTTGTGCTGCTTAGTTACACTACTCTACGTTGCTGCAGAAGATTTGGAGTTATTTTTATACTTTTGTTTGAGTTTTTCGAAGTTTCTCCTGGTGCATGTGGGTTGTGCTGGGTTCTGCACTACTCTACACTGTTCCAGAAGAATTCGATTTATTTTTATACTTTTTTGAGTTTTTCGAAGTTTCTCATATTGCATGTGTGTTGTGCTGTGTTCTACATTACACTACGCTGTTTCAAAGGTTTTCTAGTTATTTCATTACTTTTCAGTGTTTTTCGAAGTTTCTCCAGGTGCATGTGTGTTTTGCTGTGCTCTACACTAAACTACGCTGTTTCAGAAGTTTTCTAGTTATTTTTATTCTTTTTTTAGTTTTTCGATGTTTCTCATGTTGCGTATGTGTTGTGCTGCTTAGTTACACTACTCTACGCTGCTGCAGAAGATTTCATACTTTTATGAGTTTTTCGAAGTTTCTCCTTGTGAATATGGGTTGTGCTGGTTTCTAAATTACTCTACGCAGTTTCAGATGATTTGGAGTTATTACATTACTTTTCTGAGTTTTTCAAAGTTTCTCATGTTGCAAATGGGTTGTGTTGTGTTCTGCACTATTCTACACTGTTCCAGACGATTTCGAGTTATTTTATTACTTTTTTCAGTTTTTCGAAGTTTCTCATGTTGCATATGTGTTGCGCTGGGTGCTTAACTACTCTACGCTGTTTCAGAGATTTTTGAGTTATTTCATTACTTTTTTCAATTTTTCGAAGTTTCTCCTGTTGCATATGGGTTATGCTGTGTTTTGCACTACTCTACACTGTTCCAGAAGATTTCGAGTTATTTTTTACACTTTTTTGAGTTTTTCGAAGTTTCTCCTGGTGCATATGGGTTGTGCTGGGTTCTAACCTACTCTACTTTATTTCAGAGGCGTTCAAGTTATTTTTATACTTTTTTCAGATTTTCGAAGTTTCTCCTGTTGCACATGGCTCCACTGTTCCAGAAGATTACGAGTTATTTTATTACTTTTTTCAGTTTTTCGAAGTTTCTCCTGGTGCATATGGGTTGTGCTGGGTTCAAACTACTCCATGATGTTTCAGAGGTTTTTGAGTTATTTCATTACTTTTTTGAGTTTGTCGAAGTTTCTCATGTTGCCTGTGTGTTGTGCTGCTAAATTACACTACTCTACGCTGCTGCAGAAGATTTCATACTTTTCTGAGTTTTTCGAAGTTTCTCCTGGTGAATATGGGTTTTGCTGGTTTCGAAACTACTCTACGCTGTTTCAGAGATTTTCCAGTTATTTCATTACTTTTTTGAGTTTTTCGATGTTTCTCATGTTGCGTATGTTTTGTGCAGCTTAGCTACACTACTCTACGCTGCTGCAGAAGATTTCATACTTTTATGAGTTTTTCGAAGTTTCTCCTGGTGAATATGGGTTGTGCTGGTTTCTAAACTACTCTACGCTGTTTCAGAGATTTTCGAGTTATTTCATTACTTTTTTGAGTTTTTCGAAGTTTCTCATGTTGCATATATGTTGTGCTGGGTGCTTAACTACACTACGCTGTTTCAGAAGTTTACGAGTTATTTTTATACTTTTTTGATTTTGTCGAAGTTTCTCCTGGTGCATATAGGTTGTGCTGGGTTCTACTCTACTCAACGCTGTTCCAGAAGATTTCGAGTTATTTTTTATTCTTTTTTCAGTTTTTCGAAGTTTCTCCTGGTGCATATGGGTTGTGCTGGGTTCAAACTACTCGACGCTGTTTCAGAGGTTTTCCAGTTATTTCATTACTTTTTTGAGTTTGTCGACGTTTCTCATGTTGCATGTGTGTTGTGCTGTGTTCTATACTACACTACGCTGTTTCAGAGGTTTTCTAGTTATTTCATTACTTTTCAGTGTTTTTCGAAGTTTCTCCAGGTGCATGTGTGTTTTGCTGTGCTCTACACTACACTACGCTATTTCAGAAGTTTTCTAGTTATTTTTATACTTTTTTTAGTTTTTCGATGTTTCTCATGTTGCGTTGTTGTTGTGCTGCTTAGTTACACTACTCTACGCTGCTGCAGAAGATTTCATACTTTTATGAGTTTTTCAAAGTTTCTCCTGGTGAATATGGGTTGTGCTTTTTTCTAAACAACTCTACGCTGTTTCAGTGATTTTCGAGTTATTTCATTACTTTTTTGAGTTTTTCGAAGTTTCTCCTGGTGAATATGGGTTGTGCTGGTTTCTAAACTACTCTCCGCTGTTTCAGAGGTTTTCCAGTTATTTCATTACTATTCTGAGTTGTTCGAAGTTTGTCCTGGTGCATATGGGTTGTGCTGGGTTCTAACCTACTCTACGCAGTTTCAGAGGCGTTCAAGTTATTTTATTACTTTTTTCAGTTTTTCGAAGTTTCTCCTGGTGCATATGGGTTGTGCTGGGTTCAAACTACTCGACGCTGTTTCAGAGGTTTTCGAGTTATTTCATTACTTTTTTGAGTTTGTCGAAGTTTCTCATGTTGCATGTGTGTTGTGCTGGGTTCTTAACTACTCTACGCTGTTTCAGAAGATTTCAAGTTATTTTTATACTTTTTTGAGTTTTGCGAAGTTTCTGCTGTTGCATATGGGTTGTGCTGTGTTCTACACTACACTACGCTGTTTCAGAAGTTTTCGAGTTATTTTTATACTCTTTTTAGTGTTTCGATGTTTCTCATGTTGCCTATGTGTTGTGCTGCTTAGTTACACTACTCTACGTTGCTGCAGAAGATTTGGAGTTATTTTTATACTTTTGTTTGAGTTTTTCGAAGTTTCTCCTGGTGCATGTGGGTTGTGCTGGGTTCTACACTACTCTACACTGTTCCAGAAGAATTCGATTTATTTTTATACTTTTTTGAGTTTTTCGAAGTTTCTCATATTGCATGTGTGTTGTGCTGTGTTCTACATTACACTACGCTGTTTCAGAGGTTTTCTAGTTATTTGATTACTTTTCAGTGTTTTTCGAAGTTTCTCCAGGTGCATGTGTGTTTTGCTGTGCTCTACACTAAACTACGCTGTTTCAGAAGTTTTCTAGTTATTTTTATTCTTTTTTTAGTTTTTCGATGTTTCTCATGTTGCGTATGTGTTGTGCTGCTTAGTTACACTACTCTACGCTGCTGCAGAAGATTTCATACTTTTATGAGTTTTTCGAAGTTTCTCCTTGTGAATATGGGTTGTGCTGGTTTCTAAATTACTCTACGCAGTTTCAGATGATTTGGAGTTATTACATTACTTTTCTGAGTTTTTCGAAGTTTCTCATGTTGCAAATGGGTTGTGTTGTGTTCTGCACTATTCTACACTGTTCCAGACGATTTCGAGTTATTTTATTACTTTTTTCAGTTTTTCGAAGTTTCACATGTTGCATATGTGTTGCGCTGGGTGCTTAACTACTCTACGCTGTTTCAGAGATTTTCGAGTTATTTCATTACTTTTTTCAATTTTTCGAAGTTTCTCCTGTTGCATATGGGTTATGCTGTGTTTTGCACTACTCTACACTGTTCCAGAAGATTTCGAGTTATTTTTTACACTTTTTTGAGTTTTTCGAAGTTTCTCCTGGTGCATATGGGTTGTGCTGGGTTCTAACCTACTCTACGCTATTTCAGAGGCGTTCAAGTTATTTTTATACTTTTTTCAGATTTTCGAAGTTTCTCCTGTTGCACATGGCTCCACTGTTCCAGAAGATTACGAGTTATTTTATTACTTTTTTCAGTTTTTCGAAGTTTCCCCTGGTGCATATGGGTTGTGCTGGGTTCAAACTACTCCATGATGTTTCAGAGGTTTTTGAGTTATTTCATTACTTTTTTGAGTTTGTCGAAGTTTCTCATGTTGCACATGGGTTGTGCTGTGCTTTGCACTACTCTCCACTGTTCCAGAAGATTACGAGTTATTTTATTACTTTTTTCAGTTTTTCGAAGTTTCTCCTGGTGCATATGGGTTGTGCTGGGTTCAAACTACTCTGTGATGTTTCAGAAGTTTTTGAGTTATTTCATTACTTTTTTGAGTTTGTCGAAGTTTCTCATGTTGCCTGTGTGTTGTGCTGCTAAATTACACTACTCTACGCTGCTGCAGAAGATTTCATACTTTTCTGAGTTTTTCGAAGTTTCTCCTGGTGAATATGGGTTTTGCTGGTTTCGAAACTACTCTACGCTGTTTCAGAGATTTTCCAGTTATTTCATTACTTTTTTGAGTTTTTCGATGTTTCTCATGTTGCGTATGTTTTGTGCAGCTTAGCTACACCACTCTACGCTGCTGCAGAAGATTTCATACTTTTATGAGTTTTTCGAAGTTTCTCCTGGTGAATATGGGTTGTGCTGGTTTCTAAACTACTCTACGCTGTTTCAGAGATTTTCGAGTTATTTCATTACTTTTTTGAGTTTTTCGAAGTTTCTCATGTTGCATATATGTTGTGCTGGGTGCTTAACTACACTTCGCTGTTTCAGAAGTTTACGAGTTATTTTTATACTTTTTTGATTTTGTCGAAGTTTCTCCTGGTGCATATAGGTTGTGCTGGGTTCTACTCTACTCAACGCTGTTCCAGAAGATTTCGAGTTATTTTTTATTCTTTTTTCAGTTTTTCGAAGTTTCTCCTGGTGCATATGGGTTGTGCTGGGTTCAAACTACTCGACGCTGTTTCAGAGGTTTTCCAGTTATTTCATTACTTTTTTGAGTTTGTCGACGTTTCTCATGTTGCATGTGTGTTGTGCTGTGTTCTATACTACACTACGCTGTTTCAGAGGTTTTCTAGTTATTTCATTACTTTTCAGTGTTTTTCGAAGTTTCTCCAGGTGCATGTGTGTTTTGCTGTGCTCTACACTACACTACGCTATTTCAGAAGTTTTCTAGTTATTTTTATACTTTTTTTGAGTTTTTCGATGTTTCTCATGTTGCGTTGTTGTTGTGCTGCTTAGTTACACTACTCTACGCTGCTGCAGAAGATTTCATACTTTTATGAGTTTTTCAAAGTTTCTCCTGGTGAATATGGGTTGTGCTTTTTTCTAAACAACTCTACGCTGTTTCAGTGATTTTCGAGTTATTTCATTACTTTTTTGAGTTTTTCGAAGTTTCTCCTGGTGCATATGGGTTGTGCTGGTTTCTAAACTACTCGACGCTGTTTCAGAGGTTTTCCAGTTATTTCATTACTTTTCAGTGTTTTTCGAAGTTTCTCCAGGTGCATGTGTGTTTTGCTGTGCTCTACACTACACTACGCTATTTCAGAAGTTTTCTAGTTATTTTTATACTTTTTTTAGTTTTTCGATGTTTCTCATGTTGCGTTGTTGTTGTGCTGCTTAGTTACAGTACTCTACGCTGCTGCAGAAGATTTCATACTTTTCTGAGTTTTTCGAAGTTTCTCCTGGTGAATATGGGTTTTGCTGGTTTCGAAACTACTCTACGCTGTTTCAGAGATTTTCCAGTTATTTCATTACTTTTTTGAGTTTTTCGATGTTTCTCATGTTGCGTATGTTTTGTGCAGCTTAGCTACACTACTCTACGCTGCTGCAGAAGATTTCATACTTTTATGAGTTTTTCGAAGTTTCTCCTGGTGAATATGGGTTGTGCTTTTTTCTAAACAATTCTACGCTGTTTCAGTGATTTTCGAGTTATTTCATTACTTTTTTGAGTTTTTCGAAGTTTCTCCTGGTGAATATGGGTTGTGCTGGTTTCTAAACTACTCTCCGCTGTTTCAGAGGTTTTCGAGTTATTTCATTACTATTCTGAGTTGTTCGAAGTTTGTCCTGGTGCATATGGGTTGTGCTGGGTTCTAACCTACTCTACGCTGTTTCAGAGGCGTTCAAGTTATTTTTATACTTTTTTCAGTTTTTCGAAGTTTCTCCTGGTGCATATGGGTTGTGCTGGGTTCAAACTACTCGACGCTGTTTCAGAGGTTTTCGAGTTATTTCATTACTTTTTTGAGTTTGTCGAAGTTTCTCATGTTGCATGTGTGTTGTGCTGGGTTCTTAACTACTCTCCGCTGTTTCAGAAGTTTTCGAGTTATTTTTATACTCTTTTTAGTGTTTCGATGTTTCTCATGTTGCCTATGTGTTGTGCTGCTTAGTTACACTACTCTACGTTGCTGCAGAAGATTTGGAGTTATTTTTATACTTTTGTTTGAGTTTTTCGAAGTTTCTCCTGGTGCATATGGGTTGTGCTGGGTTCTACACTACTCTACACTGTTCCAGAAGAATTCGATTTATTTTTATACTTTTTTGAGTTTTTCGAAGTTTCTCATATTGCATGTGTGTTGTGCTGTGTTCTACATTACACTACGCTGTTTCAGAGGTTTTCTAGTTATTTCATTACTTTTCAGTGTTTTTCGAAGTTTCTCCAGGTGCATGTGTGTTTTGCTGTGCTCTACACTAAACTACGCTGTTTCAGAAGTTTTCTAGTTATTTTTATTCTGTTTTTAGTTTTTCGATGTTTCTCATGTTGCGTATGTGTTGTGCTGCTTAGTTACACTACTCTACGCTGCTGCAGAAGATTTCATACTTTTATGAGTTTTTCGAAGTTTCTCCTTGTGAATATGGGTTGTGCTGGTTTCTAAATTACTCCACGCAGTTTCAGATGATTTGGAGTTATTACATTACTTTTCTGAGTTTTTCGAAGTTTCTCATGTTGCAAATGGGTTGTGTTGTGTTCTGCACTATTCTACACTGTTCCAGACGATTTCGAGTTATTTTATTACTTTTTTCAGTTTTTCGAAGTTTCTCATGTTGCATATGTGTTGCGCTGGGTGCTTAACTACTCTACGCTGTTTCAGAGATTTTCGAGTTATTTCATTACTTTTTTCAATTTTTCGAAGTTTCTCCTGTTGCATATGGGTTATGCTGTGTTTTGCACTACTCTACACTGTTCCAGAAGATTTCGAGTTATTTTTTACACTTTTTTGAGTTTTTCGAAGTTTCTCCTGGTGCATATGGGTTGTGCTGGGTTCTAACATACTCTACGCTATTTCAGAGGCGTTCAAGTTATTTTTATACTTTTTTCAGATTTTCGAAGTTTCTCCTGTTGCACATGGGTTGTGCTGTGTTTTGCACTACTCTCCACTGTTCCAGAAGATTACGAGTTATTTTATTACTTTTTTCAGTTTTTCGAAGTTTCTCCTGGTGCATATGGGTTGTGCTGGGTTCAAACTACTCTATGATGTTTCAGAGGTTTTTGAGTTATTTCATTACTTTTTTGAGTTTGTCGAAGTTTCTCATGTTGCCTGTGTGTTGTGCTGCTAAATTACACTACTCTACGCTGCTGCAGAAGATTTCATACTTTTCTGAGTTTTTCGAAGTTTCTCCTGGTGCATATGGGTTGTGCTGGGTTCAAACTACTCTATGATGTTTCAGAGGTTTTTGAGTTATTTCATTACTTTTTTGAGTTTGTCGAAGTTTCTCATGTTGCCTGTGTGTTGTGCTGCTAAATTACACTACTCTACGCTGCTGCAGAAGATTTCATACTTTTCTGAGTTTTTCGAAGTTTCTCCTGGTGAATATGGGTTTTGCTGGTTTCGAAACTACTCTACGCTGTTTCAGAGATTTTCGAGTTATTTCATTACTTTTTTGAGTTTTTCGAAGTTTCTCATGTTGCATATATGTTGTGCTGGGTGCTTAACTACACTACGCTGTTTCAGAAGTTAACGAGTTAATTTTATACTTTTTTGATTTTGTCGAAGTTTCTCCTGGTGCATATAGGTTGTGCTGGGTTCTACTCTACTCAACGCTGTTCCAGAAGATTTCGAGTTATTTTTTATACTTTTTTCAGTTTTTCGAAGTTTCTCCTGGTGCATATGGGTTGTGCTGGGTTCAAACTACTCGATGCTGTTTCAGAGGTTTTCGAGTTATTTCATTACTATTCTGAGTTGTTCGAAGTTGTCCTGGTGCATAATGGGTTGTGCTGGGTTCTAACCTACTCTACGCAGTTTCAGAGGTTTTCTAGTTATTTCATTACTTTGCAGTGTTTTTCGAAGTTTCTCCAGGTGCATGTGTGTTTTGCTGTGCTCTACACTACACTACGCTATTTCAGAAGTTTTCTAGTTATTTTTATACTTTTTTTAGTTTTTCGATGTTTCTCATGTTGCGTTGTTGTTGTGCTGCTTAGTTACACTACTCTACGCTGCTGCAGAAGATTTCATACTTTTATGAGTTTTTCAAAGTTTCTCCTGGTGAATATGGGTTGTGCTTTTTTCTAAACAACTCTACGCTGTTTCAGTGATTTTCGAGTTATTTCATTTCTTTTTTGAGTTTTTCGAAGTTTCTCCTGGTGAATATGGGTTGTGCTGGTTTCTAAACTACTCGACGCTGTTTCAGAGGTTTTCCAGTTATTTCATTACTTTTCAGTGTTTTTCGAAGTTTCTCCAGGTGCATGTGTGTTTTGCTGTGCTCTACACTACACTACGCTATTTCAGAAGTTTTCTAGTTATTTGTATACTTTTTTTAGTTTTTCGATGTTTCTCATGTTGCGTTGTTGTTGTGCTGCTTCGTTACACTACTCTACGCTGCTGCAGAAGATTTCATACTTTTCTGAGTTTTTCGAAGTTTCTCCTGGTGAATATGGGTTTTGCTGGTTTCGAAACTACTCTACGCTGTTTCAGAGATTTTCCAGTTATTTCATTACTTTTTTGAGTTTTTCGATGTTTCTCATGTTGCGTATGTTTTGTGCTGGGTGCTTAACTACACTACGCTGTTTCAGAAGTTTACGAGTTATTTTTATACTTTTTTGATTTTGTCGAAGTTTCTCCTGGTGCATATAGGTTGTGCTGGGTTCTACTCTACTCAACGCTGTTCCAGAAGATTTCGAGTTATTTTTTATTCTTTTTTCAGTTTTTCGAAGTTTCTCCTGGTGCATATGGGTTGTGCTGGGTTCAAACTACTCGACGCTGTTTCAGAGGTTTTCCAGTTATTTCATTACCTTTTTGAGTTTGTCGACGCTTCTCATTTTGCATGTGTGTTGTGCTGTGCTCTACACTACACTACGCTATTTCAGAAGTTTTCTAGTTATTTTTATACTTTTTTTTAGTTTTTCGATGTTTCTCATGTTGCGTTGTTGTTGTGCTGCTTAGTTACACTACTCTACGCTGCTGCAGAAGATTTCATACTTTTATGAGTTTTTCAAAGTTTCTCCTGGTGAATATGGGTTGTGCTTTTTTCTAAACAACTCTACGCTGTTTCAGTGATTTTCGAGTTATTTCATTACTTTTTTGAGTTTTTCGAAGTTTCTCCTGGTGAATATGGGTTGTGCTGGTTTCTAAACTACTCTCCGCTGTTTCAGAGGTTTTCGAGTTATTTCATTACTATTCTGAGTTGTTCGAAGTTTGTCCTGGTGCATATGGGTTGTGCTGGGTTCTAACCTACTCTACGCAGTTTCAGAGGCGTTCAAGTTATTTTATTACTTTTTTCAGTTTTTCGAAGTTTCTCCTGGTGCATATGGGTTGTGCTGGGTTCAAACTAGTCGACGCTGTTTCAGAGGTTTTCGAGTTATTTCATTACTTTTTTGAGTTTGTCGAAGTTTCTCATGTTGCATGTGTGTTGTGCTGGGTTCTTAACTACTCTACGCTGTTTCAGAAGATTTCAAGTTATTTTTATACTTTTTTGAGTTTTGCGAAGTTTCTGCTGTTGCATATGGGTTGTGCTGTGTTCTACACTACACTACGCTGTTTCAGAAGTTTTCGAGTTATTTTTATACTCTTTTTAGTGTTTCGATGTTTCTCATGTTGCCTATGTGTTGTGCTGCTTAGTTACACTACTCTACGTTGCTGCAGAAGATTTGGAGTTATTTTTATACTTTTGTTTGAGTTTTTCGAAGTTTCTCCTGGTGCATGTGGGTTGTGCTGGGTTCTGCACTACTCTACACTGTTCCAGAAGAATTCGATTTATTTTTATACTTTTTTGAGTTTTTCGAAGTTTCTCATATTGCATGTGTGTTGTGCTGTGTTCTACATTACACTACGCTGTTTCAAAGGTTTTCTAGTTATTTCATTACTTTTCAGTGTTTTTCGAAGTTTCTCCAGGTGCATGTGTGTTTTGCTGTGCTCTACACTAAACTACGCTGTTTCAGAAGTTTTCTAGTTATTTTTATTCTTTTTTTAGTTTTTCGATGTTTCTCATGTTGCGTATGTGTTGTGCTGCTTAGTTACACTACTCTACGCTGCTGCAGAAGATTTCATACTTTTATGAGTTTTTCGAAGTTTCTCCTTGTGAATATGGGTTGTGCTGGTTTCTAAATTACTCTACGCAGTTTCAGATGATTTGGAGTTATTACATTACTTTTCTGAGTTTTTCAAAGTTTCTCATGTTGCAAATGGGTTGTGTTGTGTTCTGCACTATTCTACACTGTTCCAGACGATTTCGAGTTATTTTATTACTTTTTTCAGTTTTTCGAAGTTTCTCATGTTGCATATGTGTTGCGCTGGGTGCTTAACTACTCTACGCTGTTTCAGAGATTTTTGAGTTATTTCATTACTTTTTTCAATTTTTCGAAGTTTCTCCTGTTGCATATGGGTTATGCTGTGTTTTGCACTACTCTACACTGTTCCAGAAGATTTCGAGTTATTTTTTACACTTTTTTGAGTTTTTCGAAGTTTCTCCTGGTGCATATGGGTTGTGCTGGGTTCTAACCTACTCTACTTTATTTCAGAGGCGTTCAAGTTATTTTTATACTTTTTTCAGATTTTCGAAGTTTCTCCTGTTGCACATGGCTCCACTGTTCCAGAAGATTACGAGTTATTTTATTACTTTTTTCAGTTTTTCGAAGTTTCTCCTGGTGCATATGGGTTGTGCTGGGTTCAAACTACTCCATGATGTTTCAGAGGTTTTTGAGTTATTTCATTACTTTTTTGAGTTTGTCGAAGTTTCTCATGTTGCCTGTGTGTTGTGCTGCTAAATTACACTACTCTACGCTGCTGCAGAAGATTTCATACTTTTCTGAGTTTTTCGAAGTTTCTCCTGGTGAATATGGGTTTTGCTGGTTTCGAAACTACTCTACGCTGTTTCAGAGATTTTCCAGTTATTTCATTACTTTTTTGAGTTTTTCGATGTTTCTCATGTTGCGTATGTTTTGTGCAGCTTAGCTACACTACTCTACGCTGCTGCAGAAGATTTCATACTTTTATGAGTTTTTCGAAGTTTCTCCTGGTGAATATGGGTTGTGCTGGTTTCTAAACTACTCTACGCTGTTTCAGAGATTTTCGAGTTATTTCATTACTTTTTTGAGTTTTTCGAAGTTTCTCATGTTGCATATATGTTGTGCTGGGTGCTTAACTACACTACGCTGTTTCAGAAGTTTACGAGTTATTTTTATACTTTTTTGATTTTGTCGAAGTTTCTCCTGGTGCATATAGGTTGTGCTGGGTTCTACTCTACTCAACGCTGTTCCAGAAGATTTCGAGTTATTTTTTATTCTTTTTTCAGTTTTTCGAAGTTTCTCCTGGTGCATATGGGTTGTGCTGGGTTCAAACTACTCGACGCTGTTTCAGAGGTTTTCCAGTTATTTCATTACTTTTTTGAGTTTGTCGACGTTTCTCATGTTGCATGTGTGTTGTGCTGTGTTCTATACTACACTACGCTGTTTCAGAGGTTTTCTAGTTATTTCATTACTTTTCAGTGTTTTTCGAAGTTTCTCCAGGTGCATGTGTGTTTTGCTGTGCTCTACACTACACTACGCTATTTCAGAAGTTTTCTAGTTATTTTTATACTTTTTTTAGTTTTTCGATGTTTCTCATGTTGCGTTGTTGTTGTGCTGCTTAGTTACACTACTCTACGCTGCTGCAGAAGATTTCATACTTTTATGAGTTTTTCAAAGTTTCTCCTGGTGAATATGGGTTGTGCTTTTTTCTAAACAACTCTACGCTGTTTCAGTGATTTTCGAGTTATTTCATTACTTTTTTGAGTTTTTCGAAGTTTCTCCTGGTGAATATGGGTTGTGCTGGTTTCTAAACTACTCTCCGCTGTTTCAGAGGTTTTCCAGTTATTTCATTACTATTCTGAGTTGTTCGAAGTTTGTCCTGGTGCATATGGGTTGTGCTGGGTTCTAACCTACTCTACGCAGTTTCAGAGGCGTTCAAGTTATTTTATTACTTTTTTCAGTTTTTCGAAGTTTCTCCTGGTGCATATGGGTTGTGCTGGGTTCAAACTACTCGACGCTGTTTCAGAGGTTTTCGAGTTATTTCATTACTTTTTTGAGTTTGTCGAAGTTTCTCATGTTGCATGTGTGTTGTGCTGGGTTCTTAACTACTCTACGCTGTTTCAGAAGATTTCAAGTTATTTTTATACTTTTTTGAGTTTTGCGAAGTTTCTGCTGTTGCATATGGGTTGTGCTGTGTTCTACACTACACTACGCTGTTTCAGAAGTTTTCGAGTTATTTTTATACTCTTTTTAGTGTTTCGATGTTTCTCATGTTGCCTATGTGTTGTGCTGCTTAGTTACACTACTCTACGTTGCTGCAGAAGATTTGGAGTTATTTTTATACTTTTGTTTGAGTTTTTCGAAGTTTCTCCTGGTGCATGTGGGTTGTGCTGGGTTCTACACTACTCTACACTGTTCCAGAAGAATTCGATTTATTTTTATACTTTTTTGAGTTTTTCGAAGTTTCTCATATTGCATGTGTGTTGTGCTGTGTTCTACATTACACTACGCTGTTTCAGAGGTTTTCTAGTTATTTGATTACTTTTCAGTGTTTTTCGAAGTTTCTCCAGGTGCATGTGTGTTTTGCTGTGCTCTACACTAAACTACGCTGTTTCAGAAGTTTTCTAGTTATTTTTATTCTTTTTTTAGTTTTTCGATGTTTCTCATGTTGCGTATGTGTTGTGCTGCTTAGTTACACTACTCTACGCTGCTGCAGAAGATTTCATACTTTTATGAGTTTTTCGAAGTTTCTCCTTGTGAATATGGGTTGTGCTGGTTTCTAAATTACTCTACGCAGTTTCAGATGATTTGGAGTTATTACATTACTTTTCTGAGTTTTTCGAAGTTTCTCATGTTGCAAATGGGTTGTGTTGTGTTCTGCACTATTCTACACTGTTCCAGACGATTTCGAGTTATTTTATTACTTTTTTCAGTTTTTCGAAGTTTCACATGTTGCATATGTGTTGCGCTGGGTGCTTAACTACTCTACGCTGTTTCAGAGATTTTCGAGTTATTTCATTACTTTTTTCAATTTTTCGAAGTTTCTCCTGTTGCATATGGGTTATGCTGTGTTTTGCACTACTCTACACTGTTCCAGAAGATTTCGAGTTATTTTTTACACTTTTTTGAGTTTTTCGAAGTTTCTCCTGGTGCATATGGGTTGTGCTGGGTTCTAACCTACTCTACGCTATTTCAGAGGCGTTCAAGTTATTTTTATACTTTTTTCAGATTTTCGAAGTTTCTCCTGTTGCACATGGCTCCACTGTTCCAGAAGATTACGAGTTATTTTATTACTTTTTTCAGTTTTTCGAAGTTTCCCCTGGTGCATATGGGTTGTGCTGGGTTCAAACTACTCCATGATGTTTCAGAGGTTTTTGAGTTATTTCATTACTTTTTTGAGTTTGTCGAAGTTTCTCATGTTGCACATGGGTTGTGCTGTGTTTTGCACTACTCTCCACTGTTCCAGAAGATTACGAGTTATTTTATTACTTTTTTCAGTTTTTCGAAGTTTCTCCTGGTGCATATGGGTTGTGCTGGGTTCAAACTACTCTGTGATGTTTCAGAAGTTTTTGAGTTATTTCATTACTTTTTTGAGTTTGTCGAAGTTTCTCATGTTGCCTGTGTGTTGTGCTGCTAAATTACACTACTCTACGCTGCTGCAGAAGATTTCATACTTTTCTGAGTTTTTCGAAGTTTCTCCTGGTGAATATGGGTTTTGCTGGTTTCGAAACTACTCTACGCTGTTTCAGAGATTTTCCAGTTATTTCATTACTTTTTTGAGTTTTTCGATGTTTCTCATGTTGCGTATGTTTTGTGCAGCTTAGCTACACCACTCTACGCTGCTGCAGAAGATTTCATACTTTTATGAGTTTTTCGAAGTTTCTCCTGGTGAATATGGGTTGTGCTGGTTTCTAAACTACTCTACGCTGTTTCAGAGATTTTCGAGTTATTTCATTACTTTTTTGAGTTTTTCGAAGTTTCTCATGTTGCATATATGTTGTGCTGGGTGCTTAACTACACTTCGCTGTTTCAGAAGTTTACGAGTTATTTTTATACTTTTTTGATTTTGTCGAAGTTTCTCCTGGTGCATATAGGTTGTGCTGGGTTCTACTCTACTCAACGCTGTTCCAGAAGATTTCGAGTTATTTTTTATTCTTTTTTCAGTTTTTCGAAGTTTCTCCTGGTGCATATGGGTTGTGCTGGGTTCAAACTACTCGACGCTGTTTCAGAGGTTTTCCAGTTATTTCATTACTTCTTTGAGTTTGTCGACGTTTCTCATGTTGCATGTGTGTTGTGCTGTGTTCTATACTACACTACGCTGTTTCAGAGGTTTTCTAGTTATTTCATTACTTTTCAGTGTTTTTCGAAGTTTCTCCAGGTGCATGTGTGTTTTGCTGTGCTCTACACTACACTACGCTATTTCAGAAGTTTTCTAGTTATTTTTATACTTTTTTTGAGTTTTTCGATGTTTCTCATGTTGCGTTGTTGTTGTGCTGCTTAGTTACACTACTCTACGCTGCTGCAGAAGATTTCATACTTTTATGAGTTTTTCAAAGTTTCTCCTGGTGAATATGGGTTGTGCTTTTCTCTAAACAACTCTACGCTGTTTCAGTGATTTTCGAGTTATTTCATTACTTTTTTGAGTTTTTCGAAGTTTCTCCTGGTGAATATGGGTTGTGCTGGTTTCTAAACTACTCTCCGCTGTTTCAGAGGTTTTCGAGTTATTTCATTACTATTCTGAGTTGTTCGAAGTTTGTCCTGGTGCATATGGGTTGTGCTGGGTTCTAACCTATTCTACGCAGTTTCAGAGGCGTTCAAGTTATTTTATTACTTTTTTCAGTTTTTCGAAGTTTCTCATGTTGCATGTGTGTTGTGCTGGGTTCTTAACTACTCTACGCTGTTTCAGAAGATTTCAAGTTATTTTTATACTTTTTTGAGTTTTGCGAAGTTTCTGCAGTTGCATATGGGTTGTGCTGTGTTCTACACTACACTACGCTGTTTCAGAAGTTTTCGAGTTATTTTTATACTCTTTTTAGTGTTTCGATGTTTCTCATGTTGCCTATGTGTTGTGCTGCTTAGTTACACTACTCTACGTTGCTGCAGAAGATTTGGAGTTATTTTTATACTTTTGTTTGAGTTTTTCGAAGTTTCTCCTGGTGCATGTGGGTTGTGCTGGGTTCTGCACTACTCTACACTGTTCCAGAAGAATTCGATTTATTTTTATACTTTTTTGAGTTTTTCGAAGTTTCTCATATTGCATGTGTGTTGTGCTGTGTTCTACATTACACTATGCTGTTTCAAAGGTTTTCTAGTTATTTCATTACTTTTCAGTGTTTTTCGAAGTTTCTCATGTTGCCTGTGTGTTGTGCTGCTAAATTACACTACTCTACGCTGCTGCAGAAGATTTCATACTTTTCTGAGTTTTTCGAAGTTTCTCCTGGTGAATATGGGTTTTGCTGGTTTCGAAACTACTCTACGCTGTTTCAGAGATTTTCCAGTTATTTCATTACTTTTTTGAGTTTTTCGATGTTTCTCATGTTGCGTATGTTTTGTGCAGCTTAGCTACAGTACTCTACGCTGCTGCAGAAGATTTCATACTTTTCTGAGTTTTTCGAAGTTTCTCCTGGTGAATATGGGTTTTGCTGGTTTCGAAACTACTCTACGCTGTTTCAGAGATTTTCGAGTTATTTCATTACTTTTTTGAGTTTGTCGAAGTTTCTCATGTTGCATGTGTGTTGTGCTGGGTTCTTAACTACTCTACGCTGTTTCAGAAGATTTCAAGTTATTTTTATACTTTTTTGAGTTTTGCGAAGTTTCTGCTGTTGCATATGGGTTGTGCTGTGTTCTACACTACACTACGCTGTTTCAGAAGTTTTCGAGTTATTTTTATACTCTTTTTAGTGTTTCGATGTTTCTCATGTTGCCTATGTGTTGTGCTGCTTAGTTACACTACTCTACGTTGCTGCAGAAGATTTGGAGTTATTTTTATACTTTTGTTTGAGTTTTTCGAAGTTTCTCCTGGTGCATGTGGGTTGTGCTGGGTTCTACACTACTCTACACTGTTCCAGAAGAATTCGATTTATTTTTATACTTTTTTGAGTTTTTCGAAGTTTCTCATATTGCATGTGTGTTGTGCTCTGTTCTACATTACACTACGCTGTTTCAGAGGTTTTCTAGTTATTTGATTACTTTTCAGTGTTTTTCGAAGTTTCTCCAGGTGCATGTGTGTTTTGCTGTGCTCTACACTAAACTACGCTGTTTCAGAAGTTTTCTAGTTATTTTTATTCTTTTTTTAGTTTTTCGATGTTTCTCATGTTGCGTATGTGTTGTGCTGCTTAGTTACACTACTCTACGCTGCTGCAGAAGATTTCATACTTTTATGAGTTTTTCGAAGTTTCTCCTTGTGAATATGGGTTGTGCTGGTTTCTAAATTACTCTACGCAGTTTCAGATGATTTGGAGTTATTACATTACTTTTCTGAGTTTTTCGAAGTTTCTCATGTTGCAAATGGGTTGTGTTGTGTTCTGCACTATTCTACACTGTTCCAGACGATTTCGAGTTATTTTATTACTTTTTTCAGTTTTTCGAAGTTTCACATGTTGCATATGTGTTGCGCTGGGTGCTTAACTACTCTACGCTGTTTCAGAGATTTTCGAGTTATTTCATTACTTTTTTCAATTTTTCGAAGTTTCTCCTGTTGCATATGGGTTATGCTGTGTTTTGCACTACTCTACACTGTTCCAGAAGATTTCGAGTTATTTTTTACACTTTTTTGAGTTTTTCGAAGTTTCTCCTGGTGCATATGGGTTGTGCTGGGTTCTAACCTACTCTACGCTATTTCAGAGGCGTTCAAGTTATTTTTATACTTTTTTCAGATTTTCGAAGTTTCTCCTGTTGCACATGGCTCCACTGTTCCAGAAGATTACGAGTTATTTTATTACTTTTTTCAGTTTTTCGAAGTTTCCCCTGGTGCATATGGGTTGTGCTGGGTTCAAACTACTCCATGATGTTTCAGAGGTTTTTGAGTTATTTCATTACTTTTTTGAGTTTGTCGAAGTTTCTCATGTTGCACATGGGTTGTGCTGTGTTTTGCACTACTCTCCACTGTTCCAGAAGATTACGAGTTATTTTATTACTTTTTTCAGTTTTTCGAAGTTTCTCCTGGTGCATATGGGTTGTGCTGGGTTCAAACTACTCTGTGATGTTTCAGAAGTTTTTGAGTTATTTCATTACTTTTTTGAGTTTGTCGAAGTTTCTCATGTTGCCTGTGTGTTGTGCTGCTAAATTACACTACTCTACGCTGCTGCAGAAGATTTCATACTTTTCTGAGTTTTTCGAAGTTTCTCCTGGTGAATATGGGTTTTGCTGGTTTCGAAACTACTCTACGCTGTTTCAGAGATTTTCCAGTTATTTCATTACTTTTTTGAGTTTTTCGATGTTTCTCATGTTGCGTATGTTTTGTGCAGCTTAGCTACACCACGCTACGCTGCTGCAGAAGATTTCATACTTTTATGAGTTTTTCGAAGTTTCTCCTGGTGAATATGGGTTGTGCTGGTTTCTAAACTACTCTACGCTGTTTCAGAGATTTTCGAGTTATTTCATTACTTTTTTGAGTTTTTCGAAGTTTCTCATGTTGCATATATGTTGTGCTGGGTGCTTAACTACACTTCGCTGTTTCAGAAGTTTACGAGTTATTTTTATACTTTTTTGATTTTGTCGAAGTTTCTCCTGGTGCATATAGGTTGTGCTGGGTTCTACTCTACTCAACGCTGTTCCAGAAGATTTCGAGTTATTTTTTATTCTTTTTTCAGTTTTTCGAAGTTTCTCCTGGTGCATATGGGTTGTGCTGGGTTCAAACTACTCGACGCTGTTTCAGAGGTTTTCCAGTTATTTCATTACTTTTTTGAGTTTGTCGACGTTTCTCATGTTGCATGTGTGTTGTGCTGTGTTCTATACTACACTACGCTGTTTCAGAGGTTTTCTAGTTATTTCATTACTTTTCAGTGTTTTTCGAAGTTTCTCCAGGTGCATGTGTGTTTTGCTGTGCTCTACACTACACTACGCTATTTCAGAAGTTTTCTAGTTATTTTTATACTTTTTTTGAGTTTTTCGATGTTTCTCATGTTGCGTTGTTGTTGTGCTGCTTAGTTACACTACTCTACGCTGCTGCAGAAGATTTCATACTTTTATGAGTTTTTCAAAGTTTCTCCTGGTGAATATGGGTTGTGCTTTTTTCTAAACAACTCTACGCTGTTTCAGTGATTTTCGAGTTATTTCATTACTTTTTTGAGTTTTTCGAAGTTTCTCCTGGTGCATATGGGTTGTGCTGGTTTCTAAACTACTCGACGCTGTTTCAGAGGTTTTCCAGTTATTTCATTACTTTTCAGTGTTTTTCGAAGTTTCTCCAGGTGCATGTGTGTTTTGCTGTGCTCTACACTACACTACGCTATTTCAGAAGTTTTCTAGTTATTTTTATACTTTTTTTAGTTTTTCGATGTTTCTCATGTTGCGTTGTTGTTGTGCTGCTTAGTTACAGTACTCTACGCTGCTGCAGAAGATTTCATACTTTTCTGAGTTTTTCGAAGTTTCTCCTGGTGAATATGGGTTTTGCTGGTTTCGAAACTACTCTACGCTGTTTCAGAGATTTTCCAGTTATTTCATTACTTTTTTGAGTTTTTCGATGTTTCTCATGTTGCGTATGTTTTGTGCAGCTTAGCTACACTACTCTACGCTGCTGCAGAAGATTTCATACTTTTATGAGTTTTTCGAAGTTTCTCCTGGTGAATATGTGTTGTGCTGGTTTCTAAACTACTCTACGCTGTTTCAGAGATTTTCGAGTTATTTCATTACTTTTTTGAGTTTTTCGAAGTTTCTCATGTTGCATATATGTTGTGCTGGGTGCTTAACTACACTACGCTGTTTCAGAAGTTTACGAGTTATTTTTATACTTTTTTGATTTTGTCGAAGTTTCTCCTGGTGCATATAGGTTGTGCTGGGTTCTACTCTACTCAACGCTGTTCCAGGAGATTTCGAGTTATTTTTTATTCTTTTTTCAGTTTTTCGAAGTTTCTCCTGGTGCATATGGGTTGTGCTGGGTTCAAACTACTCGACGCTGTTTCAGAGGTTTTCCAGTTATTTCATTACCTTTTTGAGTTTGTCGACGCTTCTCATTTTGCATGTGTGTTGTGCTGTGCTCTACACTACACTACGCTATTTCAGAAGTTTTCTAGTTATTTTTATACTTTTTTTTAGTTTTTCGATGTTTCTCATGTTGCGTTGTTGTTGTGCTGCTTAGTTACACTACTCTACGCTGCTGCAGAAGATTTCATACTTTTATGAGTTTTTCAAAGTTTCTCCTGGTGAATATGGGTTGTGCTTTTTTCTAAACAACTCTACGCTGTTTCAGTGATTTTCGAGTTATTTCATTACTTTTTTGAGTTTTTCGAAGTTTCTCCTGGTGCATATGGGTTGTGCTGGTTTCTAAACTACTCGACGCTGTTTCAGAGGTTTTCCAGTTATTTCATTACTTTTCAGTGTTTTTCGAAGTTTCTCCAGGTGCATGTGTGTTTTGCTGTGCTCTACACTACACTACGCTATTTCAGAAGTTTTCTAGTTATTTTTATACTTTTTTTAGTTTTTCGATGTTTCTCATGTTGCGTTGTTGTTGTGCTGCTTAGTTACAGTACTCTACGCTGCTGCAGAAGATTTCATACTTTTCTGAGTTTTTCGAAGTTTCTCCTGGTGAATATGGGTTTTGCTGGTTTCGAAACTACTCTACGCTGTTTCAGAGATTTTCCAGTTATTTCATTACTTTTTTGAGTTTTTCGATGTTTCTCATGTTGCGTATGTTTTGTGCAGCTTAGCTACACTACTCTACGCTGCTGCAGAAGATTTCATACTTTTATGAGTTTTTCGAAGTTTCTCCTGGTGAATATGTGTTGTGCTGGTTTCTAAACTACTCTACGCTGTTTCAGAGATTTTCGAGTTATTTCATTACTTTTTTGAGTTTTTCGAAGTTTCTCATGTTGCATATATGTTGTGCTGGGTGCTTAACTACACTACGCTGTTTCAGAAGTTTACGAGTTATTTTTATACTTTTTTGATTTTGTCGAAGTTTCTCCTGGTGCATATAGGTTGTGCTGGGTTCTACTCTACTCAACGCTGTTCCAGGAGATTTCGAGTTATTTTTTATTCTTTTTTCAGTTTTTCGAAGTTTCTCCTGGTGCATATGGGTTGTGCTGGGTTCAAACTACTCGACGCTGTTTCAGAGGTTTTCCAGTTATTTCATTACCTTTTTGAGTTTGTCGACGCTTCTCATTTTGCATGTGTGTTGTGCTGTGCTCTACACTACACTACGCTATTTCAGAAGTTTTCTAGTTATTTTTATACTTTTTTTTAGTTTTTCGATGTTTCTCATGTTGCGTTGTTGTTGTGCTGCTTAGTTACACTACTCTACGCTGCTGCAGAAGATTTCATACTTTTATGAGTTTTTCAAAGTTTCTCCTGGTGAATATGGGTTGTGCTTTTCTCTAAACAACTCTACGCTGTTTCAGTGATTTTCGAGTTATTTCATTACTTTTTTGAGTTTTTCGAAGTTTCTCCTGGTGAATATGGGTTGTGCTGGTTTCTAAACTACTCTCCGCTGTTTCAGAGGTTTTCGAGTTATTTCATTACTATTCTGAGTTGTTCGAAGTTTGTCCTGGTGCATATGGGTTGTGCTGGGTTCTAACCTACTCTACGCAGTTTCAGAGGCGTTCAAGTTATTTTATTACTTTTTTCAGTTTTTCGAAGTTTCTCCTGGTGCATATGGGTTGTGCTGGGTTCAAACTACTCGACGCTGTTTCAGAGGTTTTCGAGTTATTTCATTACTTTTTTGAGTTTGTCGAAGTTTCTCATGTTGCATGTGTGTTGTGCTGGGTTCTTAACTACTCTGCGCTGTTTCAGAAGATTTCAAGTTATTTTTATACTTTTTTGAGTTTTGCGAAGTTTCTGCAGTTGCATATGGGTTGTGCTGTGTTCTACACTACACTACGCTGTTTCAGAAGTTTTCGAGTTATTTTTATACTCTTTTTAGTGTTTCGATGTTTCTCATGTTGCCTATGTGTTGTGCTGCTTAGTTACACTACTCTACGTTGCTGCAGAAGATTTGGAGTTATTTTTATACTTTTGTTTGAGTTTTTCGAAGTTTCTCCTGGTGCATGTGGGTTGTGCTGGGTTCTGCACTACTCTACACTGTTCCAGAAGAATTCGATTTATTTTTATACTTTTTTGAGTTTTTCGAAGTTTCTCATATTGCATGTGTGTTGTGCTGTGTTCTACATTACACTATGCTGTTTCAAAGGTTTTCTAGTTATTTCATTACTTTTCAGTGTTTTTCGAAGTTTCTCCAGGTGCATGTGTGTTTTGCTGTGCTCTACACTAAACTACGCTGTTTCAGAAGTTTTCTAGTTATTTTTATTCTTTTTTTAGTTTTTCGATGTTTCTCATGTTGCGTATGTGTTGTGCTGCTTAGTTACACTACTCTACGCTGCTGCAGAAGATTTCATACTTTTATGAGTTTTTCGAAGTTTCTCCTTGTGAATATGGGTTGTGCTGGTTTCTAAATTACTCTACGCAGTTTCAGATGATTTGGAGTTATTACATTACTTTTCTGAGTTTTTCAAAGTTTCTCATGTTGCAAATGGGTTGTGTTGTGTTCTGCACTATTCTACACTGTTCCAGACGATTTCGAGTTATTTTATTACTTTTTTCAGTTTTTCGAAGTTTCTCATGTTGCATATGTGTTGCGCTGGGTGCTTAACTACTCTACGCTGTTTCAGAGATTTTCGAGTTATTTCATTACTTTTTTCAATTTTTCGAAGTTTCTCCTGTTGCATATGGGTTGTGCTGGGTTCTACACTACTCTACACTGTTCCAGAAGAATTCGATTTATTTTTATACTTTTTTGAGTTTTTCGAAGTTTCTCATATTGCATGTGTGTTGTGCTGTGTTCTACATTACACTACGCTGTTTCAGAGGTTTTCTAGTTATTTCATTACTTTTCAGTGTTTTTCGAAGTTTCTCCAGGTGCATGTGTGTTTTGCTGTGCTCTACACTAAACTACGCTGTTTCAGAAGTTTTCTAGTTATTTTTATTCTTTTTTTAGTTTTTCGATGTTTCTCATGTTGCGTATGTGTTGTGCTGCTTAGTTACACTACTCTACGCTGCTGCAGAAGATTTCATACTTTTATGAGTTTTTCGAAGTTTCTCCTTGTGAATATGGGTTGTGCTGGTTTCTAAATTACTCCACGCAGTTTCAGATGATTTGGAGTTATTACATTACTTTTCTGAGTTTTTCGAAGTTTCTCATGTTGCAAATGGGTTGTGTTGTGTTCTGCACTATTCTACACTGTTCCAGACGATTTCGAGTTATTTTATTACTTTTTTCAGTTTTTCGAAGTTTCTCATGTTGCATATGTGTTGCGCTGGGTGCTTAACTACTCTACGCTGTTTCAGAGATTTTCGAGTTATTTCATTACTTTTTTCAATTTTTCGAAGTTTCTCCTGTTGCATATGGGTTATGCTGTGTTTTGCACTACTCTACACTGTTCCAGAAGATTTCGAGTTATTTTTTACACTTTTTTGAGTTTTTCGAAGTTTCTCCTGGTGCATATGGGTTGTGCTGGGTTCTAACATACTCTACGCTATTTCAGAGGCGTTCAAGTTATTTTTATACTTTTTTCAGATTTTCGAAGTTTCTCCTGTTGCACATGGGTTGTGCTGTGTTTTGCACTACTCTCCACTGTTCCAGAAGATTACGAGTTATTTTATTACTTTTTTCAGTTTTTCGAAGTTTCTCCTGGTGCATATGGGTTGTGCTGGGTTCAAACTACTCTATGATGTTTCAGAGGTTTTTGAGTTATTTCATTACTTTTTTGAGTTTGTCGAAGTTTCTCATGTTGCCTGTGTGTTGTGCTGCTAAATTACACTACTCTACGCTGCTGCAGAAGATTTCATACTTTTCTGAGTTTTTCGAAGTTTCTCCTGGTGCATATGGGTTGTGCTGGGTTCAAACTACTCTATGATGTTTCAGAGGTTTTTGAGTTATTTCATTACTTTTTTGAGTTTGTCGAAGTTTCTCATGTTGCCTGTGTGTTGTGCTGCTAAATTACACTACTCTACGCTGCTGCAGAAGATTTCATACTTTTCTGAGTTTTTCGAAGTTTCTCCTGGTGAATATGGGTTTTGCTGGTTTCGAAACTACTCTACGCTGTTTCAGAGATTTTCGAGTTATTTCATTACTTTTTTGAGTTTTTCGAAGTTTCTCATGTTGCATATATGTTGTGCTGGGTGCTTAACTACACTACGCTGTTTCAGAAGTTAACGAGTTAATTTTATACTTTTTTGATTTTGTCGAAGTTTCTCCTGGTGCATATAGGTTGTGCTGGGTTCTACTCTACTCAACGCTGTTCCAGAAGATTTCGAGTTATTTTTTATACTTTTTTCAGTTTTTCGAAGTTTCTCCTGGTGCATATGGGTTGTGCTGGGTTCAAACTACTCGATGCTGTTTCAGAGGTTTTCGAGTTATTTCATTACTATTCTGAGTTGTTCGAAGTTGTCCTGGTGCATAATGGGTTGTGCTGGGTTCTAACCTACTCTACGCAGTTTCAGAGGTTTTCTAGTTATTTCATTACTTTGCAGTGCTTTTCGAAGTTTCTCCAGGTGCATGTGTGTTTTGCTGTGCTCTACACTACACTACGCTATTTCAGAAGTTTTCTAGTTATTTTTATACTTTTTTTAGTTTTTCGATGTTTCTCATGTTGCGTTGTTGTTGTGCTGCTTAGTTACACTACTCTACGCTGCTGCAGAAGATTTCATACTTTTATGAGTTTTTCAAAGTTTCTCCTGGTGAATATGGGTTGTGCTTTTTTCTAAACAACTCTACGCTGTTTCAGTGATTTTCGAGTTATTTCATTACTTTTTTGAGTTTTTCGAAGTTTCTCCTGGTGAATATGGGTTGTGCTGGTTTCTAAACTACTCGACGCTGTTTCAGAGGTTTTCCAGTTATTTCATTACTTTTCAGTGTTTTTCGAAGTTTCTCCAGGTGCATGTGTGTTTTGCTGTGCTCTACACTACACTACGCTATTTCAGAAGTTTTCTAGTTATTTGTATACTTTTTTTAGTTTTTCGATGTTTCTCATGTTGCGTTGTTGTTGTGCTGCTTCGTTACACTACTCTACGCTGCTGCAGAAGATTTCATACTTTTCTGAGTTTTTCGAAGTTTCTCCTGGTGAATATGGGTTTTGCTGGTTTCGAAACTACTCTACGCTGTTTCAGAGATTTTCCAGTTATTTCATTACTTTTTTGAGTTTTTCGATGTTTCTCATGTTGCGTATGTTTTGTGCAGCTTAGCTACACTACTCTACGCTGCTGCAGAAGATTTCATACTTTTATGAGTTTTTCGAAGTTTCTCCTGGTGAATATGGGTTGTGCTGGTTTCTAAACTACTCTACGCTGTTTCAGAGATTTTCGAGTTATTTCATTACTTTTTTGAGTTTTTCGAAGTTTCTCATGTTGCATATATGTTGTGCTGGGTGCTTAACTACACTACGCTGTTTCAGAAGTTTACGAGTTATTTTTATACTTTTTTGATTTTGTCGAAGTTTCTCCTGGTGCATATAGGTTGTGCTGGGTTCTACTCTACTCAACGCTGTTCCAGAAGATTTCGAGTTATTTTTTATTCTTTTTTCAGTTTTTCGAAGTTTCTCCTGGTGCATATGGGTTGTGCTGGGTTCAAACTACTCGACGCTGTTTCAGAGGTTTTCCATTTATTTCATTACCTTTTTGAGTTTGTCGACGCTTCTCATTTTGCATGTGTGTTGTGCTGTGCTCTACACTACACTACGCTATTTCAGAAGTTTTCTAGTTATTTTTATACTTTTTTTTAGTTTTTCGATGTTTCTCATGTTGCGTTGTTGTTGTGCTGCTTAGTTACACTACTCTACGCTGCTGCAGAAGATTTCATACTTTTATGAGTTTTTCAAAGTTTCTCCTGGTGAATATGGGTTGTGCTTTTTTCTAAACAACTCTACGCTGTTTCAGTGATTTTCGAGTTATTTCATTACTTTTTTGAGTTTTTCGAAGTTTCTCCTGGTGAATATGGGTTGTGCTGGTTTCTAAACTACTCTCCGCTGTTTCAGAGGTTTTCGAGTTATTTCATTACTATTCTGAGTTGTTCGAAGTTTGTCCTGGTGCATATGGGTTGTGCTGGGTTCTAACCTACTCTACGCAGTTTCAGAGGCGTTCAAGTTATTTTATTACTTTTTTCAGTTTTTCGAAGTTTCTCCTGGTGCATATGGGTTGTGCTGGGTTCAAACTACTCGACGCTGTTTCAGAGGTTTTCGAGTTATTTCATTACTTTTTTGAGTTTGTCGAAGTTTCTCATGTTGCATGTGTGTTGTGCTGGGTTCTTAACTACTCTACGCTGTTTCAGAAGATTTCAAGTTATTTTTATACTTTTTTGAGTTTTGCGAAGTTTCTGCTGTTGCATATGGGTTGTGCTGTGTTCTACACTACACTACGCTGTTTCAGAAGTTTTCGAGTTATTTTTATACTCTTTTTAGTGTTTCGATGTTTCTCATGTTGCCTATGTGTTGTGCTGCTTAGTTACACTACTCTACGTTGCTGCAGAAGATTTGGAGTTATTTTTATACTTTTGTTTGAGTTTTTCGAAGTTTCTCCTGGTGCATGTGGGTTGTGCTGGGTTCTGCACTACTCTACACTGTTCCAGAAGAATTCGATTTATTTTTATACTTTTTTGAGTTTTTCGAAGTTTCTCATATTGCATGTGTGTTGTGCTGTGTTCTACATTACACTATGCTGTTTCAAAGGTTTTCTAGTTATTTCATTACTTTTCAGTGTTTTTCGAAGTTTCTCCAGGTGCATGTGTGTTTTGCTGTGCTCTACACTAAACTACGCTGTTTCAGAAGTTTTCTAGTTATTTTTATTCTTTTTTTAGTTTTTCGATGTTTCTCATGTTGCGTATGTGTTGTGCTGCTTAGTTACACTACTCTACGCTGCTGCAGAAGATTTCATACTTTTATGAGTTTTTCGAAGTTTCTCCTTGTGAATATGGGTTGTGCTGGTTTCTAAATTACTCTACGCAGTTTCAGATGATTTGGAGTTATTACATTACTTTTCTGAGTTTTTCAAAGTTTCTCATGTTGCAAATGGGTTGTGTTGTGTTCTGCACTATTCTACACTGTTCCAGACGATTTCGAGTTATTTTATTACTTTTTTCAGTTTTTCGAAGTTTCTCATGTTGCATATGTGTTGCGCTGGGTGCTTAACTACTCTACGCTGTTTCAGAGATTTTCGAGTTATTTCATTACTTTTTTCAATTTTTCGAAGTTTCTCCTGTTGCATATGGGTTGTGCTGGGTTCTACACTACTCTACACTGTTCCAGAAGAATTCGATTTATTTTTATACTTTTTTGAGTTTTTCGAAGTTTCTCATATTGCATGTGTGTTGTGCTGTGTTCTACATTACACTACGCTGTTTCAGAGGTTTTCTAGTTATTTCATTACTTTTCAGTGTTTTTCGAAGTTTCTCCAGGTGCATGTGTGTTTTGCTGTGCTCTACACTAAACTACGCTGTTTCAGAAGTTTTCTAGTTATTTTTATTCTTTTTTTAGTTTTTCGATGTTTCTCATGTTGCGTATGTGTTGTGCTGCTTAGTTACACTACTCTACGCTGCTGCAGAAGATTTCATACTTTTATGAGTTTTTCGAAGTTTCTCCTTGTGAATATGGGTTGTGCTGGTTTCTAAATTACTCCACGCAGTTTCAGATGATTTGGAGTTATTACATTACTTTTCTGAGTTTTTCGAAGTTTCTCATGTTGCAAATGGGTTGTGTTGTGTTCTGCACTATTCTACACTGTTCCAGACGATTTCGAGTTATTTTATTACTTTTTTCAGTTTTTCGAAGTTTCTCATGTTGCATATGTGTTGCGCTGGGTGCTTAACTACTCTACGCTGTTTCAGAGATTTTCGAGTTATTTCATTACTTTTTTCAATTTTTCGAAGTTTCTCCTGTTGCATATGGGTTATGCTGTGTTTTGCACTACTCTACACTGTTCCAGAAGATTTCGAGTTATTTTTTACACTTTTTTGAGTTTTTCGAAGTTTCTCCTGGTGCATATGGGTTGTGCTGGGTTCTAACCTACTCTACGCTATTTCAGAGGCGTTCAAGTTATTTTTATACTTTTTTCAGATTTTCGAAGTTTCTCCTGTTGCACATGGCTCCACTGTTCCAGAAGATTACGAGTTATTTTATTACTTTTTTCAGTTTTTCGAAGTTTCTCCTGGTGCATATGGGTTGTGCTGGGTTCAAACTACTCCATGATGTTTCAGAGGTTTTTGAGTTATTTCATTACTTTTTTGAGTTTGTCGAAGTTTCTCATGTTGCCTGTGTGTTGTGCTGCTAAATTACACTACTCTACGCTGCTGCAGAAGATTTCATACTTTTCTGAGTTTTTCGAAGTTTCTCCTGGTGAATATGGGTTTTGCTGGTTTCGAAACTACTCTACGCTGTTTCAGAGATTTTCCAGTTATTTCATTACTTTTTTGAGTTTTTCGATGTTTCTCATGTTGCGTATGTTTTGTGCAGCTTAGCTACACTACTCTACGCTGCTGCAGAAGATTTCATACTTTTATGAGTTTTTCGAAGTTTCTCCTGGTGAATATGGGTTGTGCTGGTTTCTAAACTACTCTACGCTGTTTCAGAGATTTTCGAGTTATTTCATTACTTTTTTGAGTTTTTCGAATTTTCTCATGTTGCATATATGTTGTGCTGGGTGCTTAACTACACTACGCTGTTTCAGAAGTTTACGAGTTATTTTTATACTTTTTTGATTTTGTCGAAGTTTCTCCTGGTGCATATAGGTTGTGCTGGGTTCTACTCTACTCAACGCTGTTCCAGAAGATTTCGAGTTATTTTTTATTCTTTTTTCAGTTTTTCGAAGTTTCTCCTGGTGCATATGGGTTGTGCTGGGTTCAAACTACTCGACGCTGTTTCAGAGGTTTTCCAGTTATTTCATTACTTTTTTGAGTTTGTCGACGTTTCTCATGTTGCATGTGTGTTGTGCTGTGTTCTATACTACACTACGCTGTTTCAGAGGTTTTCTAGTTATTTCATTACTTTTCAGTGTTTTTCGAAGTTTCTCCAGGTGCATGTGTGTTTTGCTGTGCTCTACACTACACTACGCTATTTCAGAAGTTTTCTAGTTATTTTTATACTTTTTTTAGTTTTTCGATGTTTCTCATGTTGCGTTGTTGTTGTGCTGCTTAGTTACACTACTCTACGCTGCTGCAGAAGATTTCATACTTTTATGAGTTTTTCAAAGTTTCTCCTGGTGAATATGGGTTGTGCTTTTTTCTAAACAACTCTACGCTGTTTCAGTGATTTTCGAGTTATTTCATTACTTTTTTGAGTTTTTCGAAGTTTCTCCTGGTGAATATGGGTTGTGCTGGTTTCTAAACTACTCTCCGCTGTTTCAGAGGTTTTCCAGTTATTTCATTACTATTCTGAGTTGTTCGAAGTTTGTCCTGGTGCATATGGGTTGTGCTGGGTTCTAACCTACTCTACGCAGTTTCAGAGGCGTTCAAGTTATTTTATTACTTTTTTCAGTTTTTCGAAGTTTCTCCTGGTGCATATGGGTTGTGCTGGGTTCAAACTACTCGACGCTGTTTCAGAGGTTTTCGAGTTATTTCATTACTTTTTTGAGTTTGTCGAAGTTTCTCATGTTGCATGTGTGTTGTGCTGGGTTCTTAACTACTCTACGCTGTTTCAGAAGATTTCAAGTTATTTTTATACTTTTTTGAGTTTTGCGAAGTTTCTGCTGTTGCATATGGGTTGTGCTGTGTTCTACACTACACTACGCTGTTTCAGAAGTTTTCGAGTTATTTTTATACTCTTTTTAGTGTTTCGATGTTTCTCATGTTGCCTATGTGTTGTGCTGCTTAGTTACACTACTCTACGTTGCTGCAGAAGATTTGGAGTTATTTTTATACTTTTGTTTGAGTTTTTCGAAGTTTCTCCTGGTGCATGTGGGTTGTGCTGGGTTCTACACTACTCTACACTGTTCCAGAAGAATTCGATTTATTTTTATACTTTTTTGAGTTTTTCGAAGTTTCTCATATTGCATGTGTGTTGTGCTGTGTTCTACATTACACTACGCTGTTTCAGAGGTTTTCTAGTTATTTGATTACTTTTCAGTGTTTTTCGAAGTTTCTCCAGGTGCATGTGTGTTTTGCTGTGCTCTACACTAAACTACGCTGTTTCAGAAGTTTTCTAGTTATTTTTATTCTTTTTTTAGTTTTTCGATGTTTCTCATGTTGCGTATGTGTTGTGCTGCTTAGTTACACTACTCTACGCTGCTGCAGAAGATTTCATACTTTTATGAGTTTTTCGAAGTTTCTCCTTGTGAATATGGGTTGTGCTGGTTTCTAAATTACTCTACGCAGTTTCAGATGATTTGGAGTTATTACATTACTTTTCTGAGTTTTTCAAAGTTTCTCATGTTGCAAATGGGTTGTGTTGTGTTCTGCACTATTCTACACTGTTCCAGACGATTTCGAGTTATTTTATTACTTTTTTCAGTTTTTCGAAGTTTCTCATGTTGCATATGTGTTGCGCTGGGTGCTTAACTACTCTACGCTGTTTCAGAGATTTTCGAGTTATTTCATTACTTTTTTCAATTTTTCGAAGTTTCTCCTGTTGCATATGGGTTGTGCTGGGTTCTACACTACTCTACACTGTTCCAGAAGAATTCGATTTATTTTTATACTTTTTTGAGTTTTTCGAAGTTTCTCATATTGCATGTGTGTTGTGCTGTGTTCTACATTACACTACGCTGTTTCAGAGGTTTTCTAGTTATTTCATTACTTTTCAGTGTTTTTCGAAGTTTCTCCAGGTGCATGTGTGTTTTGCTGTGCTCTACACTAAACTACGCTGTTTCAGAAGTTTTCTAGTTATTTTTATTCTTTTTTTAGTTTTTCGATGTTTCTCATGTTGCGTATGTGTTGTGCTGCTTAGTTACACTACTCTACGCTGCTGCAGAAGATTTCATACTTTTATGAGTTTTTCGAAGTTTCTCCTTGTGAATATGGGTTGTGCTGGTTTCTAAATTACTCCACGCAGTTTCAGATGATTTGGAGTTATTACATTACTTTTCTGAGTTTTTCGAAGTTTCTCATGTTGCAAATGGGTTGTGTTGTGTTCTGCACTATTCTACACTGTTCCAGACGATTTCGAGTTATTTTATTACTTTTTTCAGTTTTTCGAAGTTTCTCATGTTGCATATGTGTTGCGCTGGGTGCTTAACTACTCTACGCTGTTTCAGAGATTTTCGAGTTATTTCATTACTTTTTTCAATTTTTCGAAGTTTCTCCTGTTGCATATGGGTTATGCTGTGTTTTGCACTACTCTACACTGTTCCAGAAGATTTCGAGTTATTTTTTACACTTTTTTGAGTTTTTCGAAGTTTCTCCTGGTGCATATGGGTTGTGCTGGGTTCTAACCTACTCTACGCTATTTCAGAGGCGTTCAAGTTATTTTTATACTTTTTTCAGATTTTCGAAGTTTCTCCTGTTGCACATGGCTCCACTGTTCCAGAAGATTACGAGTTATTTTATTACTTTTTTCAGTTTTTCGAAGTTTCTCCTGGTGCATATGGGTTGTGCTGGGTTCAAACTACTCCATGATGTTTCAGAGGTTTTTGAGTTATTTCATTACTTTTTTGAGTTTGTCGAAGTTTCTCATGTTGCCTGTGTGTTGTGCTGCTAAATTACACTACTCTACGCTGCTGCAGAAGATTTCATACTTTTCTGAGTTTTTCGAAGTTTCTCCTGGTGAATATGGGTTTTGCTGGTTTCGAAACTACTCTACGCTGTTTCAGAGATTTTCCAGTTATTTCATTACTTTTTTGAGTTTTTCGATGTTTCTCATGTTGCGTATGTTTTGTGCAGCTTAGCTACACTACTCTACGCTGCTGCAGAAGATTTCATACTTTTATGAGTTTTTCGAAGTTTCTCCTGGTGAATATGGGTTGTGCTGGTTTCTAAACTACTCTACGCTGTTTCAGAGATTTTCGAGTTATTTCATTACTTTTTTGAGTTTTTCGAATTTTCTCATGTTGCATATATGTTGTGCTGGGTGCTTAACTACACTACGCTGTTTCAGAAGTTTACGAGTTATTTTTATACTTTTTTGATTTTGTCGAAGTTTCTCCTGGTGCATATAGGTTGTGCTGGGTTCTACTCTACTCAACGCTGTTCCAGAAGATTTCGAGTTATTTTTTATTCTTTTTTCAGTTTTTCGAAGTTTCTCCTGGTGCATATGGGTTGTGCTGGGTTCAAACTACTCGACGCTGTTTCAGAGGTTTTCCAGTTATTTCATTACTTTTTTGAGTTTGTCGACGTTTCTCATGTTGCATGTGTGTTGTGCTGTGTTCTATACTACACTACGCTGTTTCAGAGGTTTTCTAGTTATTTCATTACTTTTCAGTGTTTTTCGAAGTTTCTCCAGGTGCATGTGTGTTTTGCTGTGCTCTACACTACACTACGCTATTTCAGAAGTTTTCTAGTTATTTTTATACTTTTTTTAGTTTTTCGATGTTTCTCATGTTGCGTTGTTGTTGTGCTGCTTAGTTACACTACTCTACGCTGCTGCAGAAGATTTCATACTTTTATGAGTTTTTCAAAGTTTCTCCTGGTGAATATGGGTTGTGCTTTTTTCTAAACAACTCTACGCTGTTTCAGTGATTTTCGAGTTATTTCATTACTTTTTTGAGTTTTTCGAAGTTTCTCCTGGTGAATATGGGTTGTGCTGGTTTCTAAACTACTCTCCGCTGTTTCAGAGGTTTTCCAGTTATTTCATTACTATTCTGAGTTGTTCGAAGTTTGTCCTGGTGCATATGGGTTGTGCTGGGTTCTAACCTACTCTACGCAGTTTCAGAGGCGTTCAAGTTATTTTATTACTTTTTTCAGTTTTTCGAAGTTTCTCCTGGTGCATATGGGTTGTGCTGGGTTCAAACTACTCGACGCTGTTTCAGAGGTTTTCGAGTTATTTCATTACTTTTTTGAGTTTGTCGAAGTTTCTCATGTTGCATGTGTGTTGTGCTGGGTTCTTAACTACTCTACGCTGTTTCAGAAGATTTCAAGTTATTTTTATACTTTTTTGAGTTTTGCGAAGTTTCTGCTGTTGCATATGGGTTGTGCTGTGTTCTACACTACACTACGCTGTTTCAGAAGTTTTCGAGTTATTTTTATACTCTTTTTAGTGTTTCGATGTTTCTCATGTTGCCTATGTGTTGTGCTGCTTAGTTACACTACTCTACGTTGCTGCAGAAGATTTGGAGTTATTTTTATACTTTTGTTTGAGTTTTTCGAAGTTTCTCCTGGTGCATGTGGGTTGTGCTGGGTTCTACACTACTCTACACTGTTCCAGAAGAATTCGATTTATTTTTATACTTTTTTGAGTTTTTCGAAGTTTCTCATATTGCATGTGTGTTGTGCTGTGTTCTACATTACACTACGCTGTTTCAGAGGTTTTCTAGTTATTTGATTACTTTTCAGTGTTTTTCGAAGTTTCTCCAGGTGCATGTGTGTTTTGCTGTGCTCTACACTAAACTACGCTGTTTCAGAAGTTTTCTAGTTATTTTTATTCTTTTTTTAGTTTTTCGATATTTCTCATGTTGCGTATGTGTTGTGCTGCTTAGTTACACTACTCTACGCTGCTGCAGAAGATTTCATACTTTTATGAGTTTTTCGAAGTTTCTCCTTGTGAATATGGGTTGTGCTGGTTTCTAAATTACTCTACGCAGTTTCAGATGATTTGGAGTTATTACATTACTTTTCTGAGTTTTTCGAAGTTTCTCATGTTGCAAATGGGTTGTGTTGTGTTCTGCACTATTCTACACTGTTCCAGACGATTTCGAGTTATTTTATTACTTTTTTCAGTTTTTCGAAGTTTCACATGTTGCATATGTGTTGCGCTGGGTGCTTAACTACTCTACGCTGTTTCAGAGATTTTCGAGTTATTTCATTACTTTTTTCAATTTTTCGAAGTTTCTCCTGTTGCATATGGGTTATGCTGTGTTTTGCACTACTCTACACTGTTCCAGAAGATTTCGAGTTATTTTTTACACTTTTTTGAGTTTTTCGAAGTTTCTCCTGGTGCATATGGGTTGTGCTGGGTTCTAACCTACTCTACGCTATTTCAGAGGCGTTCAAGTTATTTTTATACTTTTTTCAGATTTTCGAAGTTTCTCCTGTTGCACATGGCTCCACTGTTCCAGAAGATTACGAGTTATTTTATTACTTTTTTCAGTTTTTCGAAGTTTCCCCTGGTGCATATGGGTTGTGCTGGGTTCAAACTACTCCATGATGTTTCAGAGGTTTATGAGTTATTTCATTACTTTTTTGAGTTTGTCGAAGTTTCTCATGTTGCACATGGGTTGTGCTGTGTTTTGCACTACTCTCCACTGTTCCAGAAGATTACGAGTTATTTTATTACTTTTTTCAGTTTTTCGAAGTTTCTCCTGGTGCATATGGGTTGTGCTGGGTTCAAACTACTCTGTGATGTTTCAGAAGTTTTTGAGTTATTTCATTACTTTTTTGAGTTTGTCGAAGTTTCTCATGTTGCCTGTGTGTTGTGCTGCTAAATTACACTACTCTACGCTGCTGCAGAAGATTTCATACTTTTCTGAGTTTTTCGAAGTTTCTCCTGGTGAATATGGGTTTTGCTGGTTTCGAAACTACTCTACGCTGTTTCAGAGATTTTCCAGTTATTTCATTACTTTTTTGAGTTTTTCGATGTTTCTCATGTTGCGTATGTTTTGTGCAGCTTAGCTACACCACTCTACGCTGCTGCAGAAGATTTCATACTTTTATGAGTTTTTCGAAGTTTCTCCTGGTGAATATGGGTTGTGCTGGTTTCTAAACTACTCTACGCTGTTTCAGAGATTTTCGAGTTATTTCATTACTTTTTTGAGTTTTTCGAAGTTTCTCATGTTGCATATATGTTGTGCTGGGTGCTTAACTACACTTCGCTGTTTCAGAAGTTTACGAGTTATTTTTATACTTTTTTGATTTTGTCGAAGTTTCTCCTGGTGCATATAGGTTGTGCTGGGTTCTACTCTACTCAACGCTGTTCCAGAAGATTTCGAGTTATTTTTTATTCTTTTTTCAGTTTTTCGAAGTTTCTCCTGGTGCATATGGGTTGTGCTGGGTTCAAACTACTCGACGCTGTTTCAGAGGTTTTCCAGTTATTTCATTACTTTTTTGAGTTTGTCGACGTTTCTCATGTTGCATGTGTGTTGTGCTGTGTTCTATACTACACTACGCTGTTTCAGAGGTTTTCTAGTTATTTCATTACTTTTCAGTGTTTTTCGAAGTTTCTCCAGGTGCATGTGTGTTTTGCTGTGCTCTACACTACACTACGCTATTTCAGAAGTTTTCTAGTTATTTTTATACTTTTTTTAGTTTTTCGATGTTTCTCATGTTGCGTTGTTGTTGTGCTGCTTAGTTACACTACTCTACGCTGCTGCAGAAGATTTCATACTTTTATGAGTTTTTCAAAGTTTCTCCTGGTGAATATGGGTTGTGCTTTTTTCTAAACAACTCTACGCTGTTTCAGTGATTTTCGAGTTATTTCATTACTTTTTTGAGTTTTTCGAAGTTTCTCCTGGTGAATATGGGTTGTGCTGGTTTCTAAACTACTCTCCGCTGTTTCAGAGGTTTTCCAGTTATTTCATTACTATTCTGAGTTGTTCGAAGTTTGTCCTGGTGCATATGGGTTGTGCTGGGTTCTAACCTACTCTACGCAGTTTCAGAGGCGTTCAAGTTATTTTATTACTTTTTTCAGTTTTTCGAAGTTTCTCCTGGTGCATATGGGTTGTGCTGGGTTCAAACTACTCGACGCTGTTTCAGAGGTTTTCGAGTTATTTCATTACTTTTTTGAGTTTGTCGAAGTTTCTCATGTTGCATGTGTGTTGTGCTGGGTTCTTAACTACTCTACGCTGTTTCAGAAGATTTCAAGTTATTTTTATACTTTTTTGAGTTTTGCGAAGTTTCTGCTGTTGCATATGGGTTGTGCTGTGTTCTACACTACACTACGCTGTTTCAGAAGTTTTCGAGTTATTTTTATACTCTTTTTAGTGTTTCGATGTTTCTCATGTTGCCTATGTGTTGTGCTGCTTAGTTACACTACTCTACGTTGCTGCAGAAGATTTGGAGTTATTTTTATACTTTTGTTTGAGTTTTTCGAAGTTTCTCCTGGTGCATGTGGGTTGTGCTGGGTTCTACACTACTCTACACTGTTCCAGAAGAATTCGATTTATTTTTATACTTTTTTGAGTTTTTCGAAGTTTCTCATATTGCATGTGTGTTGTGCTGTGTTCTACATTACACTACGCTGTTTCAGAGGTTTTCTAGTTATTTGATTACTTTTCAGTGTTTTTCGAAGTTTCTCCAGGTGCATGTGTGTTTTGCTGTGCTCTACACTAAACTACGCTGTTTCAGAAGTTTTCTAGTTATTTTTATTCTTTTTTTAGTTTTTCGATATTTCTCATGTTGCGTATGTGTTGTGCTGCTTAGTTACACTACTCTACGCTGCTGCAGAAGATTTCATACTTTTATGAGTTTTTCGAAGTTTCTCCTTGTGAATATGGGTTGTGCTGGTTTCTAAATTACTCTACGCAGTTTCAGATGATTTGGAGTTATTACATTACTTTTCTGAGTTTTTCGAAGTTTCTCATGTTGCAAATGGGTTGTGTTGTGTTCTGCACTATTCTACACTGTTCCAGACGATTTCGAGTTATTTTATTACTTTTTTCAGTTTTTCGAAGTTTCACATGTTGCATATGTGTTGCGCTGGGTGCTTAACTACTCTACGCTGTTTCAGAGATTTTCGAGTTATTTCATTACTTTTTTCAATTTTTCGAAGTTTCTCCTGTTGCATATGGGTTATGCTGTGTTTTGCACTACTCTACACTGTTCCAGAAGATTTCGAGTTATTTTTTACACTTTTTTGAGTTTTTCGAAGTTTCTCCTGGTGCATATGGGTTGTGCTGGGTTCTAACCTACTCTACGCTATTTCAGAGGCGTTCAAGTTATTTTTATACTTTTTTCAGATTTTCGAAGTTTCTCCTGTTGCACATGGCTCCACTGTTCCAGAAGATTACGAGTTATTTTATTACTTTTTTCAGTTTTTCGAAGTTTCCCCTGGTGCATATGGGTTGTGCTGGGTTCAAACTACTCCATGATGTTTCAGAGGTTTATGAGTTATTTCATTACTTTTTTGAGTTTGTCGAAGTTTCTCATGTTGCACATGGGTTGTGCTGTGTTTTGCACTACTCTCCACTGTTCCAGAAGATTACGAGTTATTTTATTACTTTTTTCAGTTTTTCGAAGTTTCTCCTGGTGCATATGGGTTGTGCTGGGTTCAAACTACTCTGTGATGTTTCAGAAGTTTTTGAGTTATTTCATTACTTTTTTGAGTTTGTCGAAGTTTCTCATGTTGCCTGTGTGTTGTGCTGCTAAATTACACTACTCTACGCTGCTGCAGAAGATTTCATACTTTTCTGAGTTTTTCGAAGTTTCTCCTGGTGAATATGGGTTTTGCTGGTTTCGAAACTACTCTACGCTGTTTCAGAGATTTTCCAGTTATTTCATTACTTTTTTGAGTTTTTCGATGTTTCTCATGTTGCGTATGTTTTGTGCAGCTTAGCTACACCACTCTACGCTGCTGCAGAAGATTTCATACTTTTATGAGTTTTTCGAAGTTTCTCCTGGTGAATATGGGTTGTGCTGGTTTCTAAACTACTCTACGCTGTTTCAGAGATTTTCGAGTTATTTCATTACTTTTTTGAGTTTTTCGAAGTTTCTCATGTTGCATATATGTTGTGCTGGGTGCTTAACTACACTTCGCTGTTTCAGAAGTTTACGAGTTATTTTTATACTTTTTTGATTTTGTCGAAGTTTCTCCTGGTGCATATAGGTTGTGCTGGGTTCTACTCTACTCAACGCTGTTCCAGAAGATTTCGAGTTATTTTTTATTCTTTTTTCAGTTTTTCGAAGTTTCTCCTGGTGCATATGGGTTGTGCTGGGTTCAAACTACTCGACGCTGTTTCAGAGGTTTTCCAGTTATTTCATTACTTTTTTGAGTTTGTCGACGTTTCTCATGTTGCATGTGTGTTGTGCTGTGTTCTATACTACACTACGCTGTTTCAGAGGTTTTCTAGTTATTTCATTACTTTTCAGTGTTTTTCGAAGTTTCTCCAGGTGCATGTGTGTTTTGCTGTGCTCTACACTACACTACGCTATTTCAGAAGTTTTCTAGTTATTTTTATACTTTTTTTGAGTTTTTCGATGTTTCTCATGTTGCGTTGTTGTTGTGCTGCTTAGTTACACTACTCTACGCTGCTGCAGAAGATTTCATACTTTTATGAGTTTTTCAAAGTTTCTCCTGGTGAATATGGGTTGTGCTTTTTTCTAAACAACTCTACGCTGTTTCAGTGATTTTCGAGTTATTTCATTACTTTTTTGAGTTTTTCGAAGTTTCTCCTGGTGCATATGGGTTGTGCTGGTTTCTAAACTACTCGACGCTGTTTCAGAGGTTTTCCAGTTATTTCATTACTTTTCAGTGTTTTTCGAAGTTTCTCCAGGTGCATGTGTGTTTTGCTGTGCTCTACACTACACTACGCTATTTCAGAAGTTTTCTAGTTATTTTTATACTTTTTTTAGTTTTTCGATGTTTCTCATGTTGCGTTGTTGTTGTGCTGCTTAGTTACAGTACTCTACGCTGCTGCAGAAGATTTCATACTTTTCTGAGTTTTTCGAAGTTTCTCCTGGTGAATATGGGTTTTGCTGGTTTCGAAACTACTCTACGCTGTTTCAGAGATTTTCCAGTTATTTCATTACTTTTTTGAGTTTTTCGATGTTTCTCATGTTGCGTATGTTTTGTGCAGCTTAGCTACACTACTCTACGCTGCTGCAGAAGATTTCATACTTTTATGAGTTTTTCGAAGTTTCTCCTGGTGAATATGTGTTGTGCTGGTTTCTAAACTACTCTACGCTGTTTCAGAGATTTTCGAGTTATTTCATTACTTTTTTGAGTTTTTCGAAGTTTCTCATGTTGCATATATGTTGTGCTGGGTGCTTAACTACACTACGCTGTTTCAGAAGTTTACGAGTTATTTTTATACTTTTTTGATTTTGTCGAAGTTTCTCCTGGTGCATATAGGTTGTGCTGGGTTCTACTCTACTCAACGCTGTTCCAGGAGATTTCGAGTTATTTTTTATTCTTTTTTCAGTTTTTCGAAGTTTCTCCTGGTGCATATGGGTTGTGCTGGGTTCAAACTACTCGACGCTGTTTCAGAGGTTTTCCAGTTATTTCATTACCTTTTTGAGTTTGTCGACGCTTCTCATTTTGCATGTGTGTTGTGCTGTGCTCTACACTACACTACGCTATTTCAGAAGTTTTCTAGTTATTTTTATACTTTTTTTTAGTTTTTCGATGTTTCTCATGTTGCGTTGTTGTTGTGCTGCTTAGTTACACTACTCTACGCTGCTGCAGAAGATTTCATACTTTTATGAGTTTTTCAAAGTTTCTCCTGGTGAATATGGGTTGTGCTTTTCTCTAAACAACTCTACGCTGTTTCAGTGATTTTCGAGTTATTTCATTACTTTTTTGAGTTTTTCGAAGTTTCTCCTGGTGAATATGGGTTGTGCTGGTTTCTAAACTACTCTCCGCTGTTTCAGAGGTTTTCGAGTTATTTCATTACTATTCTGAGTTGTTCGAAGTTTGTCCTGGTGCATATGGGTTGTGCTGGGTTCTAACCTACTCTACGCAGTTTCAGAGGCGTTCAAGTTATTTTATTACTTTTTTCAGTTTTTCGAAGTTTCTCCTGGTGCATATGGGTTGTGCTGGGTTCAAACTACTCGACGCTGTTTCAGAGGTTTTCGAGTTATTTCATTACTTTTTTGAGTTTGTCGAAGTTTCTCATGTTGCATGTGTGTTGTGCTGGGTTCTTAACTACTCTACGCTGTTTCAGAAGATTTCAAGTTATTTTTATACTTTTTTGAGTTTTGCGAAGTTTCTGCAGTTGCATATGGGTTGTGCTGTGTTCTACACTACACTACGCTGTTTCAGAAGTTTTCGAGTTATTTTTATACTCTTTTTAGTGTTTCGATGTTTCTCATGTTGCCTATGTGTTGTGCTGCTTAGTTACACTACTCTACGTTGCTGCAGAAGATCTGGAGTTATTTTTATACTTTTGTTTGAGTTTTTCGAAGTTTCTCCTGGTGCATGTGGGTTGTGCTGGGTTCTGCACTACTCTACACTGTTCCAGAAGAATTCGATTTATTTTTATACTTTTTTGAGTTTTTCGAAGTTTCTCATATTGCATGTGTGTTGTGCTGTGTTCTACATTACACTATGCTGTTTCAAAGGTTTTCTAGTTATTTCATTACTTTTCAGTGTTTTTCGAAGTTTCTCCAGGTGCATGTGTGTTTTGCTGTGCTCTACACTAAACTACGCTGTTTCAGAAGTTTTCTAGTTATTTTTATTCTTTTTTTAGTTTTTCGATGTTTCTCATGTTGCGTATGTGTTGTGCTGCTTAGTTACACTACTCTACGCTGCTGCAGAAGATTTCATACTTTTATGAGTTTTTCGAAGTTTCTCCTTGTGAATATGGGTTGTGCTGGTTTCTAAATTACTCTACGCAGTTTCAGATGATTTGGAGTTATTACATTACTTTTCTGAGTTTTTCAAAGTTTCTCATGTTGCAAATGGGTTGTGTTGTGTTCTGCACTATTCTACACTGTTCCAGACGATTTCGAGTTATTTTATTACTTTTTTCAGTTTTTCGAAGTTTCTCATGTTGCATATGTGTTGCGCTGGGTGCTTAACTACTCTACGCTGTTTCAGAGATTTTCGAGTTATTTCATTACTTTTTTCAATTTTTCGAAGTTTCTCCTGTTGCATATGGGTTATGCTGTGTTTCGCACTACTCTACATTGTTCCAGAAGATTTCGAGTTATTTTTTACACTTTTTTGAGTTTTTCGAAGTTTCTCCTGGTGCATATGGGTTGTGCTGGGTTCTAACCTACTCTACGCTATTTCAGAGGCGTTCAAGTTATTTTTATACTTTTTTCAGATTTTCGAAGTTTCTCCTGTTGCACATGGCGCCACTGTTCCAGAAGATTACGAGTTATTTTATTACTTTTTTCAGTTTTTCGAAGTTTCTCCTGGTGCATATGGGTTGTGCTGGGTTCAAACTACTCCATGATGTTTCAGAGGTTTTTGAGTTATTTCATTACTTTTTTGAGTTTGTCGAAGTTTCTCATGTTGCCTGTGTGTTGTGCTGCTAAATTACACTACTCTACGCTGCTGCAGAAGATTTCATACTTTGCTGAGTTTTTCGAAGTTTCTCCTGGTGAATATGGGTTTTGCTGGTTTCGAAACTACTCTACGCTGTTTCAGAGATTTTCCAGTTATTTCATTACTTTTTTGAGTTTTTCGATGTTTCTCATGTTGCGTATGTTTTGTGCAGCTTAGCTACAGTACTCTACGCTGCTGCAGAAGATTTCATACTTTTCTGAGTTTTTCGAAGTTTCTCCTGGTGAATATGGGTTTTGCTGGTTTCGAAACTACTCTACGCTGTTTCAGAGATTTTCGAGTTATTTCATTACTTTTTTGAGTTTGTCGAAGTTTCTCATGTTGCATGTGTGTTGTGCTGGGTTCTTAACTACTCTACGCTGTTTCAGAAGATTTCAAGTTATTTTTATACTTTTTTGAGTTTTGCGAAGTTTCTGCTGTTGCATATGGGTTGTGCTGTGTTCTACACTACACTACGCTGTTTCAGAAGTTTTCGAGTTATTTTTATACTCTTTTTAGTGTTTCGATGTTTCTCATGTTGCCTATGTGTTGTGCTGCTTAGTTACACTACTCTACGTTGCTGCAGAAGATTTGGAGTTATTTTTATACTTTTGTTTGAGTTTTTCGAAGTTTCTCCTGGTGCATGTGGGTTGTGCTGGGTTCTACACTACTCTACACTGTTCCAGAAGAATTCGATTTATTTTTATACTTTTTTGAGTTTTTCGAAGTTTCTCATATTGCATGTGTGTTGTGCTCTGTTCTACATTACACTACGCTGTTTCAGAGGTTTTCTAGTTATTTGATTACTTTTCAGTGTTTTTCGAAGTTTCTCCAGGTGCATGTGTGTTTTGCTGTGCTCTACACTAAACTACGCTGTTTCAGAAGTTTTCTAGTTATTTTTATTCTTTTTTTAGTTTTTCGATGTTTCTCATGTTGCGTATGTGTTGTGCTGCTTAGTTACACTACTCTACGCTGCTGCAGAAGATTTCATACTTTTATGAGTTTTTCGAAGTTTCTCCTTGTGAATATGGGTTGTGCTGGTTTCTAAATTACTCTACGCAGTTTCAGATGATTTGGAGTTATTACATTACTTTTCTGAGTTTTTCGAAGTTTCTCATGTTGCAAATGGGTTGTGTTGTGTTCTGCACTATTCTACACTGTTCCAGACGATTTCGAGTTATTTTATTACTTTTTTCAGTTTTTCGAAGTTTCACATGTTGCATATGTGTTGCGCTGGGTGCTTAACTACTCTACGCTGTTTCAGAGATTTTCGAGTTATTTCATTACTTTTTTCAATTTTTCGAAGTTTCTCCTGTTGCATATGGGTTATGCTGTGTTTTGCACTACTCTACACTGTTCCAGAAGATTTCGAGTTATTTTTTACACTTTTTTGAGTTTTTCGAAGTTTCTCCTGGTGCATATGGGTTGTGCTGGGTTCTAACCTACTCTACGCTATTTCAGAGGCGTTCAAGTTATTTTTATACTTTTTTCAGATTTTCGAAGTTTCTCCTGTTGCACATGGCTCCACTGTTCCAGAAGATTACGAGTTATTTTATTACTTTTTTCAGTTTTTCGAAGTTTCTCCTGGTGCATATGGGTTGTGCTGGGTTCAAACTACTCCATGATGTTTCAGAGGTTTTTGAGTTATTTCATTACTTTTTTGAGTTTGTCGAAGTTTCTCATGTTGCACATGGGTTGTGCTGTGTTTTGCACTACTCTCCACTGTTCCAGAAGATTACGAGTTATTTTATTACTTTTTTCAGTTTTTCGAAGTTTCTCCTGGTGCATATGGGTTGTGCTGGGTTCAAACTACTCTATGATGTTTCAGAAGTTTTTGAGTTATTTCATTACTTTTTTGAGTTTGTCGAAGTTTCTCATGTTGCCTGTGTGTTGTGCTGCTAAATTACACTACTCTACGCTGCTGCAGAAGATTTCATACTTTTCTGAGTTTTTCGAAGTTTCTCCTGGTGAATATGGGTTTTGCTGGTTTCGAAACTACTCTACGCTGTTTCAGAGATTTTCCAGTTATTTCATTACTCTTTTGAGTTTTTCGATGTTTCTCATGTTGCGTATGTTTTGTGCAGCTTAGCTACACCACTCTACGCTGCTGCAGAAGATTTCATACTTTTATGAGTTTTTCGAAGTTTCTCCTGGTGAATATGGGTTGTGCTGGTTTCTAAACTACTCTACGCTGTTTCAGAGATTTTCGAGTTATTTCATTACTTTTTTGAGTTTTTCGAAGTTTCTCATGTTGCATATAATATGTTGTGCTGGGTGCTTAACTACACTACGCTGTTTCAGAAGTTTACGAGTTATTTGTATACTTTTTTGATTTTGTCGAAGTTTCTCCTGGTGCATATAGGTTGTGCTGGGTTCTACTCTACTCAACGCTGTTCCAGAAGATTTCGAGTTATTTTTTATTCTTTTTTCAGTTTTTCGAAGTTTCTCCTGGTGCATATGGGTTGTGCTGGGTTCAAACTACTCGACGCTGTTTCAGAGGTTTTCCAGTTATTTCATTACTTTTTTGAGTTTGTCGACGTTTCTCATGTTGCATGTGTGTTGTGCTGTGTTCTATACTACACTACGCTGTTTCAGAGGTTTTCTAGTTATTTCATTACTTTTCAGTGTTTTTCGAAGTTTCTCCAGGTGCATGTGTGTTTTGCTGTGCTCTACACTACACTACGCTATTTCAGAGGTTTTCTAGTTATTTTTATACTTTTTTTAGTTTTTCGATGTTTCTCATGTTGCGTTGTTGTTGTGCTGCTTAGTTGCACTACTCTACGCTGCTGCAGAAGATTTCATACTTTTATGAGTTTTTCGAAGTTTCTCCTGGTGTATATGGGTTGTGCTTTTTTCTAAACAACTCTACGCTGTTTCAGTGATTTTCGAGTTATTTCATTACTTTTTTGAGTTTTTCGAAGTTTCTCCTGTTGAATATGGGTTGTGCTGGTTTCTAAACTACTCTCCGCTGTTTCAGAGGATTTCGAGTTATTTCATTACTATTCTGAGTTGTTCGAAGTTTGTCCTGGTGCATATGGGTTGTGCTGGGTTCTAACCTACTCTACGCAGTTTCAGAGGCGTTCAAGTTATTTTATTACTTTTTTCAGTTTTTCGAAGTTTCTCCTGGTGCATATGGGTTGTGCTGGGTTCAAACTACTCGACGCTGTTTCAGAGGTTTTCGAGTTATTTCATTACTTTTTTGAGTTTGTCGAAGTTTCTCATATTGCATGTGTGTTGCCCTGGGTGCTTAACTAATCTACGCTGTTTCAGAGATTTTCGAGTTATTTCATTACTTTTTTCAGTTGTTCGAAGTTTCCCCTGGTGCATATGGGTTGTGCTGTGTTTTGCACTACTCTCCACTGTTCCAGAAGATTACGAGTTATTTTATTACTTTTTTCAGTTTTTCGAAGTTTCTCCTGGTGCATATGGGTTGTGCTGGGTTCAAACTACTCTATGATGTGTCAGAGGTTTTTGAGTTATTTCATTACTTTTTTGAGTTTGTCGAAGTTTCTCATGTTGCCTGTGTGTTGTGCTGCTAAATTACACTACTCTACGCTGCTGCAGAAGATTTCATACTTTTCTGAGTTTTTCGAAGTTTCTCCTGGTGAATATGGGTTTTGCTGGTTTCGAAACTACTTTACGCTGTTTCAGAGATTTTCCAGTTATTTCATTACTTTTTTGAGTTTTTCGATGTTTCTCATGTTGCGTATCTTTTGTGCAGCTTAGCTACACTACTCTACGCTGCTGCAGAAGATTTCATACATTTATGAGTTTTTCGAAGTTTCTCCTGGTGAATATGGGTTGTGCTGGTTTCTAAACTACTCTACGCTGTTTCAGAGATTTCCGAGTTATTTCATTACTTTTTTGAGTTTTTCGAAGTTTCTCATGTTGCATATATGTTGTGCTGGGTGCTTAACTACACTACGCTGTTTCAGAAGTTTACGAGTTATTTTTATACTTTTTTGATTTTGTCGAAGCTTCTCCTGGTGCATATAGGTTGTGCTGGGTTCTACACTACTCTACACTGTTCCAGAAGAATTCGATTTATTTTTATACTTTTTTGAGTTTTTCGAAGTTTCTCATATTGCATGTGTGTTGTGCTGTGTTCTACACTAAACTACGCTGTTTCAGAAGTTTTCTAGTTATTTTTATTCTTTTTTTAGTTTTTCGATGTTTCTCGTTGCGTATGTGTTGTGCTGCTTAGTTACACTACTCTACGCTGCTGCAAAAGATTTCATACTTTTATGAGTTTTTCGAAGTTTCTCCTTGTGAATATGGGTTGTGCTGGTTTCTAAATTACTCTACGCAGTTTCAGATGATTTGGAGTTATTACATTACTTTTCTGAGTTTTTCGAAGTTTCTCATGTGGCAAATGGGTTGTGTTGTGTTTTGCACTATTCTACACTGTTCCAGACGATTTCGAGTTATTGTATTACTTTTTTCAGTTTTTCGAAGTTTCTCATGTTGCATATGTGTTGCGCTGGGTGCTTAACTACTCTACGCTGTTTCAGAGATTTTCGAGTTATTTCATTACTTTTTTCAATTTTTCGAAGTTTCTCCTGTTGCATATGGGTTGTGCTGTGTTTTGCACTACTCTACACTGTTCCAGAAGATTTCGAGTTATTTTTTACACTTTTTTGAGTTTTTCGAAGTTTCTCCTGGTGCATATGGGTTGTGCTGGGTTCTAACCTACTCTACGCTATTTCAGAGGCATTCAAGTTATTTTTATACTTTTTTGAGTTTTTCGAAGTTTCTCCTGGTGCATATGGGTTGTGCTGGGTTGAAACGACTCTATGATGTTTCAGAGGTTTTTGAGTTATTTCATTACTTTTTTGAGTTTTTTCGAAGTTTCTCATGTTGCCTGTGTGTTGTGCTGCTAAATTACACTACTCTACGCTGCTGCAGAAGATTTCATACTTTTCTGAGTTTTTCGAAGTTTCTCCTGGTGAATATGGGTTTTGCTGGTTTCGAAACTACTCTACGCTGTTTCAGAGATTTTCCAGTTATTTCATTACTTTTTTGAGTTTTTCGATGTTTCTCATGTTGCGTATGTTTTGTGCAGCTTAGCTACACTACTCTACGCTGCTGCAGAAGATTTCATACTTTTATGAGTTTTTCGAAGTTTCTCCTGGTGAATATGGGTTGTGCTGGTTTCGAAACTACTCTACGCTGTTTCAGAGATTTTCCAGTTATTTCATTACTTTTTTGAGTTTGTCGAAGTTTCTCATGTTGCATATATGTTGTGCTGGGTGCTTAACTACACTACGCTGTTTCAGAAGTTTACGAGTTATTTTTATACTTTTTTGATTTTGTCGAAGTTTCTCCTGGTGCATATAGGTTGTGCTGGGTTCTACTCTACTCAACGCTGTTCCAGAAGATTTCGAGTTATTTTTTATTCTTTTTTCAGTTTTTCGAAGTTTCTCCTGGTGCATATGGGTTGTGCTGGGTTCAAACTACTCGACGCTGTTTCAGAGGTTTTCCAGTTATTTCATTACTTTTTTGAGTTTGTCGACGTTTCTCATGTTGCATGTGTGTTGTGCTGTGTTCTATACTACACTACGCTGTTTCAGAGGTTTTCTAGTTATTTCATTACTTTTCAGTGTTTTTCGAAGTTTCTCCAGGTGCATGTGTGTTTTGCTGTGCTCTACACTACACTACGCTATTTCAGAGGTTTTCTAGTTATTTTTATACTTTTTTTAGTTTTTCGATGTTTCTCATGTTGCGTTGTTGTTGTGCTGCTTAGTTGCACTACTCTACGCTGCTGCAGAAGATTTCATACTTTTATGAGTTTTTCGAAGTTTCTCCTGGTGTATATGGGTTGTGCTTTTTTCTAAACAACTCTACGCTGTTTCAGTGATTTTCGAGTTATTTCATTACTTGTTTGAGTTTTTCGAAGTTTCTCCTGTTGAATATGGGTTGTGCTGGTTTCTAAACTACTCTCCGCTGTTTCAGAGGATTTCGAGTTATTTCATTACTATTCTGAGTTGTTCGAAGTTTGTCCTGGTGCATATGGGTTGTGCTGGGTTCTAACCTACTCTACGCAGTTTCAGAGGCGTTCAAGTTATTTTATTACTTTTTTCAGTTTTTCGAAGTTTCTCCTGGTGCATATGGGTTGTGCTGGGTTCAAACTACTCGACGCTGTTTCAGAGGTTTTCGAGTTATTTCATTACTTTTTTGAGTTTGTCGAAGTTTCTCATATTGCATGTGTGTTGCCCTGGGTGCTTAACTAATCTACGCTGTTTCAGAGATTTTCGAGTTATTTCATTACTTTTTTCAGTTTTTCGAAGTTTCCCCTGGTGCATATGGGTTGTGCTGTGTTTTGCACTACTCTCCACTGTTCCAGAAGATTACGAGTTATTTTATTACTTTTTTCAGTTTTTCGAAGTTTCTCCTGGTGCATATGGGTTGTGCTGGGTTCAAACTACTCTATGATGTGTCAGAGGTTTTTGAGTTATTTCATTACTTTTTTGAGTTTGTCGAAGTTTCTCATGTTGCCTGTGTGTTGTGCTGCTAAATTACACTACTCTACGCTGCTGCAGAAGATTTCATACTTTTCTGAGTTTTTCGAAGTTTCTCCTGGTGAATATGGGTTTTGCTGGTTTCGAAACTACTTTACGCTGTTTCAGAGATTTTCCAGTTATTTCATTACTTTTTTGAGTTTTTCGATGTTTCTCATGTTGCGTATCTTTTGTGCAGCTTAGCTACACTACTCTACGCTGCTGCAGAAGATTTCATACATTTATGAGTTTTTCGAAGTTTCTCCTGGTGAATATGGGTTGTGCTGGTTTCTAAACTACTCTACGCTGTTTCAGAGATTTTCGAGTTATTTCATTACTTTTTTGAGTTTTTCGAAGTTTCCCATGTTGCATATATGTTGTGCTGGGTGCTTAACTACACTACGCTGTTTCAGAAGTTTACGAGTTATTTTTATACTTTTTTGATTTTGTCGAAGCTTCTCCTGGTGCATATAGGTTGTGCTGGGTTCTACACTACTCTACACTGTTCCAGAAGAATTCGATTTATTTTTATACTTTTTTGAGTTTTTCGAAGTTTCTCATATTGCATGTGTGTTGTGCTGTGTTCTACACTAAACTACGCTGTTTCAGAAGTTTTCTAGTTATTTTTATTCTTTTTTTAGTTTTTCGATGTTTCTCGTTGCGTATGTGTTGTGCTGCTTAGTTACACTACTCTACGCTGCTGCAAAAGATTTCATACTTTTATGAGTTTTTCGAAGTTTCTCCTTGTGAATATGGGTTGTGCTGGTTTCTAAATTACTCTACGCAGTTTCAGATGATTTGGAGTTATTACATTACTTTTCTGAGTTTTTCGAAGTTTCTCATGTGGCAAATGGGTTGTGTTGTGTTCTGCACTATTCTACACTGTTCCAGACGATTTCGAGTTATTGTATTACTTTTTTCAGTTTTTCGAAGTTTCTCATGTTGCATATGTGTTGCGCTGGGTGCTTAACTACTCTACGCTGTTTCAGAGATTTTCGAGTTATTTCATTACTTTTTTCAATTTTTCGAAGTTTCTCCTGTTGCATATGGGTTGTGCTGTGTTTTGCACTACTCTACACTGTTCCAGAAGATTTCGAGTTATTTTTTACACTTTGTTGAGTTTTTCGAAGTTTCTCCTGGTGCATATGGGTTGTGCTGGGTTCTAACCTACTCTACGCTATTTCAGAGCCATTCAAGTTATTTTTATACTTTTCTGAGTTTTTCGAAGTTTCTCCTGGTGCATATGGGTTGTGCTGGGTTGAAACGACTCTATGATGTTTCAGAGGTTTTTGAGTTATTTCATTACTTTTTTGAGTTTGTCGAAGTTTCTCATGTTGCCTGTGTGTTGTGCTGCTAAATTACACTACTCTACGCTGCTGCAGAAGATTTCATACTTTTCTGAGTTTTTCGAAGTTTCTCCTGGTGAATATGGGTTTTGCTGGTTTCGAAACTACTCGACGCTGTTTCAGAGATTTTCCAGTTATTTCATTACTTTTTTGAGTTTTTCGATGTTTCTCATGTTGCGTATGTTTTGTGCAGCTTAGCTACACTACTCTACGCTGCTGCAGAAGATTTCATACTTTTATGAGTTTTTCGAAGTTTCTCCTGGTGAATATGGGTTGTGCTGGTTTCTAAACTACTCTACGCTGTTTCAGAGATTTTCGAGTTATTTCATTACTTGTTTGAGTTTTTCGAAGTTTCTCATGTTGCATATATGTTGTGCTGGGTGCTTAACTACACTACGCTGTTTCAGAAGTTTACGAGTTATTTTTATACTTTTTTGATTTTGTCGAAGTTTCTCCTGGTGCATATAGGTTGTGCTGGGTTCTACTCTACTCAACGCTGTTCCAGAAGATTTCGAGTTATTTTTTATTCTTTTTTCAGTTTTTCGAAGTTTCTCCTGGTGCATATGGGTTGTGCTGGGTTCAAACTACTCGACGCTGTTTCAGAGGTTTTCCAGTTATTTCATTACTTTTTTGAGTTTGTCGACGTTTCTCATGTTGCATGTGTGTTGTGCTGTGTTCTATACTACACTACGCTGTTTCAGAGGTTTTCTAGTTATTTCATTACTTTTCAGTGTTTTTCGAAGTTTCTCCAGGTGCATGTGTGTTTTGCTGTGCTCTACACTATACTACGCTATTTCAGAGGTTTTCTAGTTATTTTTATACTTTTTTTAGTTTTTCGATGTTTCTCATGTTGCGTTGTTGTTGTGCTGCTTAGTTGCACTACTCTACGCTGCTGCAGAAGATTTCATACTTTTATGAGTTTTTCGAAGTTTCTCCTGGTGTATATGGGTTGTGCTTTTTTCTAAACAACTCTACGCTGTTTCAGTGATTTTCGAGTTATTTCATTACTTTTTTGAGTTTTTCGAAGTTTCTCCTGGTGAATATGGGTTGTGCTGGTTTCTAAACTACTCTCCGCTGTTTCAGAGGATTTCGAGTTATTTCATTACTATTCTGAGTTGTTCGAAGTTTTTCCTGGTGCATATGGGTTGTGCTGGGTTGTAACCTACTCTACGCAGTTTCAGAGGCGTTCAAGTTATTTTATTACTTTTTTCAGTTTTTCGAAGTTTCTCCTGGTGCATATGGGTTGTGCTGGGTTCAAACTACTCGACGCTGTTTCAGAGGTTTTCGAGTTATTTCATTACTTTTTTGAGTTTGTCGAAGTTTCTCATATTGCATGTGTGTTGCCCTGGGTGCTTAACTACTCTACGCTGTTTCAGAGATTTTCGAGTTATTTCATTACTTTTTTCAGTTTTTCGAAGTTTCCCCTGGTGCATATGGGTTGTGCTGTGTTTTGCACTACTCTCCACTGTTCCAGAAGATTACGAGTTATTTTATTACTTTTTTCAGTTTTTCGAAGTTTCTCCTGGTGCATATGGGTTGTGCTGGGTTCAAACTACTCTATGATGTGTCAGAGGTTTTTGAGTTATTTCATTACTTTTTTGAGTTTGTCGAAGTTTCTCATATTGCCTGTGTGTTGTGCTGCTAAATTACACTACTCTACGCTGCTGCAGAAGATTTCATACTTTTCTGAGTTTTTCGAAGTTTCTCCTGGTGAATATGGGTTTTGCTGGTTTCGAAACTACTTTACGCTGTTTCAGAGATTTTCCAGTTATTTCATTACTTTTTTGAGTTTTTCGATGTTTCTCATGTTGCGTATCTTTTGTGCAGCTTAGCTACACTACTCTACGCTGCTGCAGAAGATTTCATACATTTATGAGTTTTTCGAAGTTTCTCCTGGTGAATATGGGTTGTGCTGGTTTCTAAACTACTCTACGCTGTTTCAGAGATTTTCGAGTTATTTCATTACTTTTTTGAGTTTTTCGAAGTTTCTCATGTTGCATATATGTTGTGCTGGGTGCTTAACTACACTACGCTGTTTCAGAAGTTTACGAGTTATTTTTATACTTTTTTGATTTTGTCGAAGCTTCTCCTGGTGCATATAGGTTGTGCTGGGTTCTACTCTACTCAACGCTGTTCCAGAAGATTTCGAGTTATTTTTTATTCTTTTTTCAGTTTTTCGAAGTTTCTCCTGGTGCATATGGGTTGTGCTGGGTTCAAACTTCTCGACGCTGTTTCAGAGGTTTTCCAGTTATTTCATTACTTTTTTGAGTTTGTCGACGTTTCTCATGTTGCATGTGTGTTGTGCTGTGTTCTATACTACACTACGCTGTTTCAGAGGTTTTCTAGTTATTTCATTACTTTTCAGTGTTTTTCGAAGTTTCTCCAGGTGCATGTGTGTTTTGCTGTGATCTACACTACACTACGCTATTTCAGAAGTTTTCTAGTTATTTTTATACTTTTTTTTAGTTTTTCGATGTTTCTCATGTTGCGTTGTTGTTGTGCTGCTTAGTTACACTACTCTACGCTGCTGCAGAAGATTTCATACTTTTATGAGTTTTTCGAAGTTTCTCCTGGTGAATATGGGTTGTGCTTTTTTCTAAACAACTCTACGCTGTTTCAGTGATTTTCGAGTTATTTCATTACTTTTTTGAGTTTTTCGAAGTTTCTCCTGGTGAATATGGGTTGTGCTGGTTTCTAAACTACTCTCCGCTGTTTCAGAGATTTCGAGTTATTTCATTACTATTCTGAGTTGTTCGAAGTTTGTCCTGGTGCATATGGGTTGTGCTGGGTTCTAACCTACTCTACGCAGTTTCAGAGGCGTTCAAGTTATTTTATTACTTTTTTCAGTTTTTCGAAGTTTCTCCTGGTGCATGTGTGTTGTGCTGGGTTCTTAACTACTCTACGCTGTTTCAGAAGATTTCAAGTTATTTTTATACTTTTTTGAGTTTTGCGAAGTTTCTGCTGTTGCATATGGGTTGTGCTGTGTTCTACACTACACTACGCTGTTTCAGAAGTTTTCGAGATTTTTATACTCTTTTTAGTGTTTCGATGTTTCTCATGTTGCCTATGTGTTGTGCTGCTTAGTTACACTACTCTACGTTGCTGCAGAAGATTTGGAGTTATTTTTATACTTTTGTTTGAGTTTTTCGAAGTTTCTCCTGGTGCATGTGGGTTGTGCTGGGTTCTACACTACTCTACACTGTTCCAGAAGAATTCGATTTATTTTTATACTTTTTTGAGTTTTTCGAAGTTTCTCATATTGCATGTGTGTTGTGCTGTGTTCTACATTACACTACGCTGTTGCAGAGGTTTTCTAGTTATTTCATTACTTTTCAGTGTTTTTCGAAGTTTCTCCAGGTGCATGTGTGTTTTGCTGTGCTCTACACTAAACTACGCTGTTTCAGAAGTTTTCTAGTTATTTTTATTCTTTTTTTAGTTTTTCGATGTTTCTCATGTTGCGCATGTGTTGTGCTGCTTAGTTACACTACTCTACGCTGCTGCAAAAGATTTCATACTTTTATGAGTTTTTCGAAGTTTCTCCTTGTGAATATGGGTTGTGCTGGTTTCTAAATTACTCTACGCAGTTTCAGATGATTTGGAGTTATTACATTACTTTTCTGAGTTTTTCGAAGTTTCTCATGTTGCAAATGGGTTGTGTTGTGTTCTGCACTATTCTACACTGTTCCAGACGATTTCGAGTTATTGTATTACTTTTTTCAGTTTTTCGAAGTTTCTCATGTTGCATATGTGTTGCGCTGGGTGCTTAACTACTCTACGCTGTTTCAGAGATTTTCGAGTTATTTCATTACTTTTTTCAATTTTTCGAAGTTTCTCCTGTTGCATATGGGTTGTGCTGTGTTTTGCACTACTCTACACTGTTCCAGAAGATTTCGAGTTATTTTTTACACTTTTTTGAGTTTTTCGAAGTTTCTCCTGGTGCATATGGGTTGTGCTGGGTTCTAACCTACTCTACGCTATTTCAGAGGCGTTCAAGTTATTTTTATACTTTTTTCAGTTTTTCGAAGTTTCTCCTGTTGCACATGGGTTGTGCTGTGTTTTGCACTACTCTCCACTGTTCCAGAAGATTACGAGTTATTTTATTACTTTTTTCAGTTTTTCGAAGTTTCTCATGTTGCATATGTGTTGCGCTGGGTGCTTAACTACTCTACGCTGTTTCAGAGATTTTCGAGTTATTTCATTACTTTTTTCAGTTTTTCGAAGTTTCCCCTGGTGCATATGGGTTTGTGCTGTGTTTTGCACTACTCTCCACTGTTCCAGAAGATTACGAGTTATTTTATTACTTTTTTCAGTTTTTCGAAGTTTCTCCTGGTACATATGGGTTGTGCTGGGTTCAAACTACTCTATGATGTTTCAGAGGTTTTTGAGTTATTTCATTACTTTTTTGAGTTTGTCGAAGTTTCTCATGTTGCCTGTGTGTTGTGCTGCTAAATTACACTACTCTACGCTGCTGCAGAAGATTTCATACTTTTCTGAGTTTTTCGAAGTTTCTCCTGGTGAATATGGGTTTTGCTGGTTTCGAAACTACTCTACACTGTTTCAGAGATTTTCCAGTTATTTCATTACTTTTTTGAGTTTTTCGATGTTTCTCATGTTGCGTATGTTTTGTGCAGCTTAGCTACACTACTCTACGCTGCTGCAGAAGATTTCATACTTTTATGAGTTTTTCGAAGTTTCTCCTGGTGAATATGGGTTGTGCTGGTTTCTAAACTACTCTACGCTGTTTCAGAGATTTTCGAGTTATTTCATTACTTTTTTGAGTTTTTCGAATTTTCTCATGTTGCATATATGTTGTGCTGGGTGCTTAACTACACTACGCTATTTCAGAAGTTTACGAGTTATTTTTATACTTTTTTGATTTTGTCGAAGTTTCTCCTGGTGCATATAGGTTGTGCTGGGTTCTACTCTACTCAACGCTGTTCCAGAAGATTTCGAGTTATTTTTTATTCTTTTTTCAGTTTTTCGAAGTTTCTCCTGGTGCATATGGGTTGTGCTGGGTTCAAACTACTCGACGCTGTTTCAGAGGTTTTCCAGTTATTTCATTACTTTTTTGAGTTTTTCGAAGTTTCTCCTGGTGAATATGGGTTGTGCTGGTTTCTAAACTACTCTCCGCTGTTTCAGAGGTTTCGAGTTATTTCATTACTATTCTGAGTTGTTCGAAGTTTGTCCTGGTGCATATGGGTTGTGCTGTGTTTTGCACTACTCTCCACTGTTCCAGAAGATTACGAGTTATTTTATTACTTTTTTCAGTTTTTCGAAGTTTCTCCTGGTGCATATGGGTTGTGCTGGGTTCAAACGACTCTATGATGTTTCAGAGGTTTTTGAGTTATTTCATTACTTTTTTGAGTTTGTCGAAGTTTCTCATGTTGCGTATGTTTTGTGCAGCTTAGCTACACTACTCTACGCTGCTCCAGAAGATTTCATACTTTTATGAGTTGTTCGAAGTTTGTCCTGGTGCATATGGGTTGTGCTGGGTTCTAACCTACTCTACGCTGTTTCAGAGGCGTTCACGTTATTTTTATACTTTTTTCAGTTTTTCGAAGTTTCTCCTGGTGCATATGGGTTGTGCTGGGTTCAAACTACTCGACGCTGTTTCAGAGGTTTTCGAGTTATTTCATTACTTTTTTGAGTTTGTCGAAGTTTCTCATATTGCATGTGTGTTGTGCTGTGTTCTGCACTATTCTACACTGTTCCAGAAGATTTTAAGTTATTTTATTACTTTGTTCAGTTGTTCGAAGTTTCTCATGTTGCATATGTGTTGCGCTGGGTGCTTAACTACTCTACGTTGTTTCAGAGATTTTCGAGTTATTTCATTACTTTTTTCAGTTTTTCGAAGTTTCCCCTGGTGCTTATGGGTTTGTGCTGTGTTTTGCACTACTCTCCACTGTTCCAGAAGATTACGAGTTATTTTATTACTTTTTTCAGTTTTTCGAAGTTTCTCCTGGTGCATATGGGTTGTGCTGGGTTCAAACTACTCTATGATGTTTCAGAGGTTTTTGAGTTATTTCATTACTTTTTTGAGTTTGTCGAAGTTTCTCATGTTGCCTGTGTGTTGTGCTGCTAAATTACACTACTCTACGCTGCTGCAGAAGATTTCATACTTTTCTGAGTTTTTCGAAGTTTCTCCTGGTGAATATGGGTTTTGCTGGTTTCGAAACTACTCTACGCTGTTTCAGAGATTTTCCAGTTATTTCATTACTTTTTTGAGTTTGTCGAAGTTTCTCATGTTGCCTGTGTGTTGTGCTGCTAAATTACACTACTCTACGCTGCTGCAGAAGATTTCATACTTTTTTGAGTTTGTCGAAGTTTCTCATGTTGCCTGTGTGTTCTGCTGCTAAATTACACTACTCTACGCTGCTGCAGAAGATTTCATACTTTTCTGAGTTTTTCGAAGTTTCTCCTGGTGAATATGGGTTTTGCTGGTTTCGAAACTACTCTACGCTGTTTCAGAGATTTTCCAGTTATTTCATTACTTTTTTGAGTTTTTCGATGTTTCTCATGTTGCGTATGTTTTGTGCAGCTTAGCTACACTACTCTACGCTGCTGCAGAAGATTTCATACTTTTATGAGTTTTTCGAAGTTATTCCTGGTGCATTTGGGTTGTGCTGGGTTCAAACTACTCGACGCTGTTTCAGAGGTTTTCCAGTTATTTCATTACTTTTTTGAGTTTGTCGACGTTTCTCATGTTGCATGTGTGTTGTGCTGTGTTCTATACTACACTACGCTGTTTCAGAGGTTTTCTAGTTATTTCATTACTTTTCAGTGTTTTTCGAAGTTTCTCCAGGTGCATGTGTGTTTTGCTGTGCTCTACACTACACTACGCTATTTCAGAAGTTTTCTAGTTATTTTTATACTTTTTTTAGTTTTTCGATGTTTCTCATGTTGCGTTATTGTTCTGCTGCTTAGTTACACTACTCTACGCTGCTGCAGAAGATTTCATACTTTTATGAGTTTTTCGAAGTTTCTCCTGGTGAATATGGGTTGTGCTTTTTTCTAAACAACTCTACGCTGTTTCAGTGATTGTCGAGTTATTTCATTACTTTTTTGAGTTTTTCGAAGTTTCTCCTGGTGAATATGGGTTGTGCTGGTTTCTAAACTACTCTCCGCTGTTTCAGAGGTTTTCGAGTTATTTCATTACTATTCTGAGTTGTTCGAAGTTTGTCCTGGTGCATATGGGTTGTGCTGGGTTCTAACCTACTCTACGCAGTTTCAGAGGCGTTCAAGTTATTTTATTACTTTTTTCAGTTTTTCGAAGTTTCTCCTGGTGCATGTGTGTTGTGCTGGGTTCTTAACTACTCTACGCTGTTTCAGAAGATTTCAAGTTATTTTTATACTTTTTTGAGTTTTGCGAAGTTTCTGCTGTTGCATATGGGTTGTGCTGTGTTCTACACTACACTACGCTGTTTCAGAAGTTTTCGAGATTTTTATACTCTTTTTAGTGTTTCGATGTTTCTCATGTTGCCTATGTGTTGTGCTGCTTAGTTACACTACTCTACGTTGCTGCAGAAGATTTGGAGTTATTTTTATACTTTTGTTTGAGTTTTTCGAAGTTTCTCCTGGTGCATGTGGGTTGTGCTGGGTTCTACACTCCTCTACACTGTTCCAGAAATATTCGATTTATTTTTATACTTTTCAGTGTTTTTCGAAGTTTCTCCAGGTGCATGTGTGTTTTGCTGTGCTCTACACTAAACTACGCTGTTTCAGAAGTTTTCTAGTTATTTTTATTCTTTTTTTAGTTTTTCGATGTTTCTCATGTTGCGTATGTGTTGTGCTGCTTAGTTACACTACTCTACGCTGCTGCAAAAGATTTCATACTTTTATGAGTTTTTCGAAGTTTCTCCTTATGAATATGGGTTGTGCTGGTTTCTAAATTACTCTACGCAGTTTCAGATGATTTGGAGTTATTACATTACTTTTCTGAGTTTTTCGAAGTTTCTCATGTTGCAAATGGGTTGTGTTGTGTTCTGCACTATTCTACACTGTTCCAGACGATTTCGAGTTATTGTATTACTTTTTTCAGTTTTTCGAAGTTTCTCATGTTGCATATGTGTTGCGCTGGGTGCTTAACTACTCTCCGCTGTTTCAGAGGTTTCGAGTTATTTCATTACTTTTTTCAATTTTTCGAAGTTTGTCCTGGTGCATATGGGTTGTGCTGTGTTTTGCACTACTCTCCACTGTTCCAGAAGATTACGAGTTATTTTATTACTTTTTTCAGTTTTTCGAAGTTTCTCCTGGTGCATATGGGTTGTGCTGGGTTCAAACGACTCTATGATGTTTCAGAGGTTAATGAGTTATTTCATTACTTTTTTGAGTTTGTCGAAGTTTCTCATGTTGCGTATGTTTTGTGCAGCTTAGCTACACTACTCTACGCTGCTCCAGAAGATTTCATACTTTTATGAGTTGTTCGAAGTTTGTCCTGGTGCATATGGGTTGTGCTGGGTTCTAACCTACTCTACGCTGTTTCAGAGGCGTTCAAGTTATTTTTATACTTTTTTCAGTTTTTCGAAGTTTCTCCTGGTGCATATGGGTTGTGCTGGGTTCAAACTACTCGACGCTGTTTCAGAGGTTTTCGAGTTATTTCATTACTTTTTTGAGTTTGTCGAAGTTTCTCATATTGCATGTGTGTTGTGCTGTGTTCTGCACTATTCTACACTGTTCCAGAAGATTTTAAGTTATTTTATTACTTTGTTCAGTTGTTCGAAGTTTCTCATGTTGCATATGTGTTGCGCTGGGTGCTTAACTACTCTACGTTGTTTCAGAGATTTTCGAGTTATTTCATTACTTTTTTCAGTTTTTCGAAGTTTCCCCTGGTGCTTATGGGTTTGTGCTGTGTTTTGCACTACTCTCCACTGTTCCAGAAGATTACGAGTTATTTTATTACTTTTTTCAGTTTTTCGAAGTTTCTCCTGGTGCATATGGGTTGTGCTGGGTTCAAACTACTCTATGATGTTTCAGAGGTTTTTGAGTTATTTCATTACTTTTTTGAGTTTGTCGAAGTTTCTCATGTTGCCTGTGTGTTGTGCTGCTAAATTACACTACTCTACGCTGCTGCAGAAGATTTCATACTTTTCTGAGTTTTTCGAAGTTTCTCCTGGTGAATATGGGTTTTGCTGGTTTCGAAACTACTCTACGCTGTTTCAGAGATTTTCCAGTTATTTCATTACTTTTTTGAGTTTGTCGAAGTTTCTCATGTTGCCTGTGTGTTGTGCTGCTAAATTACACTACTCTACGCTGCTGCAGAAGATTTCATACTTTTATGAGTTATTCGAAGTTATTCCTGGTGCATATGGGTTGTGCTGGGTTCAAACTACTCGACGCTGTTTCAGAGGTTTTCCAGTTATTTCATTACTTTTTTGAGTTTGTCGACGTTTCTCATGTTGCATGTGTGTTGTGCTGTATTCTATACTACACTGCGCTGTTTCAGAGGTTTTCTAGTTATTTCATTACTTTTCAGTGTTTTTCGAAGTTTCTCCAGGTGCATGTGTGTTTTGCTGTGCTCTACACTACACTACGCTATTTCAGAGGTTTTCTAGTTATTTTTATACTTTTTTTAGTTTTTAGATGTTTCTCATGTTGCGTTGTTGTTGTGCTGCTTAGTTGCACTACTCTACGCTGCTGCAGAAGATTTCATACTTTTATGAGTTTTTCCAAGTTTCTCCTGGTGTATATGGGTTGTGCTTTTTTCTAAACAACTCTACGCTGTTTCAGTGATTTTCGAGTTATGTCATTACTTTTTTGAGTTTTTCGAAGTTTCTCCTGGTGAATATGGGTTGTGCTGGTTTCTAAACTACTCTCCGCTGTTTCAGAGGTTTTCGAGTTATTTCATTACTATTCTGAGTTGTTCGAAGTTTGTCCTGGTGCATATGGGTTGTGCTGGGTTCTAACCTACTCTACGCAGTTTCAGAGGCGTTCAAGTTATTTTATTACTTTTTTCAGTTTTTCGAAGTTTCTCCTGGTGCATATGGGTTGTGCTGGGTTCAAACTATTCGACGCTGTTTCAGAGGTTTTCGAGTTATTTCATTACTTTTTTGAGTTTGTCGAAGTTTCTCATATTGCATGTGTGTTGTGCTGTGTTCTGCACTATTCTACACTGTTCCAGAAGATTTCAAGTTATTTTATTACTTTGTTCAGTTGTTCGAAGTTTCTCATGTTGCATATGTGTTGCGCTGGGTGCTTAACTACTCTACGCTGTTTCAGAGATTTTCGAGTTATTTCATTACTTTTTTCAGTTTTTCGAAGTTTCTCCTGGTGCATATGGGTTGTGCTGTGTTTTGCACTACTCTCCACTGTTCCAGAAGATTACGAGTTATTTTATTACTTTTTTCAGTTTTTCGAAGTTTCTCCTGGTGCATATGGGTTGTGCTGGGTTCAAACTACTCTATGTTTCAGAGGTTTTTGAGTTATTTCAATACTTTTCTGAGTTTTTCGAAGTTTCTCCTGGTGAATATGGGTTTTGCTGGTTTCGAAACTACTCTACGCTGTTTCAGAGATTTTCCAGTTATTTCATTACTTTTTTGAGTTTTTCGATGTTTCTCATGTTGCGTATGTTTTGTGCAGCTTAGCTACACTACTCTACGCTGCTGCAGAAGATTTCATACTTTTATGAGTTTGTCGAAGTTTCTCCTGGTGAATATGGGTTGTGCTGGTTTCTAAACTATTCTACGCTGTTTCAGAGATTTTCGAGTTATTTCATTACTTTTTTGAGTTTTTCGAAGTTTCTCATGTTGCATATATGTTGTGCTGGGTGCTTAACTACACTACGCTGTTTCAGAAGTTTACGAGTTATTTTTATACTTTTTTGATTTTGTCGAAGTTTCTACTGGTGCATATAGGTTGTGCTGGGTTCTACTCTACTCAACGCTGTTCCAGAAGATTTCGAGTTATTTTTTATTCTTTTTTCAGTTTTTCGAAGTTTCTCCTGGTGCATATGGGTTGTGCTGGGTTCAAACTACTCGACGCTGTTTCAGAGGTTTTCGAGTTATTTCATTACTTTTTTGAGTTTGTCGACGTTTCTCATGTTGCATGTGTGTTGTGCTGTGTTCTATACTACACTACGCTGTTTCAGAGGTTTTCTAGTTATTTCATTACTTTTCAGTGTTTTTCGAAGTTTCTCCAGGTGCATGTGTGTTTTGCTGTGCTCTACACTACACTACGCTATTTCAGAAGTTTTCTAGTTATTTTTATACTTTTTTTAGTTTTTCGATGTTTCTCATGTTGCGTTGTTGTTGTGCTGCTTAGTTACACTACTCTACGCTGCTGCAGAAGATTTCATACTTTTATGAGTTTTTCAAAGTTTCTCCTGGTGAATATGGGTTGTGCTTTTTTCTAAACAACTCTACGCTGTTTCAGTGATTTTCGACTTATTTCATTACTTTTTTGAGTTTTTCGAAGTTTCTCCTGGTGAATATGGGTTGTGCTGGTTTCTAAACTACTCTCCGCTGTTTCAGAGGTTTTCGAGTTATTTCATTACTATTCTGAGTTGTTCGAAGTTTGTCCTGGTGCATATGGGTTGTGCTGGGTTCTAACCTACTCTACGTAGTTTCAGAGGCGTTCAAGTTTCGAAACCAGCAAAACCCATATTCACCAGGAGAAACTTCGAAAAACTCAGAAAAGTATGAAATCTTCTGCAGCAGCGTAGAGTAGTGTAATTTAGCAGCACAACACACAGGCAACATGAGAAACTTCGACAAACTCAAAAAAGTAATGAAATAACTCAAAAACCTCTGAAACATCATAGAGTAGTTTGAACCCAGCACAACCCATATGTACCAGGAGAAACTTCGAAAAACTGAAAAAAGTAATAAAATAACTCGTAATCTTCTGGAACAGTGGAGAGTAGTGCAAAACACAGCACAAACCCATATGCACCAGGGGAAACTTCGAAAAACTGAAAAAAGTAATGAAATAACTCGAAAATCTCTGAAACAGCGTAGAGTAGTTAAGCACCCAGCGCAACACATATGCAACATGAGAAACTTCGAAAAACTGAAAAAAGTAATAAAATAACTCGTAATCTTCTGGAACAGTGGAGAGTAGTGCAAAACACAGCACAACCCATGTGCAACAGGAGAAACTTCGAAAAACTGAAAAAAGTATAAAAATAACTTGAACGCCTCTGAAATAGCGTAGAGTAGGTTAGAACCCAGCACAACCCATATGCACCAGGAGAAACTTCGAAAAACTCAAAAAAGTGTAAAAAATAACTCGAAATCTTCTGGAACAGTGTAGAGTAGTTTGAACCCAGCACAACCCATATGCACCAGGAGAAACTTCGAAAAAACTGAAAAAAGTAATAAAATAACTCGTAATCTTCTGGAACAGTGGAGAATAGTGCAAAACACAGCACAACCCATGTGCATGTGGGTTGTGCTGGGTTCTACACTCCTCTACACTGTTCCAGAAATATTCGATTTATTTTTATACTTTTTTGAGTTTTTCGAAGTTTCTCATATTGCATGTGTGTTGTGCTGTGTTCTACATTACACTACGCTGTTTCAGAGGTTTTCTAGTTATTTCATTACTTTTCAGTGTTTTTCGAAGTTTCTCCAGGTGCATGTGTGTTTTGCTGTGCTCTACACTAAACTACGCTGTTTCAGAAGTTTTCTAGTTATTTTTATTCTTTTTTTTAGTTTTTCGATGTTTCTCATGTTGCGTATGTGTTGTGCTGCTTAGTTACACTACTCTACGCTGCTGCAAAAGATTTCATACTTTTATGAGTTTTTCGAAGTTTCTCCTTGTGAATATGGGTTGTGCTGGTTTCTAAATTACTCTACGCAGTTTCAGATGATTTGGAGTTATTACATTACTTTTCTGAGTTTTTCGAAGTTTCTCATGTTGCAAATGGGTTGTGTTGTGTTCTGCACTATTCTACACTGTTCCAGACGATTTCGAGTTATTGTATTACTTTTTTCAGTTTTTCGAAGTTTCTCATGTTGCATATGTGTTGCGCTGGGTGCTTAACTACTCTCCGCTGTTTCAGAGGTTTCGAGTTATTTCATTACTTTTTTCAATTTTTCGAAGTTTGTCCTGGTGCATATGGGTTGTGCTGTGTTTTGCACTACTCTCCACTGTTCCAGAAGATTACGAGTTATTTTATTACTTTTTTCAGTTTTTCGAAGTTTCTCCTGGTGCATATGGGTTGTGCTGGGTTCAAACGACTCTATGATGTTTCAGAGGTTTTTGAGTTATTTCATTACTTTTTTGAGTTTGTCGAAGTTTCTCATGTTGCGTATGTTTTGTGCAGCTTAGCTACACTACTCTACGCTGCTCCAGAAGATTTCATACTTTTATGAGTTGTTCGAAGTTTGTCCTGGTGCATATGGGTTGTGCTGGGTTCTAACCTACTCTACGCTGTTTCAGAGGCGTTCACGTTATTTTTATACTTTTTTCAGTTTTTCGAAGTTTCTCCTGGTGCATATGGGTTGTGCTGGGTTCAAACTACTCGACGCTGTTTCAGAGGTTTTCGAGTTATTTCATTACTTTTTTGAGTTTGTCGAAGTTTCTCATATTGCATGTGTGTTGTGCTGTGTTCTGCACTATTCTACACTGTTCCAGAAGATTTTAAGTTATTTTATTACTTTGTTCAGTTGTTCGAAGTTTCTCATGTTGCATATGTGTTGCGCTGGGTGCTTAACTACTCTACGTTGTTTCAGAGATTTTCGAGTTATTTCATTACTTTTTTCAGTTTTTCGAAGTTTCCCCTGGTGCTTATGGGTTTGTGCTGTGTTTTGCACTACTCTCCACTGTTCCAGAAGATTACGAGTTATTTTATTACTTTTTTCAGTTTTTCGAAGTTTCTCCTGGTGCATATGGGTTGTGCTGGGTTCAAACTACTCTATGATGTTTCAGAGGTTTTTGAGTTATTTCATTACTTTTTTGAGTTTGTCGAAGTTTCTCATGTTGCCTGTGTGTTGTGCTGCTAAATTACACTACTCTACGCTGCTGCAGAAGATTTCATACTTTTCTGAGTTTTTCGAAGTTTCTCCTGGTGAATATGGGTTTTGCTGGTTTCGAAACTACTCTACGCTGTTTCAGAGATTTTCCAGTTATTTCATTACTTTTTTGAGTTTGTCGAAGTTTCTCATGTTGCCTGTGTGTTGTGCTGCTAAATTACACTACTCTACGCTGCTGCAGAAGATTTCATACTTTTTTGAGTTTGTCGAAGTTTCTCATGTTGCCTGTGTGTTCTGCTGCTAAATTACACTACTCTACGCTGCTGCAGAAGATTTCATACTTTTATGAGTTATTCGAAGTTATTCCTGGTGCATATGGGTTGTGCTGGGTTCAAACTACTCGACGCTGTTTCAGAGGTTTTCCAGTTATTTCATTACTTTTTTGAGTTTGTCGACGTTTCTCATGTTGCATGTGTGTTGTGCAGAAGATTTGGAGTTATTTTTATACTTTTGTTTGAGTTTTTCGAAGTTTCTCCAGGTGCATGTGGGTTGTGCTGGGTTCTGCACTACTCTACACTGTTCCAGAAGAATTCGATTTATTTTTATACTTTTTTGAGTTTTTCGAAGTTTCTCATATTGCATGTGTGTTGTGCTGTGTTCTACATTACACTACGCTGTTTCAAAGGTTTTCTAGTTATTTCATTACTTTTCAGTGTTTTTCGAAGTTTCTCCAGGTGCATGTGTGTTTTGCTGTGCTCTACACTAAACTACGCTGTTTCAGAAGTTTTCTAGTTATTTTTATTCTTTTTTTAGTTTTTCGATGTTTCTCATGTTGCGTATGTGTTGTGCTGCTTAGTTACACTACTCTACGCTGCTGCAGAAGATTTCATACTTTTATGAGTTTTTCGAAGTTTCTCCTTGTGAATATGGGTTGTGCTGGTTTCTAAATTACTCTACGCAGTTTCAGATGATTTGGAGTTATTACATTACTTTTCTGAGTTTTTCGAAGTTTCTCATGTTGCAAATGGGTTGTGTTGTGTTCTGCACTATTCTACACTGTTCCAGACGATTTCGAGTTATTTTATTACTTTTTTCAGTTTTTCGAAGTTTCTCATGTTGCATATGTGTTGCGCTGGGTGCTTAACTACTCTACGCTGTTTCAGAGATTTTCGAGTTATTTCATTACTTTTTTCAATTTTTCGAAGTTTCTCCTGTTGCATATGGGTTATGCTGTGTTTTGCACTACTCTACACTGTTCCAGAAGATTTCGAGTTATTTTTTACACTTTTTTGAGTTTTTCGAAGTTTCTCCAGGTGCATGTGTGTTTTGCTGTGCTCTACACTACACTACGCTATTTCAGAAGTTTTCTAGTTATTTTTATACTTTTTTTAGTTTTTCGATGTTTCTCATGTTGCGTTGTTGTTGTGCTGCTTAGTTACACTACTCTACGCTGCTGCAGAAGATTTCATACTTTTATGAGTTTTTCGAAGTTTCTCCTGGTGAATATGGGTTGTGCTGGTTTCTAAACTACTCTCCGCTGTTTCAGAGGTTTTCGAGTTATTTCATTACTATTCTGAGTTGTTCGAAGTTTGTCCTGGTGCATATGGGTTGTGCTGGGTTCTAACCTACTCTACGCAGTTTCAGAGGCGTTCAAGTTATTTTATTACTTTTTTCAGTTTTTCGAAGTTTCTCCTGGTGCATATGGGTTGTGCTGGGTTCAAACTACTCGACGCTGTTTCAGAGGTTTTCCAGTTATTTCATTACTTTTTTGAGTTTGTCGACGTTTCTCATGTTGCATGTGTGTTGTGCTGTGTTCTATACTACACTACGCTGTTTCAGAGGTTTTCTAGTTATTTCATTACTTTTCAGTGTTTTTCGAAGTTTCTCCAGGTGCATGTGTGTTTTGCTGTGCTCTACACTACACTACGCTATTTCAGAAGTTTCCTAGTTATTTTTATACTTTTTTTAGTTTTTCGATGTTTCTCATGTTGCGTTGTTGTTGTGCTGCTTATTTACACTACTCTACGCTGCTGCAGAAGATTTCATACTTTTATGAGTTTTTCGAAGTTTCTCCTGGTAAATATGGGTTTTGCTGGTTTCGAAACTACTCTACGCTGTTTCAGAGGCGTTCAAGTTATTTTTATACTTTTTTCAGTTTTTCGAAGTTTCTCCTGTTGCACATGGGTTGTGCTGTGTTGTGCACTATTCTCCACTGTTCCAGAAGATTACGAGTTATTTTATTACTTTTTTCAGTTTTTCGAAGTTTCTCCTGGTGCATATGGGTTGTGCTGGGTTCAAACTACTCTATGATGTTTCAGAGGTTTTTGAGTTATTTCATTACTTTTTTGAGTTTGTCGAAGTTTCTCATGTTGCCTGTGTGTTGTGCTGCTAAATTACACTACTCTACGCTGCTGCAGAAGATTTCATACTTTCCTGAGTTTTTCGAAGTTTCTCCTGGTGAATATGGGTTTTGCTGGTTTCGAAACTACTTTACGCTGTTTCAGAGATTTTCCAGTTATTTCATTACTTTTTTGAGTTTTTCGATGTTTCTCATGTTGCGTATCTTTTGTGCAGCTTAGCTACACTACTCTACGCTGCTGCAGAAGATTTCATACATTTATGAGTTTTTCGAAGTTTCTCCTGGTGAATATGGGTTGTGCTGTGTTCTATACTACACTACGCTGTTTCAGAGGTTTTCTAGTTATTTCATTACTTTTCAGTGTTTTTCGAAGTTTCTCCAGGTGCATGTGTGTTTTGCTGTGATCTACACTACACTACGCTATTTCAGAAGTTTTCTAGTTATTTTTATACTTTTTTTTAGTTTTTCGATGTTTCTCATGTTGCGTTGTTGTTGTGCTGCTTAGTTACACTACTCTACGCTGCTGCAGAAGATTTCATACTTTTATGAGTTTTTCGAAGTTTCTCCTGGTGAATATGGGTTGTGCTTTTTTCTAAACAACTCTACGCTGTTTCAGTGATTTTCGAGTTATTTCATTACTTTTTTGAGTTTTTCGAAGTTTCTCCTGGTGAATATGGGTTGTGCTGGTTTCTAAACTACTCTCCGCTGTTTCAGAGATTTCGAGTTATTTCATTACTATTCTGAGTTGTTCGAAGTTTGTCCTGGTGCATATGGGTTGTGCTGGGTTCTAACCTACTCTACGCAGTTTCAGAGGCGTTCAAGTTATTTTATTACTTTTTTCAGTTTTTCGAAGTTTCTCCTGGTGCATGTGTGTTGTGCTGGGTTCTTAACTACTCTACGCTGTTTCAGAAGATTTCAAGTTATTTTTATACTTTTTTGAGTTTTGCGAAGTTTCTGCTGTTGCATATGGGTTGTGCTGTGTTCTACACTACACTACGCTGTTTCAGAAGTTTTCGAGATTTTTATACTCTTTTTAGTGTTTCGATGTTTCTCATGTTGCCTATGTGTTGTGCTGCTTAGTTACACTACTCTACGTTGCTGCAGAAGATTTGGAGTTATTTTTATACTTTTGTTTGAGTTTTTCGAAGTTTCTCCTGGTGCATGTGGGTTGTGCTGGGTTCTACACTACTCTACACTGTTCCAGAAGAATTCGATTTATTTTTATACTTTTTTGAGTTTTTCGAAGTTTCTCATATTGCATGTGTGTTGTGCTGTGTTCTACATTACACTACGCTGTTGCAGAGGTTTTCTAGTTATTTCATTACTTTTCAGTGTTTTTCGAAGTTTCTCCAGGTGCATGTGTGTTTTGCTGTGCTCTACACTAAACTACGCTGTTTCAGAAGTTTTCTAGTTATTTTTATTCTTTTTTTAGTTTTTCGATGTTTCTCATGTTGCGCATGTGTTGTGCTGCTTAGTTACACTACTCTACGCTGCTGCAAAAGATTTCATACTTTTATGAGTTTTTCGAAGTTTCTCCTTGTGAATATGGGTTGTGCTGGTTTCTAAATTACTCTACGCAGTTTCAGATGATTTGGAGTTATTACATTACTTTTCTGAGTTTTTCGAAGTTTCTCATGTTGCAAATGGGTTGTGTTGTGTTCTGCACTATTCTACACTGTTCCAGACGATTTCGAGTTATTGTATTACTTTTTTCAGTTTTTCGAAGTTTCTCATGTTGCATATGTGTTGCGCTGGGTGCTTAACTACTCTACGCTGTTTCAGAGATTTTCGAGTTATTTCATTACTTTTTTCAATTTTTCGAAGTTTCTCCTGTTGCATATGGGTTGTGCTGTGTTTTGCACTACTCTACACTGTTCCAGAAGATTTCGAGTTATTTTTTACACTTTTTTGAGTTTTTCGAAGTTTCTCCTGGTGCATATGGGTTGTGCTGGGTTCTAACCTACTCTACGCTATTTCAGAGGCGTTCAAGTTATTTTTATACTTTTTTCAGTTTTTCGAAGTTTCTCCTGTTGCACATGGGTTGTGCTGTGTTTTGCACTACTCCCCACTGTTCCAGAAGATTACGAGTTATTTTATTACTTTTTTCAGTTTTTCGAAGTTTCTCATGTTGCATATGTGTTGCGCTGGGTGCTTAACTACTCTACGCTGTTTCAGAGATTTTCGAGTTATTTCATTACTTTTTTCAGTTTTTCGAAGTTTCCCCTGGTGCATATGGGTTTGTGCTGTGTTTTGCACTACTCTCCACTGTTCCAGAAGATTACGAGTTATTTTATTACTTTTTTCAGTTTTTCGCAGTTTCTCCTGGTACATATGGGTTGTGCTGGGTTCAAACTACTCTATGATGTTTCAGAGGTTTTTGAGTTATTTCATTACTTTTTTGAGTTTGTCGAAGTTTCTCATGTTGCCTGTGTGTTGTGCTGCTAAATTACACTACTCTACGCTGCTGCAGAAGATTTCATACTTTTCTGAGTTTTTCGAAGTTTCTCCTGGTGAATATGGGTTTTGCTGGTTTCGAAACTACTCTACACTGTTTCAGAGATTTTCCAGTTATTTCATTACTTTTTTGAGTTTTTCGATGTTTCTCATGTTGCGTATGTTTTGTGCAGCTTAGCTACACTACTCTACGCTGCTGCAGAAGATTTCATACTTTTATGAGTTTTTCGAAGTTTCTCCTGGTGAATATGGGTTGTGCTGGTTTCTAAACTACTCTACGCTGTTTCAGAGATTTTCGAGTTATTTCATTACTTTTTTGAGTTTTTCGAATTTTCTCATGTTGCATATATGTTGTGCTGGGTGCTTAACTACACTACGCTGTTTCAGAAGTTTACGAGTTATTTTTATACTTTTTTGATTTTGTCGAAGTTTCTCCTGGTGCATATAGGTTGTGCTGGGTTCTACTCTACTCAACGCTGTTCCAGAAGATTTCGAGTTATTTTTTATTCTTTTTTCAGTTTTTCGAAGTTTCTCCTGGTGCATATGGGTTGTGCTGGGTTCAAACTACTCGACGCTGTTTCAGAGGTTTTCCAGTTATTTCATTACTTTTTTGAGTTTTTCGAAGTTTCTCCTGGTGAATATGGGTTGTGCTGGTTTCTAAACTACTCTCCGCTGTTTCAGAGGTTTCGAGTTATTTCATTACTATTCTGAGTTGTTCGAAGTTTGTCCTGGTGCATATGGGTTGTGCTGTGTTTTGCACTACTCTCCACTGTTCCAGAAGATTACGAGTTATTTTATTACTTTTTTCAGTTTTTCGAAGTTTCTCCTGGTGCATATGGGTTGTGCTGGGTTCAAACGACTCTATGATGTTTCAGAGGTTTTTGAGTTATTTCATTACTTTTTTGAGTTTGTCGAAGTTTCTCATGTTGCGTATGTTTTGTGCAGCTTAGCTACACTACTCTACGCTGCTCCAGAAGATTTCATACTTTTATGAGTTGTTCGAAGTTTGTCCTGGTGCATATGGGTTGTGCTGGGTTCTAACCTACTCTACGCAGTTTCAGAGGTTTTCGAGTTATTTCATTACTATTCTGAGTTGTTCGAAGTTTGTCCTGGTGCATATGGGTTGTGCTGGGTTCTAACCTACTCTACGTAGTTTCAGAGGCGTTCAAGTTTCGAAACCAGCAAAACCCATATTCACCAGGAGAAACTTCGAAAAACTCAGAAAAGTATGAAATCTTCTGCAGCAGCGTAGAGTAGTGTAATTTAGCAGCACAACACACAGGCAACATGAGAAACTTCGACAAACTCAAAAAAGTAATGAAATAACTCAAAAACCTCTGAAACATCATAGAGTAGTTTGAACCCAGCACAACCCATATGTACCAGGAGAAACTTCGAAAAACTGAAAAAAGTAATAAAATAACTCGTAATCTTCTGGAACAGTGGAGAGTAGTGCAAAACACAGCACAAACCCATATGCACCAGGGGAAACTTCGAAAAACTGAAAAAAGTAATGAAATAACTCGAAAATCTCTGAAACAGCGTAGAGTAGTTAAGCACCCAGCGCAACACATATGCAACATGAGAAACTTCGAAAAACTGAAAAAAGTAATAAAATAACTCGTAATCTTCTGGAACAGTGGAGAGTAGTGCAAAACACAGCACAACCCATGTGCAACAGGAGAAACTTCGAAAAACTGAAAAAAGTATAAAAATAACTTGAACGCCTCTGAAATAGCGTAGAGTAGGTTAGAACCCAGCACAACCCATATGCACCAGGAGAAACTTCGAAAAACTCAAAAAAGTGTAAAAAATAACTCGAAATCTTCTGGAACAGTGTAGAGTAGTTTGAACCCAGCACAACCCATATGCACCAGGAGAAACTTCGAAAAAACTGAAAAAAGTAATAAAATAACTCGTAATCTTCTGGAACAGTGGAGAGTAGTGCAAAACACAGCACAACCCATGTGCATGTGGGTTGTGCTGGGTTCTACACTCCTCTACACTGTTCCAGAAATATTCGATTTATTTTTATACTTTTTTGAGTTTTTCGAAGTTTCTCATATTGCATGTGTGTTGTGCTGTGTTCTACATTACACTACGCTGTTTCAGAGGTTTTCTAGTTATTTCATTACTTTTCAGTGTTTTTCGAAGTTTCTCCAGGTGCATGTGTGTTTTGCTGTGCTCTACACTAAACTACGCTGTTTCAGAAGTTTTCTAGTTATTTTTATTCTTTTTTTAGTTTTTCGATGTTTCTCATGTTGCGTATGTGTTGTGCTGCTTAGTTACACTACTCTACGCTGCTGCAAAAGATTTCATACTTTTATGAGTTTTTCGAAGTTTCTCCTTGTGAATATGGGTTGTGCTGGTTTCTAAATTACTCTACGCAGTTTCAGATGATTTGGAGTTATTACATTACTTTTCTGAGTTTTTCGAAGTTTCTCATGTTGCAAATGGGTTGTGTTGTGTTCTGCACTATTCTACACTGTTCCAGACGATTTCGAGTTATTGTATTACTTTTTTCAGTTTTTCGAAGTTTCTCATGTTGCATATGTGTTGCGCTGGGTGCTTAACTACTCTCCGCTGTTTCAGAGGTTTCGAGTTATTTCATTACTTTTTTCAATTTTTCGAAGTTTGTCCTGGTGCATATGGGTTGTGCTGTGTTTTGCACTACTCTCCACTGTTCCAGAAGATTACGAGTTATTTTATTACTTTTTTCAGTTTTTCGAAGTTTCTCCTGGTGCATATGGGTTGTGCTGGGTTCAAACTACTCTATGATGTTTCAGAGGTTTTTGAGTTATTTCATTACTTTTTTGAGTTTGTCGAAGTTTCTCATGTTGCCTGTGTGTTGTGCTGCTAAATTACACTACTCTACGCTGCTGCAGAAGATTTCATACTTTTATGAGTTGTTCGAAGTTTGTCCTGGTGCATATGGGTTGTGCTGGGTTCTAACCTACTCTACGCAGTTTCAGAGGCGTTCAAGTTATTTTATTACTTTTTTCAGTTTTTCGAAGTTTCTCCTGGTGCATATGGGTTGTGCTGGGTTCAAACTACTCTATGATGTTTCAGAGGTTTTTGAGTTATTTCATTACTTTTTTGAGTTTGTCGAAGTTTCTCATGTTGCCTGTGTGTTGTGCTGCTAAATTACACTACTCTACGCTGCTGCAGAAGATTTCATACTTTTTTGAGTTTGTCGAAGTTTCTCATGTTGCCTGTGTGTTCTGCTGCTAAATTACACTACTCTACGCTGCTGCAGAAGATTTCATACTTTTATGAGTTATTCGAAGTTATTCCTGGTGCATATGGGTTGTGCTGGGTTCAAACTACTCGACGCTGTTTCAGAGGTTTTCCAGTTATTTCATTACTTTTTTGAGTTTGTCGACGTTTCTCATGTTGCATGTGTGTTGTGCAGAAGATTTGGAGTTATTTTTATACTTTTGTTTGAGTTTTTCGAAGTTTCTCCTGGTGCATGTGGGTTGTGCTGGGTTCTGCACTACTCTACACTGTTCCAGAAGAATTCGATTTATTTTTATACTTTTTTGAGTTTTTCGAAGTTTCTCATATTGCATGTGTGTTGTGCTGTGTTCTACATTACACTACGCTGTTTCAAGGGTTTTCTAGTTATTTCATTACTTTTCAGTGTTTTTCGAAGTTTCTCCAGGTGCATGTGTGTTTTGCTGTGCTCTACACTAAACTACGCTGTTTCAGAAGTTTTCTAGTTATTTTTATTCTTTTTTTAGTTTTTCGATGTTTCTCATGTTGCGTATGTGTTGTGCTGCTTAGTTACACTACTCTACGCTGCTGCAGAAGATTTCATACTTTTATGAGTTTTTCGAAGTTTCTCCTTGTGAATATGGGTTGTGCTGGTTTCTAAATTACTCTACGCAGTTTCAGATGATTTGGAGTTATTACATTACTTTTCTGAGTTTTTCGAAGTTTCTCATGTTGCAAATGGGTTGTGTTGTGTTCTGCACTATTCTACACTGTTCCAGACGATTTCGAGTTATTTTATTACTTTTTTCAGTTTTTCGAAGTTTCTCATGTTGCATATGTGTTGCGCTGGGTGCTTAACTACTCTACGCTGTTTCAGAGATTTTCGAGTTATTTCATTACTTTTTTCAATTTTTCGAAGTTTCTCCTGTTGCATATGGGTTATGCTGTGTTTTGCACTACTCTACACTGTTCCAGAAGATTTCGAGTTATTTTTTACACTTTTTTGAGTTTTTCGAAGTTTCTCTAGGTGCATGTGTGTTTTGCTGTGCTCTACACTACACTACGCTATTTCAGAAGTTTTCTAGTTATTTTTATACTTTTTTTAGTTTTTCGATGTTTCTCATGTTGCGTTGTTGTTGTGCTGCTTAGTTACACTACTCTACGCTGCTGCAGAAGATTTCATACTTTTATGAGTTTTTCGAAGTTTCTCCAGGTGAATATGGGTTGTGCTGGTTTCTAAACTACTCTCCGCTGTTTCAGAGGTTTTCGAGTTATTTCATTACTATTCTGAGTTGTTCGAAGTTTGTCCTGGTGCATATGGGTTGTGCTGGGTTCTAACCTACTCTACGCAGTTTCAGAGGCGTTCAAGTTATTTTATTACTTTTTTCAGTTTTTCGAAGTTTCTCCTGGTGCATATGGGTTGTGCTGGGTTCAAACTACTCGACGCTGTTTCAGAGGTTTTCCAGTTATTTCATTACTTTTTTGAGTTTGTCGACGTTTCTCATGTTGCATGTGTGTTGTGCTGTGTTCTATACTACACTACGCTGTTTCAGAGGTTTTCTAGTTATTTCATTACTTTTCAGTGTTTTTCGAAGTTTCTCCAGGTGCATGTGTGTTTTGCTGTGCTCTACACTACACTACGCTATTTCAGAAGTTTCCTAGTTATTTTTATACTTTTTTTAGTTTTTCGATGTTTCTCATGTTGCGTTGTTGTTGTGCTGCTTAGTTACACTACTCTACGCTGCTGCAGAAGATTTCATACTTTTATGAGTTTTTCGAAGTTTCTCCTGGTAAATATGGGTTTTGCTGGTTTCGAAACTACTCTACGCTGTTTCAGAGGCGTTCAAGTTATTTTTATACTTTTTTCAGTTTTTCGAAGTTTCTCCTGTTGCACATGGGTTGTGCTGTGTTGTGCACTATTCTCCACTGTTCCAGAAGATTACGAGTTATTTTATTACTTTTTTCAGTTTTTCGAAGTTTCTCCTGGTGCATATGGGTTGTGCTGGGTTGAAACTACTCTATGATGTTTCAGAGGTTTTTGAGTTATTTCATTACTTTTTTGAGTTTGTCGAAGTTTCTCATGTTGCCTGTGTGTTGTGCTGCTAAATTACACTACTCTACGCTGCTGCAGAAGATTTCATACTTTCCTGAGTTTTTCGAAGTTTCTCCTGGTGAATATGGGTTTTGCTGGTTTCGAAACTACTTTACGCTGTTTCAGAGATTTTCCAGTTATTTCATTACTTTTTTGAGTTTTTCGATGTTTCTCATGTTGCGTATCTTTTGTGCAGCTTAGCTACACTACTCTACGCTGCTGCAGAAGATTTCATACATTTATGAGTTTTTCGAAGTTTCTCCTGGTGAATATGGGTTGTGCTGGTTTCTAAACTACTCTACGCTGTTTCAGAGATTTTCGAGTTATTTCATTACTTTTTTGAGTTTTTCGAAGTTTCTCATGTTGCATATATGTTGTGCTGGGTGCTTAACTACACTACGCTGTTTCAGAAGTTTACTTTTTTGATTTTGTCGAAGCTTCTCCTGGTGCATATAGGTTGTGCTGGGTTCTACTCTACTCAACGCTGTTCCAGAAGATTTCGAGTTATTTTTTATTCTTTTTTCAGTTTTTCGAAGTTTCTCCTGGTGCATATGGGTTGTGCTGGGTTCAAACTTCTCGGCGCTGTTTCAGAGGTTTTCCAGTTATTTCATTACTTTTTTGAGTTTGTCGACGTTTCTCATGTTGCATGTGTGTTGTGCTGTGTTCTATACTACACTACGCTGTTTCAGAGGTTTTCTAGTTATTTCATTACTTTTCAGTGTTTTTCGAAGTTTCTCCAGGTGCATGTGTGTTTTGCTGTGATCTACACTACACTACGCTATTTCAGAAGTTTTCTAGTTATTTTTATACTTTTTTTTAGTTTTTCGATGTTTCTCATGTTGCGTTGTTGTTGTGCTGCTTAGTTACACTACTCTACGCTGCTGCAGAAGATTTCATACTTTTATGAGTTTTTCGAAGTTTCTCCTGGTGAATATGGGTTGTGCTTTTTTCTAAACAACTCTACGCTGTTTCAGTGATTTTCGAGTTATTTCATTACTTTTTTGAGTTTTTCGAAGTTTCTCCTGGTGAATATGGGTTGTGCTGGTTTCTAAACTACTCTCCGCTGTTTCAGAGATTTCGAGTTATTTCATTACTATTCTGAGTTGTTCGAAGTTTGTCCTGGTGCATATGGGTTGTGCTGGGTTCTAACCTACTCTACGCAGTTTCAGAGGCGTTCAAGTTATTTTATTACTTTTTTCAGTTTTTCGAAGTTTCTCCTGGTGCATGTGTGTTGTGCTGGGTTCTTAACTACTCTACGCTGTTTCAGAAGATTTCAAGTTATTTTTATACTTTTTTGAGTTTTGCGAAGTTTCTGCTGTTGCATATGGGTTGTGCTGTGTTCTACACTACACTACGCTGTTTCAGAAGTTTTCGAGATTTTTATACTCTTTTTAGTGTTTCGATGTTTCTCATGTTGCCTATGTGTTGTGCTGCTTAGTTACACTACTCTACGTTGCTGCAGAAGATTTGGAGTTATTTTTATACTTTTGTTTGAGTTTTTCGAAGTTTCTCCTGGTGCATGTGGGTTGTGCTGGGTTCTACACTACTCTACACTGTTCCAGAAGAATTCGATTTATTTTTATACTTTTTTGAGTTTTTCGAAGTTTCTCATATTGCATGTGTGTTGTGCTGTGTTCTACATTACACTACGCTGTTGCAGAGGTTTTCTAGTTATTTCATTACTTTTCAGTGTTTTTCGAAGTTTCTCCAGGTGCATGTGTGTTTTGCTGTGCTCTACACTAAACTACGCTGTTTCAGAAGTTTTCTAGTTATTTTTATTCTTTTTTTAGTTTTTCGATGTTTCTCATGTTGCGCATGTGTTGTGCTGCTTAGTTACACTACTCTACGCTGCTGCAAAAGATTTCATACTTTTATGAGTTTTTCGAAGTTTCTCCTTGTGAATATGGGTTGTGCTGGTTTCTAAATTACTCTACGCAGTTTCAGATGATTTGGAGTTATTACATTACTTTTCTGAGTTTTTCGAAGTTTCTCATGTTGCAAATGGGTTGTGTTGTGTTCTGCACTATTCTACACTGTTCCAGACGATTTCGAGTTATTGTATTACTTTTTTCAGTTTTTCGAAGTTTCTCATGTTGCATATGTGTTGCGCTGGGTGCTTAACTACTCTACGCTGTTTCAGAGATTTTCGAGTTATTTCATTACTTTTTTCAATTTTTCGAAGTTTCTCCTGTTGCATATGGGTTGTGCTGTGTTTTGCACTACTCTACACTGTTCCAGAAGATTTCGAGTTATTTTTTACACTTTTTTGAGTTTTTCGAAGTTTCTCCTGGTGCATATGGGTTGTGCTGGGTTCTAACCTACTCTACGCTATTTCAGAGGCGTTCAAGTTATTTTTATACTTTTTTCAGTTTTTCGAAGTTTCTCCTGTTGCACATGGGTTGTGCTGTGTTTTGCACTACTCCCCACTGTTCCAGAAGATTACGAGTTATTTTATTACTTTTTTCAGTTTTTCGAAGTTTCTCATGTTGCATATGTGTTGCGCTGGGTGCTTAACTACTCTACGCTGTTTCAGAGATTTTCGAGTTATTTCATTACTTTTTTCAGTTTTTCGAAGTTTCCCCTGGTGCATATGGGTTTGTGCTGTGTTTTGCACTACTCTCCACTGTTCCAGAAGATTACGAGTTATTTTATTACTTTTTTCAGTTTTTCGCAGTTTCTCCTGGTACATATGGGTTGTGCTGGGTTCAAACTACTCTATGATGTTTCAGAGGTTTTTGAGTTATTTCATTACTTTTTTGAGTTTGTCGAAGTTTCTCATGTTGCCTGTGTGTTGTGCTGCTAAATTACACTACTCTACGCTGCTGCAGAAGATTTCATACTTTTCTGAGTTTTTCGAAGTTTCTCCTGGTGAATATGGGTTTTGCTGGTTTCGAAACTACTCTACACTGTTTCAGAGATTTTCCAGTTATTTCATTACTTTTTTGAGTTTTTCGATGTTTCTCATGTTGCGTATGTTTTGTGCAGCTTAGCTACACTACTCTACGCTGCTGCAGAAGATTTCATACTTTTATGAGTTTTTCGAAGTTTCTCCTGGTGAATATGGGTTGTGCTGGTTTCTAAACTACTCTACGCTGTTTCAGAGATTTTCGAGTTATTTCATTACTTTTTTGAGTTTTTCGAATTTTCTCATGTTGCATATATGTTGTGCTGGGTGCTTAACTACACTACGCTGTTTCAGAAGTTTACGAGTTATTTTTATACTTTTTTGATTTTGTCGAAGTTTCTCCTGGTGCATATAGGTTGTGCTGGGTTCTACTCTACTCAACGCTGTTCCAGAAGATTTCGAGTTATTTTTTATTCTTTTTTCAGTTTTTCGAAGTTTCTCCTGGTGCATATGGGTTGTGCTGGGTTCAAACTACTCGACGCTGTTTCAGAGGTTTTCCAGTTATTTCATTACTTTTTTGAGTTTTTCGAAGTTTCTCCTGGTGAATATGGGTTGTGCTGGTTTCTAAACTACTCTCCGCTGTTTCAGAGGTTTCGAGTTATTTCATTACTATTCTGAGTTGTTCGAAGTTTGTCCTGGTGCATATGGGTTGTGCTGTGTTTTGCACTACTCTCCACTGTTCCAGAAGATTACGAGTTATTTTATTACTTTTTTCAGTTTTTCGAAGTTTCTCCTGGTGCATATGGGTTGTGCTGGGTTCAAACGACTCTATGATGTTTCAGAGGTTTTTGAGTTATTTCATTACTTTTTTGAGTTTGTCGAAGTTTCTCATGTTGCGTATGTTTTGTGCAGCTTAGCTACACTACTCTACGCTGCTCCAGAAGATTTCATACTTTTATGAGTTGTTCGAAGTTTGTCCTGGTGCATATGGGTTGTGCTGGGTTCTAACCTACTCTACGCAGTTTCAGAGGCGTTCAAGTTATTTTATTACTTTTTTCAGTTTTTCGAAGTTTCTCCTGGTGCATATGGGTTGTGCTGGGTTCAAACTATTCGACGCTGTTTCAGAGGTTTTCGAGTTATTTCATTACTTTTTTGAGTTTGTCGAAGTTTCTCATGTTGCCTGTGTGTTGTGCTGCTAAATTACACTATTCTACGCTGCTGCAGAAGATTTCATACTTTTCTGAGTTTTTCGAAGTTTCTCCTGGTGAATATGGGTTTTGCTGGTTTCGAAACTACTCTACGCTGTTTCAGAGATTTTCCAGTTATTTCATTACTTTTTTGAGTTTTTCGATGTTTCTCATGTTGCGTATGTTTTGTGCAGCTTAGCTACACTACTCTACGCTGCTGCAGAAGATTTCATACTTTTATGAGTTTGTCGAAGTTTCTCCTGGTGAATATGGGTTGTGCTGGTTTCTAAACTATTCTACGCTGTTTCAGAGATTTTCGAGTTATTTCATTACTTTTTTGAGTTTTTCGAAGTTTCTCATGTTGCATATATGTTGTGCTGGGTGCTTAACTACACTACGCTGTTTCAGAAGTTTACGAGTTATTTTTATACTTTTTTGATTTTGTCGAAGTTTCTACTGGTGCATATAGGTTGTGCTGGGTTCTACTCTACTCAACGCTGTTCCAGAAGATTTCGAGTTATTTTTTATTCTTTTTTCAGTTTTTCGAAGTTTCTCCTGGTGCATATGGGTTGTGCTGGGTTCAAACTACTCGACGCTGTTTCAGAGGTTTTCGAGTTATTTCATTACTTTTTTGAGTTTGTCGACGTTTCTCATGTTGCATGTGTGTTGTGCTGTGTTCTATACTACACTACGCTGTTTCAGAGGTTTTCTAGTTATTTCATTACTTTTCAGTGTTTTTCGAAGTTTCTCCAGGTGCATGTGTGTTTTGCTGTGCTCTACACTACACTACGCTATTTCAGAAGTTTTCTAGTTATTTTTATACTTTTTTTAGTTTTTCGATGTTTCTCATGTTGCGTTGTTGTTGTGCTGCTTAGTTACACTACTCTACGCTGCTGCAGAAGATTTCATACTTTTATGAGTTTTTCAAAGTTTCTCCTGGTGAATATGGGTTGTGCTTTTTTCTAAACAACTCTACGCTGTTTCAGTGATTTTCGACTTATTTCATTACTTTTTTGAGTTTTTCGAAGTTTCTCCTGGTGAATATGGGTTGTGCTGGTTTCTAAACTACTCTCCGCTGTTTCAGAGGTTTTCGAGTTATTTCATTACTATTCTGAGTTGTTCGAAGTTTGTCCTGGTGCATATGGGTTGTGCTGGGTTCTAACCTACTCTACGTAGTTTCAGAGGCGTTCAAGTTTCGAAACCAGCAAAACCCATATTCACCAGGAGAAACTTCGAAAAACTCAGAAAAGTATGAAATCTTCTGCAGCAGCGTAGAGTAGTGTAATTTAGCAGCACAACACACAGGCAACATGAGAAACTTCGACAAACTCAAAAAAGTAATGAAATAACTCAAAAACCTCTGAAACATCATAGAGTAGTTTGAACCCAGCACAACCCATATGTACCAGGAGAAACTTCGAAAAACTGAAAAAAGTAATAAAATAACTCGTAATCTTCTGGAACAGTGGAGAGTAGTGCAAAACACAGCACAAACCCATATGCACCAGGGGAAACTTCGAAAAACTGAAAAAAGTAATGAAATAACTCGAAAATCTCTGAAACAGCGTAGAGTAGTTAAGCACCCAGCGCAACACATATGCAACATGAGAAACTTCGAAAAACTGAAAAAAGTAATAAAATAACTCGTAATCTTCTGGAACAGTGGAGAGTAGTGCAAAACACAGCACAACCCATGTGCAACAGGAGAAACTTCGAAAAACTGAAAAAAGTATAAAAATAACTTGAACGCCTCTGAAATAGCGTAGAGTAGGTTAGAACCCAGCACAACCCATATGCACCAGGAGAAACTTCGAAAAACTCAAAAAAGTGTAAAAAATAACTCGAAATCTTCTGGAACAGTGTAGAGTAGTTTGAACCCAGCACAACCCATATGCACCAGGAGAAACTTCGAAAAAACTGAAAAAAGTAATAAAATAACTCGTAATCTTCTGGAACAGTGGAGAGTAGTGCAAAACACAGCACAACCCATGTGCATGTGGGTTGTGCTGGGTTCTACACTCCTCTACACTGTTCCAGAAATATTCGATTTATTTTTATACTTTTTTGAGTTTTTCGAAGTTTCTCATATTGCATGTGTGTTGTGCTGTGTTCTACATTACACTACGCTGTTTCAGAGGTTTTCTAGTTATTTCATTACTTTTCAGTGTTTTTCGAAGTTTCTCCAGGTGCATGTGTGTTTTGCTGTGCTCTACACTAAACTACGCTGTTTCAGAAGTTTTCTAGTTATTTTTATTCTTTTTTTAGTTTTTCGATGTTTCTCATGTTGCGTATGTGTTGTGCTGCTTAGTTACACTACTCTACGCTGCTGCAAAAGATTTCATACTTTTATGAGTTTTTCGAAGTTTCTCCTTGTGAATATGGGTTGTGCTGGTTTCTAAATTACTCTACGCAGTTTCAGATGATTTGGAGTTATTACATTACTTTTCTGAGTTTTTCGAAGTTTCTCATGTTGCAAATGGGTTGTGTTGTGTTCTGCACTATTCTACACTGTTCCAGACGATTTCGAGTTATTGTATTACTTTTTTCAGTTTTTCGAAGTTTCTCATGTTGCATATGTGTTGCGCTGGGTGCTTAACTACTCTCCGCTGTTTCAGAGGTTTCGAGTTATTTCATTACTTTTTTCAATTTTTCGAAGTTTGTCCTGGTGCATATGGGTTGTGCTGTGTTTTGCACTACTCTCCACTGTTCCAGAAGATTACGAGTTATTTTATTACTTTTTTCAGTTTTTCGAAGTTTCTCCTGGTGCATATGGGTTGTGCTGGGTTCAAACTACTCTATGATGTTTCAGAGGTTTTTGAGTTATTTCATTACTTTTTTGAGTTTGTCGAAGTTTCTCATGTTGCCTGTGTGTTGTGCTGCTAAATTACACTACTCTACGCTGCTGCAGAAGATTTCATACTTTTATGAGTTGTTCGAAGTTTGTCCTGGTGCATATGGGTTGTGCTGGGTTCTAACCTACTCTACGCAGTTTCAGAGGCGTTCAAGTTATTTTATTACTTTTTTCAGTTTTTCGAAGTTTCTCCTGGTGCATATGGGTTGTGCTGGGTTCAAACTATTCGACGCTGTTTCAGAGGTTTTCGAGTTATTTCATTACTTTTTTGAGTTTGTCGAAGTTTCTCATGTTGCCTGTGTGTTGTGCTGCTAAATTACACTATTCTACGCTGCTGCAGAAGATTTCATACTTTTCTGAGTTTTTCGAAGTTTCTCCTGGTGAATATGGGTTTTGCTGGTTTCGAAACTACTCTACGCTGTTTCAGAGATTTTCCAGTTATTTCATTACTTTTTTGAGTTTTTCGATGTTTCTCATGTTGCGTATGTTTTGTGCAGCTTAGCTACACTACTCTACGCTGCTGCAGAAGATTTCATACTTTTATGAGTTTGTCGAAGTTTCTCCTGGTGAATATGGGTTGTGCTGGTTTCTAAACTATTCTACGCTGTTTCAGAGATTTTCGAGTTATTTCATTACTTTTTTGAGTTTTTCGAAGTTTCTCATGTTGCATATATGTTGTGCTGGGTGCTTAACTACACTACGCTGTTTCAGAAGTTTACGAGTTATTTTTATACTTTTTTGATTTTGTCGAAGTTTCTACTGGTGCATATAGGTTGTGCTGGGTTCTACTCTACTCAACGCTGTTCCAGAAGATTTCGAGTTATTTTTTATTCTTTTTTCAGTTTTTCGAAGTTTCTCCTGGTGCATATGGGTTGTGCTGGGTTCAAACTACTCGACGCTGTTTCAGAGGTTTTCGAGTTATTTCATTACTTTTTTGAGTTTGTCGACGTTTCTCATGTTGCATGTGTGTTGTGCTGTGTTCTATACTACACTACGCTGTTTCAGAGGTTTTCTAGTTATTTCATTACTTTTCAGTGTTTTTCGAAGTTTCTCCAGGTGCATGTGTGTTTTGCTGTGCTCTACACTACACTACGCTATTTCAGAAGTTTTCTAGTTATTTTTATACTTTTTTTAGTTTTTCGATGTTTCTCATGTTGCGTTGTTGTTGTGCTGCTTAGTTACACTACTCTACGCTGCTGCAGAAGATTTCATACTTTTATGAGTTTTTCAAAGTTTCTCCTGGTGAATATGGGTTGTGCTTTTTTCTAAACAACTCTACGCTGTTTCAGTGATTTTCGACTTATTTCATTACTTTTTTGAGTTTTTCGAAGTTTCTCCTGGTGAATATGGGTTGTGCTGGTTTCTAAACTACTCTCCGCTGTTTCAGAGGTTTTCGAGTTATTTCATTACTATTCTGAGTTGTTCGAAGTTTGTCCTGGTGCATATGGGTTGTGCTGGGTTCTAACCTACTCTACGTAGTTTCAGAGGCGTTCAAGTTTCGAAACCAGCAAAACCCATATTCACCAGGAGAAACTTCGAAAAACTCAGAAAAGTATGAAATCTTCTGCAGCAGCGTAGAGTAGTGTAATTTAGCAGCACAACACACAGGCAACATGAGAAACTTCGACAAACTCAAAAAAGTAATGAAATAACTCAAAAACCTCTGAAACATCATAGAGTAGTTTGAACCCAGCACAACCCATATGTACCAGGAGAAACTTCGAAAAACTGAAAAAAGTAATAAAATAACTCGTAATCTTCTGGAACAGTGGAGAGTAGTGCAAAACACAGCACAAACCCATATGCACCAGGGGAAACTTCGAAAAACTGAAAAAAGTAATGAAATAACTCGAAAATCTCTGAAACAGCGTAGAGTAGTTAAGCACCCAGCGCAACACATATGCAACATGAGAAACTTCGAAAAACTGAAAAAAGTAATAAAATAACTCGTAATCTTCTGGAACAGTGGAGAGTAGTGCAAAACACAGCACAACCCATGTGCAACAGGAGAAACTTCGAAAAACTGAAAAAAGTATAAAAATAACTTGAACGCCTCTGAAATAGCGTAGAGTAGGTTAGAACCCAGCACAACCCATATGCACCAGGAGAAACTTCGAAAAACTCAAAAAAGTGTAAAAAATAACTCGAAATCTTCTGGAACAGTGTAGAGTAGTTTGAATCCAGCACAACCCATATGCACCAGGAGAAACTTCGAAAAAACTGAAAAAAGTAATAAAATAACTCGTAATCTTCTGGAACAGTGGAGAGTAGTGCAAAACACAGCACAACCCATGTGCATGTGGGTTGTGCTGGGTTCTACACTCCTCTACACTGTTCCAGAAATATTCGATTTATTTTTATACTTTTTTGAGTTTTTCGAAGTTTCTCATATTGCATGTGTGTTGTGCTGTGTTCTACATTACACTACGCTGTTTCAGAGGTTTTCTAGTTATTTCATTACTTTTCAGTGTTTTTCGAAGTTTCTCCAGGTGCATGTGTGTTTTGCTGTGCTCTACACTAAACTACGCTGTTTCAGAAGTTTTCTAGTTATTTTTATTCTTTTTTTAGTTTTTCGATGTTTCTCATGTTGCGTATGTGTTGTGCTACTTAGTTACACTACTCTACGCTGCTGCAAAAGATTTCATACTTTTATGAGTTTTTCGAAGTTTCTCCTTGTGAATATGGGTTGTGCTGGTTTCTAAATTACTCTACGCAGTTTCAGATGATTTGGAGTTATTACATTACTTTTCTGAGTTTTTCGAAGTTTCTCATGTTGCAAATGGGTTGTGTTGTGTTCTGCACTATTCTACACTGTTCCAGACGATTTCGAGTTATTGTATTACTTTTTTCAGTTTTTCGAAGTTTCTCATGTTGCATATGTGTTGCGCTGGGTGCTTAACTACTCTCCGCTGTTTCAGAGGTTTCGAGTTATTTCATTACTTTTTTCAATTTTTCGAAGTTTGTCCTGGTGCATATGGGTTGTGCTGTGTTTTGCACTACTCTCCACTGTTCCAGAAGATTACGAGTTATTTTATTACTTTTTTCAGTTTTTCGAAGTTTCTCCTGGTGCATATGGGTTGTGCTGGGTTCAAACGACTCTATGATGTTTCAGAGGTTTTTGAGTTATTTCATTACTTTTTTGAGTTTGTCGAAGTTTCTCATGTTGCGTATGTTTTGTGCAGCTTAGCTACACTACTCTACGCTGCTCCAGAAGATTTCATACTTTTATGAGTTGTTCGAAGTTTGTCCTGGTGCATATGGGTTGTGCTGGGTTCTAACCTACTCTACGCTGTTTCAGAGGCGTTCAAGTTATTTTTATACTTTTTTCAGTTTTTCGAAGTTTCTCCTGGTGCATATGGGTTGTGCTGGGTTCAAACTACTCGACGCTGTTTCAGAGGTTTTCCAGTTATTTCATTACTTTTTTGAGTTTGTCGAAGTTTCTCATATTGCATGTGTGTTGTGCTGTGTTCTGCACTATTCTACACTGTTCCAGAAGATTTTAAGTTATTTTATTACTTTGTTCAGTTGTTCGAAGTTTCTCATGTTGCATATGTGTTGCGCTGGGTGCTTAACTACTCTACGTTGTTTCAGAGATTTTCGAGTTATTTCATTACTTTTTTCAGTTTTTCGAAGTTTCCCCTGGTGCTTATGGGTTTGTGCTGTGTTTTGCACTACTCTCCACTGTTCCAGAAGATTACGAGTTATTTTATTACTTTTTTCAGTTTTTCGAAGTTTCTCCTGGTGCATATGGGTTGTGCTGGGTTCAAACTACTCTATGATGTTTCAGAGGTTTTTGAGTTATTTCATTACTTTTTTGAGTTTGTCGAAGTTTCTCATGTTGCCTGTGTGTTGTGCTGCTAAATTACACTACTCTACGCTGCTGCAGAAGATTTCATACTTTTCTGAGTTTTTCGAAGTTTCTCCTGGTGAATATGGGTTTTGCTGGTTTCGAAACTACTCTACGCTGTTTCAGAGATTTTCCAGTTATTTCATTACTTTTTTGAGTTTGTCGAAGTTTCTCATGTTGCCTGTGTGTTGTGCTGCTAAATTACACTACTCTACGCTGCTGCAGAAGATTTCATACTTTTTTGAGTTTGTCGAAGTTTCTCATGTTGCCTGTGTGTTCTGCTGCTAAATTACACTACTCTACGCTGCTGCAGAAGATTTCATACTTTTATGAGTTATTCGAAGTTATTCCTGGTGCATATGGGTTGTGCTGGGTTCAAACTACTCGACGCTGTTTCAGAGGTTTTCCAGTTATTTCATTACTTTTTTGAGTTTGTCGACGTTTCTCATGTTGCATGTGTGTTGTGCAGAAGATTTGGAGTTATTTTTATACTTTTGTTTGAGTTTTTCGAAGTTTCTCCTGGTGCATGTGGGTTGTGCTGGGTTCTGCACTACTCTACACTGTTCCAGAAGAATTCGATTTATTTTTATACTTTTTTGAGTTTTTCGAAGTTTCTCATATTGCATGTGTGTTGTGCTGTGTTCTACATTACACTACGCTGTTTCAAAGGTTTTCTAGTTATTTCATTACTTTTCAGTGTTTTTCGAAGTTTCTCCAGGTGCATGTGTGTTTTGCTGTGCTCTACACTAAACTACGCTGTTTCAGAAGTTTTCTAGTTATTTTTATTCTTTTTTTAGTTTTTCGATGTTTCTCATGTTGCGTATGTGTTGTGCTGCTTAGTTACACTACTCTACGCTGCTGCAGAAGATTTCATACTTTTATGAGTTTTTCGAAGTTTCTCCTTGTGAATATGGGTTGTGCTGGTTTCTAAATTACTCTACGCAGTTTCAGATGATTTGGAGTTATTACATTACTTTTCTGAGTTTTTCGAAGTTTCTCATGTTGCAAATGGGTTGTGTTGTGTTCTGCACTATTCTACACTGTTCCAGACGATTTCGAGTTATTTTATTACTTTTTTCAGTTTTTCGAAGTTTCTCATGTTGCATATGTGTTGCGCTGGGTGCTTAACTACTCTACGCTGTTTCAGAGATTTTCGAGTTATTTCATTACTTTTTTCAATTTTTCGAAGTTTCTCCTGTTGCATATGGGTTATGCTGTGTTTTGCACTACTCTACACTGTTCCAGAAGATTTCGAGTTATTTTTTACACTTTTTTGAGTTTTTCGAAGTTTCTCCAGGTGCATGTGTGTTTTGCTGTGCTCTACACTACACTACGCTATTTCAGAAGTTTTCTAGTTATTTTTATACTTTTTTTAGTTTTTCGATGTTTCTCATGTTGCGTTGTTGTTGTGCTGCTTAGTTACACTACTCTACGCTGCTGCAGAAGATTTCATACTTTTATGAGTTTTTCGAAGTTTCTCCTGTTGCACATGGGTTGTGCTGTGTTGTGCACTATTCTCCACTGTTCCAGAAGATTACGAGTTATTTTATTACTTTTTTCAGTTTTTCGAAGTTTCTCCTGGTGCATATGGGTTGTGCTGGGTTCAAACTACTCTATGATGTTTCAGAGGTTTTTGAGTTATTTCATTACTTTTTTGAGTTTGTCGAAGTTTCTCATGTTGCCTGTGTGTTGTGCTGCTAAATTACACTACTCTACGCTGCTGCAGAAGATTTCATACTTTCCTGAGTTTTTCGAAGTTTCTCCTGGTGAATATGGGTTTTGCTGGTTTCGAAACTACTTTACGCTGTTTCAGAGATTTTCCAGTTATTTCATTACTTTTTTGAGTTTTTCGATGTTTCTCATGTTGCGTTGTTGTTGTACTGCTTAGTTACACTACTCTACGCTGCTGCAGAAGATTTCATACTTTTATGAGTTTTTCGAAGTTTCTCCTGGTGCATGTGTGTTTTGCTGTGCTCTACACTACACTACGCTATTTCAGAAGTTTTCTAGTTATTTTTATACTTTTTTTAGTTTTTCGATGTTTCTCATGTTGCGTTGTTATTGTGCTGCTTAGTTACACTACTCTACGCTGCTGCAGAAGATTTCATACTTTTATGAGTTTTTCGAAGTTTCTCCTGGTGAATATGGGTTGTGCTGGTTTCTAAACTACTCTACGCTGTTTGAGTGATTTTCCAGTTATTTCATTACTCTTCTGAGTTGTTCCAAGTTTCTCCTGGTGAATATGGGTTGTGCTGGGTTCTAACCTACTCTACGCTGTTTCAGAGGCGTTCAAGTTATTTTTATACTTTTTTCAGTTTTTCGAAGTTTCTCCTGGTGCATGTGGGTTGTGCTGGGTTCTACACTACTCTACACTGTTCCAGAAGAATTCGATTTATTTTTATACTTTTTTGAGTTTTTCGAAGTTTCTCATTTGCATGTGTGTTGTGCTGTGTTCTACATTACACTACGCTGTTTCAGAGGTTTTCTAGTTATTTCATTACTTTTCAGTGTTTTTCGAAGTTTCTCCAGGTGCATGTGTGTTTTGCTGTGCTCTACACTAAACTACGCTGTTTCAGAAGTTTTCCAGTTATCTTTATTCTTTTTTTAGTTTTTCGATGTTTCTCATGTTGCGTATGTGTTGTGCTGCTTAGTTACACTATTCTACGCTGCTGCAGAAGATTTCATACTTTTATGAGTTTTTCGACGTTTCTCCTTGTGCATATGGGTTGTGCTGATTTCTAAATTACTCTACGCAGTTTCAGATGATTTGGAGTTATTACATTACTTTTCTGAGTTTTTCGAAGTTTCTCATGTTGCATGTGTGTTGTGCTGTGTTCTGCACTATTCTACACTGTTCCAGACGTTTTCGAGTTATTTTACAACTTTTTTCAGTTTTTCGAAGTTTCTCATGTTGCATATGTGTTGCGCTGGGTGCTTAACTACTCTACGCTGTTTCAGAGATTTCCGAGTTATTTCATTACTTTTTTCAATTTTTCGAAGTTTCTCCTGTTGCATATGGGTTGTGCTGTGTTTTGCACTACTCTACACTGTTCCAGAAGATTTTGAGTTATTTTTTACACTTTTTTGAGTTTTTCGAAGTTTCTCCTGGTGCATATGGGTTCTGCTGGGTTCTAACCTACTCTACGCTGTTTCAGAGGTTTTTGAGTTATTTCATTACTTTTTTGAGTTTGTCGAAGCTTCTCATGTTGCCTGTGTGTTGTGCTGCTAAATTACACTACTCTACGCTGCTGCAGAAGATTTCATACTTTTCTGAGTTTTTCGAAGTTTCTCCTGGTGAATATGGGTTTTGCTGGTTTCGAAACTACGCTGTTTCAGAGATTTTCCAGTTATTTCATTACTTTTTTGAGTTTTTCGATGTTTTTCATGTTGCGTATGTTTTGTGCAGCTTAGCTACACTAGTCTACGCTGCTGCAGAAGATTTCATACTTTTATGAGTTTTTCGAAGTTTCTCCTGGTGAATATATGTTGTGCTGGTTTCTAAACTACTCTACGCTGTTTCAGAGATTTTCGAGTTATTTCATTACTTTTTTGAGTTTTTCGAAGTTTCTCATGTTGCATATATGTTGTGCTGGGTGTTTAACTACACTACGCTGTTTCAGAAGTTTACGAGTTATTTGTATACTTTTTTGATTTTGTCGAAGTTTCTCCTGGTGCATATAGGTTGTGCTGGGTTCTACTCTACTCAACGCTGTTCCAGAAGATTTCGAGTTATTTTTTATACTTTTTTCAGTTTTTCGAAGTTTCTCCTGGTGCATATGGGTTGTGCTGGGTTCAAACTACTCGACGCTGTTTCAGAGGTTTTCGAGTTATTTCATTACTATTCTGAGTTGTTCGAAGTTTGTCCTGGTGCATATGGGTTGTGCTGGTTTCTAACCTACTCTACGCAGTTTCAGAGGCGATCAAGTTATTTTATTACTTTTTTCAGTTTTTCGAAGTTTCTCCTGGTGCATATGGGTTGTGCTGTGTTCAAACTACTCGACGCTGTTTCAGAGGTTTTCGAGTTATTTCATTACTTTTTTGAGTTTGTCGAAGTTTCTCATGTTGCATATGTGTTGTGCTGGGTTCTTAACTACTCTACGCTGTTTCAGAAGATTTCAAGTTATTTTTATACTTTTTTGAGTTTTGCGAAGTTTCTGCTGTTGCATGTGGGTTGTGCTGTGTTCTACACTACACTACGCTGTTTCAGAAGTTTTCGAGATTTTTATACTCTTTTTAGTGTTTCGATGTTTCTCATGTTGCCTATGTGTTGTGCTGCTTAGTTACACTACTCTACGTTGCTGCAGAAGATTTGGAGTTATTTTTATACTTTTGTTTGAGTTTTTCGAAGTTTCTCCTGGTGCATGTGGGTTGTGCTGGGTTCTGCACTACTCTTCACTGTTCCAGAAGAATTCGATTTATTTTTATACTTTTTTGAGTTTTTCGAAGTTTCTCCTTGTGAACATGGGTTGTGCTGGTTTCTAAATTACTCTACGCAGTTTCAGATGATTTGGAGTTATTACATTACTTTTCTGAGTTTTTCGAAGTTTCTCATGTTGCATATGTGTTGCGCTGGGTGCTTAACTACTCTACGCTGTTTCAGAGATTTTCGAATTATTTCATTACTTTTTTCAATTTTTCGAAGTTTCTCCTGTTGCATATGGGTTGTGCTGTGTTTTGCACTACTCTACACTGTTCCAGAAGATTTCGAGTTATTTTTTACACTTTTTTGAGTTTTTCGAAGTTTCTCCTGGTGCATATGGGTTGTGCTGGGTTCTAACCTACTCTACGCTGTTTCAGAGGCGTTCAAGTTATTTTTATACTTTTTTCAGTTTTTCGAAGTTTCTCCTGTTGCACATGGGTTGTGCTGTGTTGTGCACTATTCTCCACTGTTCCAGAAGATTACGAGTTATTTTATTACTTTTTTCAGTTTTTCGCAGTTTCTCCTGGTACATATGGGTTGTGCTGGGTTCAAACTACTCTATGATGTTTCAGAGGTTTTTGAGTTATTTCATTACTTTTTTGAGTTTGTCGAAGTTTCTCATGTTGCCTGTGTGTTGTGCTGCTAAATTACACTACTCTACGCTGCTGCAGAAGATTTCATACTTTCCTGAGTTTTTCGAAGTTTCTCCTGGTGAATATGGGTTTTGCTGGTTTCGAAACTACTTTACGCTGTTTCAGAGATTTTCCAGTTATTTCATTACTTTTTTGAGTTTTTCGATGTTTCTCATGTTGCGTTGTTGTTGTACTGCTTAGTTACACTACTCTACGCTGCTGCAGAAGATTTCATACTTTTATGAGTTTTTCGAAGTTTCTCCTGGTGCATGTGTGTTTTGCTGTGCTCTACACTACACTACGCTATTTCAGAAGTTTTCTAGTTATTTTTATACTTTTTTAAGTTTTTCGATGTTTCTCATGTTGCGTTGTTATTGTGCTGCTTAGTTACACTACTCTACGCTGCTGCAGAAGATTTCATACTTTTATGAGTTTTTCGAAGTTTCTCCTGGTGAATATGGGTTGTGCTGGTTTCTAAACTACTCTACGCTGTTTGAGTGATTTTCCAGTTATTTCATTACTCTTCTGAGTTGTTCCAAGTTTCTCCTGGTGAATATGGGTTGTTCTTTTTTCTAAACAACTCTATGCTGTTTCAGTGATTTTCGAGTTATTTCATTACTTTTTTGAGTTTTTCGAAGTTTGTCCTGGTGCATATGGGTTGTGCTGGGTTCTAACCTACTCTACGCTGTTTCAGAGGCGTTCAAGTTATTTTTATACTTTTTTCAGTTTTTCGAAGTTTCTCCTGGTGCATGTAGGTTGTGCTGGGTTCTACACTACTCTACACTGTTCCAGAAGAATTCGATTTATTTTTATACTTTTTTGAGTTTTTCGAAGTTTCTCATATTGCATGTGTGTTGTACTGTGTTCTACATTACACTACGCTGTTTCAGAGGTTTTCTAGTTATTTCATTACTTTTCAGTGTTTTTCGAAGTTTCTCCTGGTGCATGTGTGTTTTGCTGTGCTCTACACTAAACTACGCTGTTTCAGAAGTTTTCTAGTTATTTTTATTCTTTTTTTAGTTTTTCGATGTTTCTCATGTTGCGTATGTGTTGTGCTGCTTAGTTACACTACTCTACGCTGCTGCAGAAGATTTCATACTTTTATGAGTTTTTCGAAGTTTCTCCTTGTGAATATGGGTTGTGCTGGTTTCTTAATTACTCTATGCAGTTTCAGATGATTTGGAGTTATTACATTACTTTTCTGAGTTTTTCGAAGTTTCTCATGTTGCATATGGGTTGTGTTGTGTTCTGCACTATTCTACACTGTTCCAGACGATTTCGAGTTATTTTATTACTTTTTTCAGTTTTTCGAAGTTTCTCATGTTGCATATGTGTTGCGCTGGGTGCTTAACTACTCTACGCTGTTTCAGAGATTTTCGAGTTATTTCATTACTTTTTTCAATTTTTCGAAGTTTCTCCTGTTGCATATGGGTTGTGCTGTGTTTTGCACTACTCTACACTGTTCCAGAAGATTTCGAGTTATTTTTTATACTTTTGTTTGAGTTTTTCGAAGTTTCTCCTGGTGCATATGGGTTCTACACTACTCTACACTGTTCCAGAAGAATTCGAGTTATTTTTATACTTTTCAGTGTTTTTCGAAGTTTCTCCAGGTGCATGTGTGTTTTGCTGTGCTCTACACTAAACTACGCTATTTCAGAAGGTTTCTAGTTATTTTATACTTTTTTTAGTTTTTCGATGTTTCTCATGTTGCGTTGTTGTTGTGCTGCTTAGTTTCACTTCTCTACGCTGCTGCAGAAGATTTCATACTTTTTTAAGTTTTTCGAAGTTTCTCCTGGTGCATATGGGTTGTGCTGGGAACAAACTACTCTTCGCTGTTTCAGAGGTTTTCGAGTTATTTCATTACTTTTTTAAGTTTGTCGAAGTTTCTCATGTTGCCTGTGTGTTGTGCTGTGTTCTACACTACACTACGCTGTTTCAGAAGTTTCCGAGTTATTCTTATACTTTTTTTAGTTTTTCGATGTTTCGCCTGGTGAATATGGGTTGTGCTGGTTTCTAAACTACTCTACGCTCTTTCAGAGATTTTCGAGTTATTTCATTACTTTTTTGAGTTTTTCGAAGTTTCTCATGTTGCATATGTGTTGCGCTGGGTGCTTAACTACACTACGCTGTTTCAGAAGTTTACGAGTTATTTTTATACTTTTTTGAGTTTTTCGAAGTTTCTCCTGGTGCATATGGGTTGTGCTGGGTTCAAACTACTCTACGCTGTTTCAGAGATTTTCGAGTTATTTCATTACTTTTTTCAATTTTACGAAGTTTCTCCTGTTGCATATGGGTTGTGCTGTGTTTTGCACTACTCTACACTGTTCCAGAAGATTTCGAGTTATTTTTTACACTTTTTTGAGTTTTCGAAGTTTCTCCTGGTGCATATGGGTTGTGCTGTGTTTTGCACTACTCTCCACTGTTCCAGAAGATTACGAGTTATTTTATTACTTTTTTCAGTTTTTCGAAGTTTCTCCTGGTGCATATGGGTTGTGCTGGGTTCAAACTACTCTATGATGTTTCAGAGGTTTTTGAGTTATTTCATTACTTTTTTGAGTTTGTCGAAGTTTCTCATGTTGCCTGTGTGTTGTGCTGCTAAATTACATTACTCTACGCTGCTGCAGAAGATTTCATACTTTTCTGAGTTTTTCGAAGTTTCTCCTGGTGAATATGGGTTTTGCTGGTTTCGAAACTACTTTACGCTGTTTCAGAGATTTTCCAGTTATTTCATTACTTTATTGAGTTTTTCGATGTTTCTCATGTTGCGTATGTTTTGTGCAGCTTAGCTACACTACTCTACGCTGCTGCAGAAGATTTCATACTTTTATGAGTTTTTCGAAGTTTCTCCTGGTGAATATGGGTTGTGCTGGTTTCTAAACTACTCGACGCTGTTTCAGAGGTTTTCGAGTTATTTTATTACTTTTTTGAGTTTGTCGACGTTTCTCATGTTGCATGTGTGTTGTGCTGTGTTCTATACTACACTACGCTGTTTCAGAGGTTTTCTAGTTATTTCATTACTTTTCAGTGTTTTTCGAAGTTTCTCCAGGTGCATGTGTGTTTTGCTGTGCTCTACACTACACTACACTATTTCAGAAGTTTTCTAGTTATTTTTATACTTTTTTTAGTTTTTCGATGTTTCTCATGTTGCATTGTTATTGTGCTGCTTAGTTACACTACTCTACGCTGCTGCAGAAGATTTCATACTTTTATGAGTTTTTCGAAGTTTCTCCTGGTGAATATGGGTTGTGCTGGTTTCTAAACGACTCTACGCTGTTTCAGAGATTTTCCAGTTATTTCATTACTTTTCTGAGTTGTTCCAAGTTTCTCCTGGTGAATATGGGTTGTTCTTTTTTCTAAACAACTCTATGCTGTTTCAGTGATTTTCGAGTTACTTCATTACTTTGTTGAGTTTTTCGAAGTTTGTCCTGGTGCATATGGGTTGTGCTGGGTTCTAACCTACTCTACGCTGTTTCAGAGGCGTTCAAGTTATTTTTATACTTTTTTCAGTTTTTCGAAGTTTCTCCTGGTGCATGTAGGTTGTGCTGGGTTCTACACTACTCTACACTGTTCCAGAAGAATTCGATTTATTTTTATACTTTTTTGAGTTTTTCGAAGTTTCTCATATTGCATGTGTGTTGTACTGTGTTCTACATTACACTACGCTGTTTCAGAGGTTTTCTAGTTATTTCATTACTTTTCAGTGTTTTTCGAAGTTTCTCCAGGTGCATGTGTGTTTTGCTGTGCTCTACACTAAACTACGCTGTTTCAGAAGTTTTCTAGTTATTTTTATTCTTTTTTTAGTTTTTCGATGTTTCTCATGTTGCGTATGTGTTGTGCTGCTTAGTTACACTACTCTACGCTGCTGCAGAAGATTTCATACTTTTATGAGTTTTTCGAAGTTTCTCCTTGTGAATATGGGTTGTGCTGGTTTCTTAATTACTCTATGCAGTTTCAGATGATTTGGAGTTATTACATTACTTTTCTGAGTTTTTCGAAGTTTCTCCTGTTGCACATGGGTTGTGCTGTGTTTTGCACTACTCTCCACTGTTCCAGAATATTACGAGTTATTTTATTACTTTTTTCAGTTTTCGAAGTTTCTCCTGGTGCATATGGGTTGTGCTGTGTTTTGCACTACTCTCCACTGTTCCAGAAGATTACGAGTTATTTTATTACTTTTTTCAGTTTTTCGAAGTTTCTCCTGGTGCATATGGGTTGTGCTGGGTTCAAACTACTCTATGATGTTTCAGAGGTTTTTGAGTTATTTCATTACTTTTTTGAGTTTGTCGAAGTTTCTCATGTTGCCTGTGTGTTGTGCTGCTAAATTACACTACTCTACGCTGCTGCAGAAGATTTCATACTTTTCTGAGTTTTTCGAAGTTTCTCCTGGTGAATATGGGTTTTGCTGGTTTCGAAACTACTTTACGCTGTTTCAGAGATTTCCCAGTTATTTCATTACTTTATTGAGTTTTTCGATGTTTCTCATGTTGCGTATGTTTTGTGCAGCTTAGCTACACTACTCTACGCTGCTGCAGAAGATTTCATACTTTTATGAGTTTTTCGAAGTTTCTCCTGGTGAATATGGGTTGTGCTGGTTTCTAAACTACTCTACGCTGTTTCAGAGAATTCGAGTTATTTCATTACTTTTTTGAGTTTTTCGAAGTTTCTCATGTTGCATATATGTTGTGCTGGGTGCTTAACTACACTACGCTGTGTCAGAAGTTTACGAGTTATTTTTATACTTTTTTGATTTTGTCGAAGTTTCTCCTGGTGCATATAGGTTGTGCTGGGTTCTACTCTACTCAACGCTGTTCCAGAAGATTTCGAGTTATTTTTTATACTTTTTTCAGTTTTTCGAAGTTTCTCCTGGTGCATATGGGTTGTGCTGGGTTCAAACTACTCGACGCTGTTTCAGAGGTTTTCGAGTTATTTTATTACTTTTTTGAGTTTGTCGACGTTTCTCATGTTGCATGTGTGTTGTGCTGTGTTCTATACTACACTACGCTGTTTCAGAGGTTTTCTAGTTATTTCATTACTTTTCAGTGTTTTTCGAAGTTTCTCCAGGTGCATGTGTGTTTTGCTGTGCTCTACACTACACTACGCTATTTCAGAAGTTTTCCAGTTATTTTTATTCTTTTTTTAGTTTTTCGATGGTTCTCATGTTGCGTATGTGTTGTGCTGCTTAGTTACACTACTCTACGCTGCTGCAAAAGATTTCATACTTTTATGAGTTTTTCGAAGTTTCTCCTTGTGAATATGGGTTGTGCTGGTTTCTAAATTACTCTACGCAGTTTCAGATGATTTGGAGTTATTACATTACTTTTCTGAGTTTTTCGAAGTTTCTCATGTGGCAAATGGGTTGTGTTGTGTTCTGCACTATTCTACACTGTTCCAGACGATTTCGAGTTATTGTATTACTTTTTTCAGTTTTTCGAAGTTTCTCATGTTGCATATGTGTTGCGCTGGGTGCTTAACTACTCTACGCTGTTTCAGAGATTTTCGAGTTATTTCATTACTTTTTTCAATTTTTCGAAGTTTCTCCTGTTGCATATGGGTTGTGCTGTGTTTTGCACTACTCTACACTGTTCCAGAAGATTTCGAGTTATTTTTTATACTTTTGTTTGAGTTTTTCGAAGTTTCTCCTGGTGCATATGGGTTCTACACTACTCTACACTGTTCCAGAAGAATTCGAGTTATTTTTATACTTTTCAGTGTTTTTCGAAGTTTCTCCAGGTGCATGTGTGTTTTGCTGTGCTCTACACTAAACGACGCTATTTCAGAAGGTTTCTAGTTAATTTTATACTTTTTTAGTTTTTCGATGTTTCTCATGTTGCATTGTTATTGTGCTGCTTAGTTACACTACTCTACGCTGCTGCAGAAGATTTCATACTTTTATGAGTTTTTCGAAGTTTCTCCTGGTGAATATGGGTTGTGCTGGTTTCTAAACGACTCTACGCTGTTTCAGAGATTTTCCAGTTATTTCATTACTTTTCTGAGTTGTTCCAAGTTTCTCCTGGTGAATATGGGTTGTTCGTTTTTCTAAACAACTCTATGCTGTTTCAGTGATTTTCGAGTTATTTCATTACTTTTTTGAGTTTTTCGAAGTTTGTCCTGGTGCATATGGGTTGTGCTGGGTTCTAACCTACTCTACGCTGTTTCAGAGGCGTTCAAGTTATTTTTATACTTTTTTCAGTTTTTCGAAGTTTCTCCTGGTGCATGTGGGTTGTGCTGGGTTCTACACTACTCTACACTGTTCCAGAAGAATTCGATTTATTTTTATACTTTTTTGAGTTTTTCGAAGTTTCTCATATTGCATGTGTGTTGTACTGTGTTCTACATTACACTACGCTGTTTCAGAGGTTTTCTAGTTATTTCATTACTTTTCAGTGTTTTTCGAAGTTTCTCCAGGTGCATGTGTGTTTTGCTGTGCTCTACACTAAACTACGCTGTTTCAGAAGTTTTCTAGTTATTTTTATTCTTTTTTTAGTTTTTCGATGTTTCTCATGTTGCGTATGTGTTGTGCTGCTTAGTTACACTACTCTACGCTGCTGCAGAAGATTTCATACTTTTATGAGTTTTTCGAAGTTTCTCCTTGTGAATATGGGTTGTGCTGGTTTCTTAATTACTCTATGCAGTTTCAGATGATTTGGAGTTATTACATTACTTTTCTGAGTTTTTCGAAGTTTCTCATGTTGCATATGGGTTGTGTTGTGTTCTGCACTATTCTACACTGTTCCAGACGATTTCGAGTTATTTTATTACTTTTTTCAGTTTTTCGAAGTTTCTCATGTTGCATATGTGTTGCGCTGGGTGCTTAACTACTCTACGCTGTTTCAGAGATTTTCGAGTTATTTCATTACTTTTTTCAATTTTTCGAAGTTTCTCCTGTTGCATATGGGTTGTGCTGTGATTTGCACTACTCTACACTGTTCCAGAAGATTTCGAGTTATTTTTTATACTTTTGTTTGAGTTTTTCGAAGTTTCTCCTGGTGCATATGGGTTCTACACTACTCTACACTGTTCCAGAAGAATTCGAGTTATTTTTATACTTTTCAGTGTTTTTCGAAGTTTCTCCACGTGCATGTGTGTTTTGCTCTGCTCTACACTAAACTACGCTATTTCAGAAGGTTTCTAGTTATTTTTATACTTTTTTTAGTTTTTCGATGTTTCTCATGTTGCGTTCTTGTTGTGCTGCTTAGTTTCACTTCTCTACGCTGCTGCAGAAGATTTCATACTTTTTTAAGTTTTTCGAAGTTTCTCCTGGTGCATATGGGTTGTGCTGGGAACAAACTACTCTTCGCTGTTTCAGAGGTTTTCGAGTTATTTCATTACTTTTTTAAGTTTGTCGAAGTTTCTCATGTTGCCTGTGTGTTGTGCTGTGTTCTACACTACACTACGCTGTTTCAGAAGTTTTCGAGTTATTCTTATACTTTTTTTAGTTTTTCGATGTTTCTCCTGGTGAATATGGGTTGTGCTGGTTTCTAAACTACTCTACGCTCTTTCAGAGATTTTCGAGTTATTTCATTACTTTTTTGAGTTTTTCGAAGTTTCTCATGTTGCATATGTGTTGCGCTGGGTGCTTAACTACACTACGCTCTTTCAGAAGTTTACGAGTTATTTTTATACTTTTTTGAGTTTTTCGAAGTTTCTCCTGGTGCATATGGGTTGTGCTGGGTTCAAACTACTCTACGCTGTTTCAGAGGTTTTTGAGTTATTTCATTACTTTTTTGAGTTTGTCGAAGTTTCTCATGTTGCATATGTGTTGCGCTGGGTGCTTAACTACTCTACGCTGTTTCAGAGATTTTCGAGTTATTTCATTACTTTTTTCAATTTTACGAAGTTTCTCCTGTTGCATATGGGTTGTGCTGTGTTTTGCACTACTCTACACTGTTCCAGAAGATTTCGAGTTATTTTTTACACTTTTTTGAGTTTTCGAAGTTTCTCCTGGTGCATATGGGTTGTGCTGTGTTTTGCACTACTCTCCACTGTTCCAGAAGATTACGTTATTTTATTACTTTTTTCAGTTTTTCGAAGTTTCTCCTGGTGAATATGGGTTTTGCTGGTTTCGAAACTACTTTACGCTGTTTCAGAGATTTTCCAGTTATTTCATTACTTTATTGAGTTTTTCGATGTTTCTCATGTTGCGTATGTTTTGTGCAGCTTAGCTACACTACTCTACGCTGCTGCAGAAGATTTCATACTTTTATGCATATGGGTTGTGCTGGGTTCAAACTACTCTATGATGTTTCAGAGGTTTTTGAGTTATTTCATTACTTTTTTGAGTTTGTCGAAGTTTCTCATGTTGCCTGTGTGTTGTGCTGCTAAATTACACTACTCTACGCTGCTGCAGAAGATTTCATACTTTTCTGAGTTTTTCGAAGTTTCTCCTGGTGAATATGGGTTTTGCTGGTTTCGAAACTACTTTACGCTGTTTCAGAGATTTTCCAGTTATTTCATTACTTTATTGAGTTTTTCGATGTTTCTCATGTTGCGTATGTTTTGTGCAGCTTAGCTACACTACTCTACGCTGCTGCAGAAGATTTCATACTTTTATGAGTTTTTCGAAGTTTCTCCTGGTGAATATGGGTTGTGCTGGTTTCTAAACTACTCTACGCTGTTTCAGAGATTTTCGAGTTATTTCATTACTTTTTTGAGTTTTTCGAAGTTTCTCATGTTGCATATATGTTGTGCTGGGTGCTTAACTACACTACGCTGTGTCAGAAGTTTACGAGTTATTTTTATACTTTTTTGATTTTGTCGAAGTTTCTCCTGGTGCATATAGGTTGTGCTGGGTTCTACTCTACTCAACGCTGTTCCAGAAGATTTCGAGTTATTTTTTATACTTTTTTCAGTTTTTCGAAGTTTCTCCTGGTGCATATGGGTTGTGCTGGGTTCAAACTACTCGACGCTGTTTCAGAGGTTTTCGAGTTATTTTATTACTTTTTTGAGTTTGTCGACGTTTCTCATGTTGCATGTGTGTTGTGCTGTGTTCTATACTACACTACGCTGTTTCAGAGGTTTTCTAGTTATTTCATTACTTTTCAGTGTTTTTCGAAGTTTCTCCAGGTGCATGTGTGTTTTGCTGTGCTCTACACTACACTACGCTATTTCAGAAGTTTTCTAGTTATTTTTATACTTTTTTTAGTTTTTCGATGTATCTCATGTTGCATTGTTATTGTGCTGCTTAGTTACACTACTCTACGCTGCTGCAGAAGATTTCATACTTTTATGAGTTTTTCGAAGTTTCTCCTGGTGAATATGGGTTGTGCTGGTTTCTAAACGACTCTACGCTGTTTCAGAGATTTTCCAGTTATTTCATTACTTTTCTGAGTTGTTCCAAGTTTCTCCTGGTGAATATGGGTTGTTCTTTTTTCTAAACAACTCTATGCTGTTTCAGTGATTTTCGAGTTATTTCATTACTTTTTTGAGTTTTTCGAAGTTTGTCCTGGTGCATATGGGTTGTGCTGGGTTCTAACCTACTCTACGCTGTTTCAGAGGCGTTCAAGTTATTTTTATACTTTTTTCAGTTTTTCGAAGTTTCTCCTGGTGCATGTGGGTTGTGCTGGGTTCTACACTACTCTACACTGTTCCTGAAGAATTCGATTTATTTTTATACTTTTTTGAGTTTTTCGAAGTTTCTCATATTGCATGTGTGTTGTACTGTGTTCTACATTACACTACGCTGTTTCAGAGGTTTTCTAGTTATTTCATTACTTTTCAGTGTTTTTCGAAGTTTCTCCAGGTGCATGTGTGTTTTGCTGTGCTCTACACTAAACTACGCTGTTTCAGAAGTTTTCTAGTTATTTTTATTCTTTTTTTAGTTTTTCGATGTTTCTCATGTTGCGTATGTGTTGTGCTGCTTAGTTACACTACTCTACGCTGCTGCAGAGGATTTCATACTTTTATGAGTTTTTCGAAGTTTCTCCTTGTGAATATGGGTTGTGCTGGTTTCTTAATTACTCTATGCAGTTTCAGATGATTTGGAGTTATTACATTACTTTTCTGAGTTTTTCGAAGTTTCTCATGTTGCATATGGGTTGTGTTGTGTTCTGCACTATTCTACACTGTTCCAGACGATTTCGAGTTATTTTATTACTTTTTTCAGTTTTTCGAAGTTTCTCATGTTGCATATGTGTTGTGCTGGGTTCAAACTACTCTACGCTGTTTCAGAGGTTTTTGAGTTATTTCATTACTTTTTTGAGTTTGTCCAAGTTTCTCATGTTGCATATGTGTTGCGCTGGGTGCTTAACTACTCTACGCTGTTTCAGAGATTTTCGAGTTATTTCATTACTTTTTTCAATTTTACGAAGTTTCTCCTGTTGCATATGGGTTGTGCTGTGTTTTGCACTACTCTACACTGTTCCAGACGATTTCGAGTTATTTTTTACACTTTTTTGAGTTTTTCGAAGTTTCTCCTGGTGCATATGGGTTGTGCTGGGTTCTAACCTACTCTACGCTGTTTCAGAGGCGTTCAAGTTATTTTTATACTTTTTTCAGTTTTTCGAAGTTTCTCCTGTTGCACATGGGTTGTGCTGTGTTTTGCACTACTCTCCACTGTTCCAGAAGATTACGAGTTATTTTATTACTTTTTTCAGTTTTTCGAAGTTTCTCCTGGTGCATATGGGTTGTGCTGTGTTTTGCACTAATCTCCACTGTTCCAGAAGATTACGAGTTATTTTATTACTTTTTTCAGTTTTTCGAAGTTTCTCCTGGTGCATATGGGTTGTGCTGGGTTCAAACTACTCTATGATGTTTCAGAGGTTTTTGAGTTATTTCATTACTTTTTTGAGTTTGTCGAAGTTTCTCATGTTGCCTGTGTGTTGTGCTGCTAAATTACACTACTCTACGCTGCTGCAGAAGATTTCATACTTTTCTGAGTTTTTCGAAGTTTCTCCTGGTGAATATGGGTTTTGCTGGTTTCGAAACTACTTTACGCTGTTTCAGAGATTTTCCAGTTATTTCATGACTTTTTTGAGTTTTTCGATGTTTCTCATGTTGCGTATGTTTTGTGCAGCTTAGCTACACTACTCTACGCTGCTGCAGAAGATTTCATACTTTTATGAGTTTTTCGAAGTTTCTCCTGGTGAATATGGGTTGTGCTGGTTTCTAAACTACTCTACGCTGTTTCAGAGATTTTCGAGTTATTTCATTACTTTTTTGAGTTTTTCGAAGTTTCTCATGTTGCATATATGTTGTGCTGGGTGCTTAACTACACTACGCTGTGTCAGAAGTTTACGAGTTATTTTTATACTTTTTTGATTTTGTCGAAGTTTCTCCTGGTGCATATAGGTTGTGCTGGGTTCTACTCTACTCAACGCTGTTCCAGAAGATTTCGAGTTATTTTTTATACTTTTTTCAGTTTTTCGAAATTTCTCCTGGTGCATATGGGTTGTGCTGGGTTCAAACTACTCGACGCTGTTTCAGAGGTTTTCGAGTTATTTCATTACTTTTTTGAGTTTGTCGACGTTTCTCATGTTGCATGTGTGTTGTGCTGTGTTCTATACTACACTACGCTGTTTCAGAGGTTTTCTAGTTATTTCATTACTTTTCAGTGTTTTTCGAAGTTTCTCCAGGTGCATGTGTGTTTTGCTGTGCTCTACACTACACTACGCTATTTCAGAGGTTTTTGAGTTATTTCATTACTTTTTTGAGTTTGTCGAAGTTTCTCATGTTGCCTGTGTGTTGTGCTGCTAAATTACACTACTCTACGCTGCTGCAGAAGATTTCATACTTTTCTGAGTTTTTCGAAGTTTCTCCTGGTGAATATGGGTTTTGCTGGTTTCGAAACTACATTACGCTGTTTCAGAGATTTTCCAGTTATTTCATTACTTTTTTGAGTTTTTCGATGTTTCTCATGTTGCGTATGTTTTGTGCAGCTTAGCTACACTACTCTACGCTGCTGCAGAAGATTTCATACTTTTATGAGTTTTTCGAAGTTTCTCCTGGTGCATATGGGTTGTGCTGTGTTTTGCACTACTCTCCACTGTTCCAGAAGATTACGAGTTATTTTATTACTTTTTTCAGTTTTTCGAAGTTTCTCCTGGTGCATATGGGTTGTGCTGGGTTCAAACTACTCTATGATGTTTCAGAGGTTTTTGAGTTATTTCATTACTTTTTTGAGTTTGTCGAAGTTTCTCATGTTGCCTGTGTGTTGTGCTGCTAAATTACACTACTCTACGCTGCTGCAGAAGATTTCATACTTTTCTGAGTTTTTCGAAGTTTCTCCTGGTGAATATGGGTTTTGCTGGTTTCGAAACTACTTTACGCTGTTTCAGAGATTTTCCAGTTATTTCATTACTTTTTTGAGTTTTTCGATGTTTCTCATGTTGCGTTGTTGTTGTACTGCTTAGTTACACTACTCTACGCTGCTGCAGAAGATTTCATACTTTTATGAGTTTTTCGAAGTTTCTCCTGGTGAATATGGGTTGTGCTGGTTTCTAAACTACTCTCCGCTGTTTCAGAGGTTTCGAGTTATTTCATTACTATTCTGAGTTGTTCGAAGTTTGTCCTGGTGCATATGGGTTGTGCTGGGTTCTAACCTACTCTACGCAGTTTCAGAGGCGTTCAAGTTATTTTATTACTTTTTTCAGTTTTTCGAAGTTTCTCCTGGTGCATGTGTGTTGTGCTGGGTTCTTAACTACTCTACGCTGTTTCAGAAGATTTCAAGTTATTTTTATACTTTTTTGAGTTTTGCGAAGTTTCTGCTGTTGCATATGGGTTGTGCTGTGTTCTACACTACACTACGCTGTTTCAGAAGTTTTCGAGATTTTTATACTCTTTTTAGTGTTTCGATGTTTCTCATGTTGCCTATGTGTTGTGCTGCTTAGTTACACTACTCTACGTTGCTGCAGAAGATTTGGAGTTATTTTTATACTTTTGTTTGAGTTTTTCGAAGTTTCTCCTGGTGCATGTGGGTTGTGCTGGGTTCTACACTACTCTACACTGTTCCAGAAGAATTCGATTTATTTTTATACTTTTTTGAGTTTTTCGAAGTTTCTCCTTGTGAACATGGGTTGTGCTGGTTTCTAAATTACTCTACGCAGTTTCAGATGATTTGGAGTTATTACATTACTTTTCTGAGTTTTTCGAAGTTTCTCATGTTGCAAATGGGTTGTGTTGTGTTCTGCACTATTCTACACTGTTCCAGACGATTTCGAGTTATTTTATTACTTTTTTCAGTTTTTCGAAGTTTCTCATGTTGCATATGTGTTGCGCTGGGTGCTTAACTACTCTACGCTGTTTCAGAGATTTTCGAATTATTTCATTACTTTTTTCAATTTTTCGAAGTTTCTCCTGGTGCATATGGGTTGTGCTGGATTCTAACCTACTCTACGCTGTTTCAGAGGCGTTCAAGTTATTTTTATACTTTTTTCAGTTTTTCGAAGTTTCTCCTGTTGCACATGGGTTGTGCTGTGTTGTGCACTATTCTCCACTGTTCCAGAAGATTACGAGTTATTTTATTACTTTTTTCAGTTTTTCGAAGTTTCTCCTGGTGCATATGGGTTGTGCTGGGTTCAAACTACTCTATGATGTTTCAGAGGTTTTTGAGTTATTTCATTACTTTTTTGAGTTTGTCGAAGTTTCTCATGTTGCCTGTGTGTTGTGCTGCAAAATTACACTACTCTACGCTGCTGCAGAAGATTTCATACTTTCCTGAGTTTTTCGAAGTTTCTCCTGGTGAATATGGGTTTTGCTGGTTTCGAAACTACTTTACGCTGTTTCAGAGATTTTCCAGTTATTTCATTACTTTTTTGAGTTTTTCGATGTTTCTCATGTTGCGTTGTTGTTGTACTGCTTAGTTACACTACTCTACGCTGCTGCAGAAGATTTCATACTTTTATGAGTTTTTCGAAGTTTCTCCTGGTGCATGTGTGTTTTGCTGTGCTCTACACTACACTACGCTATTTCAGAAGTTTTCTTGTTATTTTTATACTTTTTTTAGTTTTTCGATGTTTCTCATGTTGCGTTGTTATTGTGCTGCTTAGTTACACTACTCTACGCTGCTGCAGAAGATTTCATACTTTTATGAGTTTTTCGAAGTTTCTCCTGGTGAATATGGGTTGTGCTGGTTTCTAAACTACTCTACGCTGTTTGAGTGATTTTCCAGTTATTTCATTACTCTTCTGAGTTGTTCCAAGTTTCTCCTGGTGAATATGGGTTGTGCTGGGTTCTAACCTACTCTACGCTGTTTCAGAGGCGTTCAAGTTATTTTTATACTTTTTTCAGTTTTTCGAAGTTTCTCCTGGTGCATGTGGGTTGTGCTGGGTTCTACACTACTCTACACTGTTCCAGAAGAATTCGATTTATTTTTATACTTTTTTGAGTTTTTCGAAGTTTCTCATTTGCATGTGTGTTGTGCTGTGTTCTACATTACACTACGCTGTTTCAGAGGTTTTCTAGTTATTTCATTACTTTTCAGTGTTTTTCGAAGTTTCTCCAGGTGCATGTGTGTTTTGCTGTGCTCTACACTAAACTACGCTGTTTCAGAAGTTTTCCAGTTATTTTTATTCTTTTTTTAGTTTTTCGATGTTTCTCATGTTGCGTATGTGTTGTGCTGCTTAGTTACACTACTCTACGCTGCTGCAGAAGATTTCATACTTTTATGAGTTTTTCGACGTTTCTCCTTGTGCATATGGGTTGTGCTGATTTCTAAATTACTCTACGCAGTTTCAGATGATTTGGAGTTATTACATTACTTTTCTGAGTTTTTCGAAGTTTCTCATGTTGCATGTGTGTTGTGCTGTGTTCTGCACTATTCTACACTGTTCCAGACGATTTCGAGTTATTTTACAACTTTTTTCAGTTTTTCGAAGTTTCCCATGTTGCATATGTGTTGCGCTGGGTGCTTAACTACTCTACGCTGTTTCAGAGATTTCCGAGTTATTTCATTACTTTTTTCAATTTTTCGAAGTTTCTCCTGTTGCATATGGGTTGTGCTGTGTTTTGCACTACTCTACACTGTTCCAGAAGATTTTGAGTTATTTTTTATACTTTTGTTTGAGTTTTTCGAAGTTTCTGCTGTTGCATATGGGTTGTGCTGTGTTCTACACTACACTACGCTGTTTCAGAAGTTTTCGAGTTATTTTTATACTCTTTTTAGTGTTTCGATGTTTCTCATGTTGCCTATGTGTTGTGCTGCTTAGTTACACTACTCTACGTTGCTGCAGAAGATTTGGAGTTATTTTTATACTTTTGTTTGAGTTTTTCGAAGTTTCTCCTGGTGCATGTGGGTTGTGCTGGGTTCTACACTACTCTACACTGTTCCAGAAGAATTCGATTTATTTTTATACTTTTTTGAGTTTTTCGAAGTTTCTCCTTGTGAACATGGGTTGTGCTGGTTTCTAAATTACTCTACGCAGTTTCAGATGATTTGGAGTTATTACATTACTTTTCTGAGTTTTTCGAAGTTTCTCATGTTGTAAATGGGTTGTGTTGTGTTCTGCACTATTCTACACTGTTCCAGACGATTTCGAGTTATTTTATTACTTTTTTCAGTTTTTCGAAGTTTCTCATGTTGCATATGTGTTGCGCTGGGTGCTTAACTACTCTACGCTGTTTCAGAGATTTTCGAATTATTTCATTACTTTTTTCAATTTTTCGAAGTTTCTCCTGTTGCATATGGGTTGTGCTGTGTTTTGCACTACTCTACACTGTTCCAGAAGATTTCGAGTTATTTTTTACACTTTTTTGAGTTTTTCGAAGTTTCTCCTGGTGCATATGGGTTCTGCTGGGTTCTAACCTACTCTACGCTGTTTCAGAGGTTTTTGAGTTATTTCATTACTTTTTTGAGTTTGTCGAAGCTTCTCATGTTGCCTGTGTGTTGTGCTGCTAAATTACACTACTCTACGCTGCTGCAGAAGATTTCATACTTTTCTGAGTTTTTCGAAGTTTCTCCTGGTGAATATGGGTTTTGCTGGTTTCGAAACTACTCTACGCTGTTTCAGAGATTTTCCAGTTATTTCATTACTTTTTTGAGTTTTTCGATGTTTTTCATGTTGCGTATGTTTTGTGCAGCTTAGCTACACTAGTCTACGCTGCTGCAGAAGATTTCATACTTTTATGAGTTTTTCGAAGTTTCTCCTGGTGAATATGGGTTGTGCTGGTTTCGAAACTACTCTACGCTGTTTCAGAGATTTTCCAGTTATTTCATTACTTTTTTGAGTTTTTCGAAGTTTCTCATGTTGCATATATGTTGTGCTGGGTGTTTAACTACACTACGCTATTTCAGAAGTTTACGAGTTATTTTTATACTTTTTTGATTTTGTCGAAGTTTCTCCTGGTGCATATAGGTTGTGCTGGGTTCTACTCTACTCAACGCTGTTCCAGAAGATTTCGAGTTATTTTTTATACTTTTTTCAGTTTTTCGAAGTTTCTCCTGGTGCATATGTGTTGTGCTGGGTTCTTAACTACTCTACGCTGTTTCAGAAGATTTCAAGTTATTTTTATACTTTTTTGAGTTTTGCGAAGTTTCTGCTGTTGCATATGGGTTGTGCTGTGTTCTACACTACACTACGCTGTTTCAGAAGTTTTCGAGTTATTTTTATACTCTTTTTAGTGTTTCGATGTTTCTCATGTTGCCTATGTGTTGTGCTGCTTAGTTACACTACTCTACGTTGCTGCAGAAGATTTGGAGTTATTTTTATACTTTTGTTTGAGTTTTTCGAAGTTTCTCCTGGTGCATGTGGGTTGTGCTGGGTTCTACACTACTCTACACTGTTCCAGAAGAATTCGATTTATTTTTATACTTTTTTGAGTTTTTCGAAGTTTCTCCTTGTGAACATGGGTTGTGCTGGTTTCTAAATTACTCTACGCAGTTTCAGATGATTTGGAGTTATTACATTACTTTTCTGAGTTTTTCGAAGTTATTTCGAGTTATTTTTTACACTTTTTTGAGTTTTTCGAAGTTTCTCCTGGTGCATACCAGGAGAAACTTCGAAAAACTGAAAAAAGTAATGAAATAACTCAAAAACCTCTGAAACAGCGTAGAGTAGTTTGACCCCAGCACAACCCATATGCACCAGGAGAAACTTCGAAAAACTCAAAAAAGTATAAAAATAACTCGTAAACTTCTGAAACAGCGTAGTGTAGTTACGCACCCAGCGCAACACATATGCAACATGAGAAAGTTCGAAAAACTCAAAAAAGTAATGAAATAACTCGAAAATCTCTGAAAGAGCGTAGAGCAGTTTAGAAACCAGCACAACCCATATTCACCAGGAGAAACTTCGAAAAACTCAAAAAAGTATGAAATCTTCTGCAGCAGCGTATAGTGTAACTAAGCAGCACAACACAAAGGCAACATGAGAAACATCGAAAAACTAAAAAAAGTATAAGAATAACTCGAAAACTTCTGAAACAGCGTAGTGTAGTGTAGAACACAACACAACACACAGGCAACATGAGAAACTTCGACAAACTTAAAAAAGTAATGAAATAACTCGAAAACCTCTGAAACAGCGAAGAGTAGTTTGTTCCCAGCACAACCCATATGCACCAGGAGAAACTTCGAAAAACTTAAAAAATTATGAAATCTTCTGCAGCAGCGTAGAGAAGTGAAACTAAGCAGCACAACAACAACGCAACATGAGAAACATCGAAAAACTAAAAAAAGTATAAAAATAACTAGAAACCTTCTGAAATAGCGTAGTTTAGTGTAGAGCACAGCAAAACACACATGCACCTGGAGAAACTTCGAAAAACACTGAAAAGTAATGAAATAACTAGAAAACCTCTGAAACAGCGTAGTGTAATGTAGAACACAGCACAACACACATGCAATATGAGAAACTTCGAAAAACTCAAAAAAGTATAAAAATAAATCGAATTCTTCTGGAACAGTGTAGAGTAGTGTAGAACCCAGCACAACCCACATGCACCAGGAGAAACTTCGAAAAACTGAAAAAAGTATAAAAATAACTTGAACGCCTCTGAAACAGCGTAGAGTAGGTTAGAACCCAGCACAACCCATATGCACCAGGACAAACTTCGAAAAACTCAAAAAAGTAATGAAATAACTCGAAAATCACTGAAACAGCATAGAGTTGTTTAGAAAAAAGAACAACCCATATTCACCAGGAGAAACTTGGAACAACTCAGAAAAGTAATGAAATAACTGGAAAATCTCTGAAACAGCGTAGAGTCGTTTAGAAACCAGCACAACCCATATTCACCAGGAGAAACTTCGAAAAACTCATAAAAGTATGAAATCTTCTGCAGCAGCGTAGAGTAGTGTAACTAAGCAGCACAATAACAACGCAACATGAGAAACATCGAAAAACTCAAAAAAGTAATGAAATAACTGGAAAATCTCTGAAACAGCGTAAAGTAGTTTCGAAACCAGCAAAACCCATATTCACCAGGAGAAACTTCGAAAAACTCAGAAAAGTATGAAATCTTCTGCAGCAGCGTAGAGTAGTGTAATTTAGCAGCACAACACACAGGCAACATGAGAAACTTCGACAAACTCAAAAAAGTAATGAAATAACTCAAAAACCTCTGAAACATCATAGAGTAGTTTGAACCCAGCACAACCCATATGCACCAGGAGAAACTTCGAAAAACTGAAAAAAGTAATAAAATAACTCGTAATCTTCTGGAACAGTGGAGAGTAGTGCAAAACACAGCACAACCCATATGCACCAGGAGAAACTTCGAAAAACTCATAAAAGTATGAAATCTTCTGCAGCAGCGTAGAGTAGTGTAGCTAAGCTGCACAAAACATACGCAACATGAGAAACATCGAAAAACTCAAAAAAGTAATGAAATAACTGGAAAATCTCTGAAACAGCGTAAAGTAGTTTCGAAACCAGCAAAACCCATATTCACCAGGAGAAACTTCGAAAAACTCAGAAAAGTATGAAATCTTCTGCAGCAGCGTAGAGTAGTGTAATTTAGCAGCACAACACACAGGCAACATGAGAAACTTCGACAAACTCAAAAAAGTAATGAAATAACTCAAAAACCTCTGAAATAGCGTAGTGTAGTGTAGAGCACAGCAAAACACACATGCACCTGGAGAAACTTCGAAAAACACTGAAAAGTAATGAAATAACTAGAAAACCTCTGAAACAGCGTAGTGTAGTATAGAACACAGCACAACACACATGCAACATGAGAAACGTCGACAAACTCAAAAAAGTAATGAAATAACTCGAAAACCTCTGAAACAGCGTCGAGTAGTTTGAACCCAGCACAACCCATATGCACCAGGAGAAATTTCGAAAAACTGAAAAAAGTATAAAAAATAACTCGAAATCTTCTGGAACAGCGTTGAGTAGAGTAGAACCCAGCACAACCTATATGCACCAGGAGAAACTTCGACAAAATCAAAAAAGTATAAAAATAACTCGTAAACTTCTGACACAGCGTAGTGTAGTTAAGCACCCAGCACAACATATATGCAACATGAGAAACTTCGAAAAACTCAAAAAAGTAATGAAATAACTCGAAAATCTCTGAAACAGCGTAGAGTAGTTTCGAAACCAGCACAACCCATATTCACCAGGAGAAACTTCGAAAAACTCATAAAAGTATGAAATCTTCTGCAGCAGCGTAGAGTAGTGTAGCTAAGCTGCACAAAACATACGCAACATGAGAAACATCGCAAAACTCAAAAAAGTCATGAAATAACTGGAAAATCTCTGAAACAGCGTAAAGTAGTTCCGAAACCAGCAAAACCCATATTCACCAGGAGAAACTTCGAAAAACTCAGAAAAGTATGAAATCTTCTGCAGCAGCGTAGAGTAGTGTAATTTAGCAGCACAACACACAGGCAACATGAGAAACTTCGACAAACTCAAAAAAGTAATGAAATAACTCAAAAACCTCTGAAACATCATAGAGTAGTTTGAACCCAGCACAACCCATATGCACCAGGAGAAACTTCGAAAAACTGAAAAAAGTAATAAAATAACTCGTAATCTTCTGGAACAGTGGAGAGTAGTGCAAAACACAGCACAACCCATATGCACCAGGAGAAACTTCGAAAAACTGAAAAAAGTAATAAAATAACTCGTAATCTTCTGGAACAGTGGAGAGTAGTGCAAAACACAGCACAACCCATGTGCAACAGGAGAAACTTCGAAAAACTGAAAAAAGTATAAAAATAACTTGAACGCCTCTGAAACAGCGTAGAGTAGGTTAGAACCCAGCACAACCCATATGCACCAGGAGAAACTTCGAAAAACTCAAAAAAGTGTAAAAAATAACTCGAAATCGTCTGGAACAGTGTAGAGTAGTGCAAAACACAGCACAACCCATATGCAACAGGAGAAACTTCGTAAAATTGAAAAAAGTAATGAAATAACTCGAAAATCTCTGAAACAGCGTAGAGTAGTTTGAACCCAGCACAACACATATGCAACATGAGAAACTTCGAAAAACTGAAAAAAGTAATGAAATAACTCAAAAACCTCTGAAACAGCGTAGAGTAGTTTGAACCCAGCACAACACATATGCAACATGAGAAACTTCGAAAAACTGAAAAAAGTAATAAAATAACTCGAAATCGTCTGGAACAGTGTAGAATAGTGCAGAACACAACACAACCCATATGCAACATGAGAAACTTCGAAAAACTCAGAAAAGTAATGTAATAACTCCAAATCATCTGAAACTGCATAGAGTAATTAAGAAACCAGCACAACCCATATTCACAAGGAGAAACTTCGAAAAACTCATAAAAGTATGAAATCTTCTGCAGCAGCGTAGAGTAGTGTAACTAAGCAGCACAACACATACGCAACATGAGAAACATCGAAAAACTAAAAAAAGAATAAAAATAACTAGAAAACTTCTGAAACAGCGTAGTTTAGTGTAGAGCACAGCAAAACACACATGCACCTGGAGAAACTTCGAAAAACACTGAAAAGTAATGAAATAACTAGAAAACCTCTGAAACAGCGTAGTGTAATGTAGAACACAGTACAACACACATGCAATATGAGAAACTTCGAAAAACTCAAAAAAGTATAAAAATAAATCGAATTGTTCAGGAACAGTGTAGAGTAGTGTAGAACCCAGCACAACCCACATGCACCAGGAGAAACTTCGAAAAACTGAAAAAAGTATAAAAATAACTTGAACGCCTCTGAAACAGCGTAGAGTAGGTTAGAACCCAGCACAACCCATATGCACCAGGACAAACTTCGAAAAACTCAAAAAAGTAATGAAGTAACTCGAAAATCACTGAAACAGCATAGAGTTGTTTAGAAAAAAGAACAACCCATATTCACCAGGAGAAACTTGGAACAACTCAGAAAAGTAATGAAATAACTGGAAAATCTCTGAAACAGCGTAGAGTCGTTTAGAAAGCAGCACAACCCATATTCACCAGGAGAAACTTCGAAAAACTCATAAAAGTATGAAATCTTCTGCAGCAGCGTAGAGTAGTGTAACTAAGCAGCACAATAACAATGCAACATGAGAAACATCGAAAAACTAAAAAAAGTATAAAAATAACTAGAAAACTTCTGAAATAGCGTAGTGTAGTGTAGAGCACAGCAAAACACACATGCACCTGGAGAAACTTCGAAAAACACTGAAAAGTAATGAAATAACTAGAAAACCTCTGAAACAGCGTAGTGTAGTATAGAACACAGCACAACACACATGCAACATGAGAAACGTCGACAAACTCAAAAAAGTAATGAAATAACTCGAAAACCTCTGAAACAGCGTCGAGTAGTTTGAACCCAGCACAACCCATATGCACCAGGAGAAACTTCGAAAAACTGAAAAAAGTATAAAAAATAACTCGAAATCTTCTGGAACAGCGTTGAGTAGAGTAGAACCCAGCACAACCTATATGCACCAGGAGAAACTTCGACAAAATCAAAAAAGTATAAAAATAACTCGTAAACTTCTGACACAGCGTAGTGTAATTAAGCACCCAGCACAACATATATGCAACATGAGAAACTTCGAAAAACTTAAAAAAGTAATGAAATAACTCGAAAATCTCTGAAACAGCGTAGAGTAGTTTAGAAACCAGCACAACCCATATTCACCAGGAGAAACTTCGAAAAACTCATAAAAGTATGAAATCTTCTGCAGCAGCGTAGAGTAGTGTAGCTAAGCTGCACAAAACATACGCAACATGAGAAACATCGAAAAACTCAATAAAGTAATGAAATAACTGGAAAATCTCTGAAACAGCGTAAAGTAGTTTCGAAACCAGCAAAACCCATATTCACCAGGAGAAACTTCGAAAAACTCAGAAAAGTATGAAATCTTCTGCAGCAGCGTAGAGTAGTGTAATTTAGCAGCACAACACACAGGCAACATGAGAAACTTCGACAAACTCAAAAAAGTAATGAAATAACTCAAAAACCTCTGAAACATCATAGAGTAGTTTGAACCCAGCACAACCCATATGCACCAGGAGAAACTTCGAAAAACTGAAAAAAGTAATAAAATAACTCGTAATCTTCTGGAACAGTGGAGAGTAGTGCAAAACACAGCACAACCCATATGCACCAGGAGAAACTTCGAAAACTCAAAAAAGTGTAAAAAATAACTCGAAATCTTCTGGAACAGTGTAGAGTAGTGCAAAACACAGCACAACCCATATGCAACAGGAGAAACTTCGTAAAATTGAAAAAAGTAATGAAATAACTCGAAAATCTCTGAAACAGCGTAGAGTAGTTAAGCACCCAGCGCAACACATATGCAACATGAGAAACTTCGACAAACTCAAAAAAGTAATGAAATAACTCAAAAACCTCTGAAACAGCGTAGAGTAGTTTGAACCCAGCACAACCCATATGCACCAGGAGAAACTTCGAAAAACTCAAAAAAGTATAAAAATAACTCGTAAACTTCTGAAACAGCGTAGTGTAGTTAAGCACCCAGCGCAACACATATGCAACATGAGAAACTTCGAAAAACTCAAAAAAGTAATGAAATAACTCGAAAATCTCTGAAAGAGCGTAGAGTAGTTTAGAAACCAGCACAACCCATATTCACCAGGAGAAACATCGAAAAACTAAAAAAAGTATAAGAATAACTCGAAAACTTCTGAAACAGCGTAGTGTAGTGTAGAACACAGCACAACACACAGGCAACATGAGAAACTTCGACAAACTTAAAAAAGTAATGAAATAACTCGAAAACCTCTGAAACAGCGAAGAGTAGTTTGTTCCCAGCACAACCCATATGCACCAGGAGAAACTTCGAAAAACTTAAAAAAGTATGAAATCTTCTGCAGCAGCGTAGAGAAGTGAAACTAAGCAGCACAACAACAACGCAACATGAGAAACATCGAAAAACTAAAAAAAGTATAAAAATAACTAGAAACCTTCTGAAATAGCGTAGTTTAGTGTAGAGCACAGCAAAACACACATGCACCTGGAGAAACTTCGAAAAACACTGAAAAGTATAAAAATAACTCGAATTCTTCTGGAACAGTGTAGAGTAGTGTAGAACCCATATGCACCAGGAGAAACTTCGAAAAACTCAAACAAAAGTATAAAAATAACTCGAAATCTTCTGGAACAGTGTAGAGTAGTGCAAATCACAGCACAACCCATATGCAACAGGAGAAACTTCGAAAAATTGAAAAAAGTAATGAAATAACTCGAAAATCTCTGAAACAGCGTAGAGTAGTTAAGCACCCAGCGCAACACATATGCAACATGAGAAACTTCGAAAAACTGAAAAAAGTAATAAAATAACTCGAAATCGTCTGGAACAGTGTAGAATAGTGCAGAACACAACACAACCCATATGCAACATGAGAAACTTCGAAAAACTCAGAAAAGTAATGTAATAACTCCAAATCATCTGAAACTGCATAGAGTAATTAAGAAACCAGCACAACCCATATTCACAAGGAGAAACTTCGAAAAACTCATAAAAGTATGAAATCTTCTGCAGCAGCGTAGAGTAGTGTAACTAAGCAGCACAACACATACGCAACATGAGAAACATCGAAAAACTAAAAAAAGAATAAAAATAACTAGAAAACTTCTGAAACAGCGTAGTTTAGTGTAGAGCACAGCAAAACACACATGCACCTGGAGAAACTTCGAAAAACGCTGAAAAGTAATGAAATAACTAGAAAACCTCTGAAACAGCGTAGTGTAATGTAGAACACAGTACAACACACATACAATATGAGAAACTTCGAAAAACTCAAAAAAGTATAAAAATAAATCGAATTCTTCTGGAACAGTGTAGAGTAGTGTAGAACCCAGCACAACCCACATGCACCAGGAGAAACTTCGAAAAACTGAAAAAAGTATAAAAATAACTTGAACGCCTCTGAAACAGCGTAGAGTAGGTTAGAACCCAGCACAACCCATATGCACCAGGACAAACTTCGAAAAACTCAGAAAAGTAATGAAATAACTCGAAAATCACTGAAACAGCATAGAGTTGTTTAGAAAAACGAACAACCCATATTCACCAGGAGAAACTTGGAACAACTCAGAAAAGTAATGAAATAACTGGAAAATCTCTGAAACAGCGTAGAGTCGTTTAGAAACCAGCACAACCCATATTCACCAGGAGAAACTTCGAAAAACTCATAAAAGTATGAAATCTTCTGCAGCAGCGTAGAGTAGTGTAACTAAGCAGCACAATAACAATGCAACATGAGAAACATCGAAAAACTAAAAAAAGTATAAAAATAACTAGAAACCTTCTGAAATAGCGTAGTTTAGTGTAGAGCACAGCAAAACACACATGCACCTGGAGAAACTTCGAAAAACACTGAAAAGTATAAAAATAACTCGAATTCTTCTGGAACAGTGTAGAGTAGTGTAGAACCCATATGCACCAGGAGAAACTTCGAAAAACTCAAACAAAAGTATAAAAAATAACTCGAAATCTTCTGGAACAGTGTAGAGTAGTGCAAAACACAGCACAACCCATATGCAACAGGAGAAACTTCGAAAAATTGAAAAAAGTAATGAAATAACTCGAAAATCTCTGAAACAGCGTAGAGTAGTTAAGCACCCAGCGCAACACATATGCAACATGAGAAACTTCGAAAAACTGAAAAAAGTAATAAAATAACTCGAAATCGTCTGGAACAGTGTAGAATAGTGCAGAACACAACACAACCCATATGCAACATGAGAAACTTCGAAAAACTCAGAAAAGTAATGTAATAACTCCAAATCATCTGAAACTGCATAGAGTAATTAAGAAACCAGCACAACCCATATTCACAAGGAGAAACTTCGAAAAACTCATAAAAGTATGAAATCTTCTGCAGCAGCGTAGAGTAGTGTAACTAAGCAGCACAACACATACGCAACATGAGAAACATCGAAAAACTAAAAAAAGAATAAAAATAACTAGAAAACTTCTGAAACAGCGTAGTTTAGTGTAGAGCACAGCAAAACACACATGCACCTGGAGAAACTTCGAAAAACACTGAAAAGTAATGAAATAACTAGAAAACCTCTGAAACAGCGTAGTGTAGTATAGAACACAGCACAACACACATGCAACATGAGAAACGTCGACAAACTCAAAAAAGTAATGAAATAACTCGAAAACCTCTGAAACAGCGTCGAGTAGTTTGAACCCAGCACAACCCATATGCACCAGGAGAAACTTCGAAAAACTGAAAAAAGTATAAAAAATAACTCGAAATCTTCTGGAACAGCGTTGAGTAGAGTAGAACCCAGCACAACCTATATGCACCAGGAGAAACTTCGACAAAATCAAAAAAGTATAAAAATAACTCGTAAACTTCTGACACAGCGTAGTGTAATTAAGCACCCAGCACAACATATATGCAACATGAGAAACTTCGAAAAACTTAAAAAAGTAATGAAATAACTCGAAAATCTCTGAAACAGCGTAGAGTAGTTTAGAAACCAGCACAACCCATATTCACCAGGAGAAACTTCGAAAAACTCATAAAAGTATGAAATCTTCTGCAGCAGCGTAGAGTAGTGTAGCTAAGCTGCACAAAACATACGCAACATGAGAAACATCGAAAAACTCAATAAAGTAATGAAATAACTGGAAAATCTCTGAAACAGCGTAAAGTAGTTTCGAAACCAGCAAAACCCATATTCACCAGGAGAAACTTCGAAAAACTCAGAAAAGTATGAAATCTTCTGCAGCAGCGTAGAGTAGTGTAATTTAGCAGCACAACACACAGGCAACATGAGAAACTTCGACAAACTCAAAAAAGTAATGAAATAACTCAAAAACCTCTGAAACATCATAGAGTAGTTTGAACCCAGCACAACCCATATGCACCAGGAGAAACTTCGAAAAACTGAAAAAAGTAATAAAATAACTCGTAATCTTCTGGAACAGTGGAGAGTAGTGCAAAACACAGCACAACCCATATGCACCAGGAGAAACTTCGAAAACTCAAAAAAGTGTAAAAAATAACTCGAAATCTTCTGGAACAGTGTAGAGTAGTGCAAAACACAGCACAACCCATATGCAACAGGAGAAACTTCGTAAAATTGAAAAAAGTAATGAAATAACTCGAAAATCTCTGAAACAGCGTAGAGTAGTTAAGCACCCAGCGCAACACATATGCAACATGAGAAACTTCGACAAACTCAAAAAAGTAATGAAATAACTCAAAAACCTCTGAAACAGCGTAGAGTAGTTTGAACCCAGCACAACCCATATGCACCAGGAGAAACTTCGAAAAACTCAAAAAAGTATAAAAATAACTCGTAAACTTCTGAAACAGCGTAGTGTAGTTAAGCACCCAGCGCAACACATATGCAACATGAGAAACTTCGAAAAACTCAAAAAAGTAATGAAATAACTCGAAAATCTCTGAAAGAGCGTAGAGTAGTTTAGAAACCAGCACAACCCATATTCACCAGGAGAAACATCGAAAAACTAAAAAAAGTATAAGAATAACTCGAAAACTTCTGAAACAGCGTAGTGTAGTGTAGAACACAGCACAACACACAGGCAACATGAGAAACTTCGACAAACTTAAAAAAGTAATGAAATAACTCGAAAACCTCTGAAACAGCGAAGAGTAGTTTGTTCCCAGCACAACCCATATGCACCAGGAGAAACTTCGAAAAACTTAAAAAAGTATGAAATCTTCTGCAGCAGCGTAGAGAAGTGAAACTAAGCAGCACAACAACAACGCAACATGAGAAACATCGAAAAACTAAAAAAAGTATAAAAATAACTAGAAACCTTCTGAAATAGCGTAGTTTAGTGTAGAGCACAGCAAAACACACATGCACCTGGAGAAACTTCGAAAAACACTGAAAAGTATAAAAATAACTCGAATTCTTCTGGAACAGTGTAGAGTAGTGTAGAACCCATATGCACCAGGAGAAACTTCGAAAAACTCAAACAAAAGTATAAAAATAACTCGAAATCTTCTGGAACAGTGTAGAGTAGTGCAAATCACAGCACAACCCATATGCAACAGGAGAAACTTCGAAAAATTGAAAAAAGTAATGAAATAACTCGAAAATCTCTGAAACAGCGTAGAGTAGTTAAGCACCCAGCGCAACACATATGCAACATGAGAAACTTCGAAAAACTGAAAAAAGTAATAAAATAACTCGAAATCGTCTGGAACAGTGTAGAATAGTGCAGAACACAACACAACCCATATGCAACATGAGAAACTTCGAAAAACTCAGAAAAGTAATGTAATAACTCCAAATCATCTGAAACTGCATAGAGTAATTAAGAAACCAGCACAACCCATATTCACAAGGAGAAACTTCGAAAAACTCATAAAAGTATGAAATCTTCTGCAGCAGCGTAGAGTAGTGTAACTAAGCAGCACAACACATACGCAACATGAGAAACATCGAAAAACTAAAAAAAGAATAAAAATAACTAGAAAACTTCTGAAACAGCGTAGTTTAGTGTAGAGCACAGCAAAACACACATGCACCTGGAGAAACTTCGAAAAACGCTGAAAAGTAATGAAATAACTAGAAAACCTCTGAAACAGCGTAGTGTAATGTAGAACACAGTACAACACACATACAATATGAGAAACTTCGAAAAACTCAAAAAAGTATAAAAATAAATCGAATTCTTCTGGAACAGTGTAGAGTAGTGTAGAACCCAGCACAACCCACATGCACCAGGAGAAACTTCGAAAAACTGAAAAAAGTATAAAAATAACTTGAACGCCTCTGAAACAGCGTAGAGTAGGTTAGAACCCAGCACAACCCATATGCACCAGGACAAACTTCGAAAAACTCAGAAAAGTAATGAAATAACTCGAAAATCACTGAAACAGCATAGAGTTGTTTAGAAAAACGAACAACCCATATTCACCAGGAGAAACTTGGAACAACTCAGAAAAGTAATGAAATAACTGGAAAATCTCTGAAACAGCGTAGAGTCGTTTAGAAACCAGCACAACCCATATTCACCAGGAGAAACTTCGAAAAACTCATAAAAGTATGAAATCTTCTGCAGCAGCGTAGAGTAGTGTAACTAAGCAGCACAATAACAATGCAACATGAGAAACATCGAAAAACTAAAAAAAGTATAAAAATAACTAGAAACCTTCTGAAATAGCGTAGTTTAGTGTAGAGCACAGCAAAACACACATGCACCTGGAGAAACTTCGAAAAACACTGAAAAGTATAAAAATAACTCGAATTCTTCTGGAACAGTGTAGAGTAGTGTAGAACCCATATGCACCAGGAGAAACTTCGAAAAACTCAAACAAAAGTATAAAAAATAACTCGAAATCTTCTGGAACAGTGTAGAGTAGTGCAAAACACAGCACAACCCATATGCAACAGGAGAAACTTCGAAAAATTGAAAAAAGTAATGAAATAACTCGAAAATCTCTGAAACAGCGTAGAGTAGTTAAGCACCCAGCGCAACACATATGCAACATGAGAAACTTCGAAAAACTGAAAAAAGTAATAAAATAACTCGAAATCGTCTGGAACAGTGTAGAATAGTGCAGAACACAACACAACCCATATGCAACATGAGAAACTTCGAAAAACTCAGAAAAGTAATGTAATAACTCCAAATCATCTGAAACTGCATAGAGTAATTAAGAAACCAGCACAACCCATATTCACAAGGAGAAACTTCGAAAAACTCATAAAAGTATGAAATCTTCTGCAGCAGCGTAGAGTAGTGTAACTAAGCAGCACAACACATACGCAACATGAGAAACATCGAAAAACTAAAAAAAGAATAAAAATAACTAGAAAACTTCTGAAACAGCGTAGTTTAGTGTAGAGCACAGCAAAACACACATGCACCTGGAGAAACTTCGAAAAACACTGAAAAGTAATGAAATAACTAGAAAACCTCTGAAACAGCGTAGTGTAATGTAGAACACAGTACAACACACATGCAATATGAGAAACTTCGAAAAACTCAAAAAAGTATAAAAATAAATCGAATTCTTCTGGAACAGTGTAGAGTAGTGTAGAACCCAGCACAACCCACATGCACCAGGAGAAACTTCGAAAAACTCATAAAAGTATGAAATCTTCTGCAGCAGCGTAGAGTAGTGTAACTAAGCAGCACAATAACAATGCAACATGAGAAACATCGAAAAACTAAAAAAAGTATAAAAATAACTAGAAAACTTCTGAAATAGCATAGTGTAGTGTAGAGCACAGCAAAACACACATGCACCTGGAGAAACTTCGAAAAACACTGAAAAGTAATGAAATAACTCGAAAACCTCTGAAACAGCGTCGAGTAGTTTGAACCCAGCACAACCCATATGCACCAGGAGAAACTTCGAAAAACTGAAAAAAGTATAAAAAATAACTCGAAATCTTCTGGAACAGCGTTGAGTAGAGTAGAACCCAGCACAACATATATGCACCAGGAGAAACTTCGACAAAATCAAAAAAGTATAAAAATAACTCGTAAACTTCTGACACAGCGTAGTGTAGTTAAGCACCCAGCACAACATATATGCAACATGAGAAACTTCGAAAAACTCAAAAAAGTAATGAAATAACTCGAAATTCTCTGAAACAGCGTAGAGTAGTTTAGAAACCAGCACAACCCATATGCACCAGGAGAAAGTTCGAAAAACTCATAAAAGTATGAAATCTTCTGCAGCAGCGTAGAGTAGTGTAGCTAAGCTGCACAAAACATACGCAACATGAGAAACATCGAAAAACTCAATAAAGTAATGAAATAACTGGGAAATCTCTGAAACAGCGTAAAGTAGTTTCGAAACCAGCAAAACCCATATTCACCAGGAGAAACTTCGAAAAACTCAGAAAAGTATGAAATCTTCTGCAGCAGCGTAGAGTAGTGTAATTTAGCAGCACAACACACAGGCAACATGAGAAACTTCGACAAACTCAAAAAAGTAATGAAATAACTCAAAAACCTCTGAAACATCATAGAGTAGTTTGAACCCAGCACAACCCATATGCACCAGGAGAAACTTCGAAAAACTGAAAAAAGTAATAAAATAACTCGTAATCTTCTGGAACAGTGGAGAGTAGTGCAAAACACAGCACAACCCATATGCACCAGGAGAAACTTCGAAAACTGAAAAAAGTAATAAAATAACTCGTAATCTTCTGGAACAGTGGAGAGTAGTGCAAAACACAGCACAACCCATGTGCAACAGGAGAAACTTCGAAAAACTCAGAAAAGTAATGTAATAACTCCAAATCATCTGAAACTGCATAGAGTAATTAAGAAACCAGCACAACCCATATTCACAAGGAGAAACTTCGAAAAACTCATAAAAGTATGAAATCTTCTGCAGCAGCGTAGAGTAGTGTAACTAAGCAGCACAACACATACGCAACATGAGAAACATCGAAAAACTAAAAAAAGAATAAAAATAACTAGAAAACTTCTGAAACAGCGTAGTTTAGTGTAGAGCACAGCAAAACACACATGCACCTGGAGAAACTTCGAAAAACACTGAAAAGTAATGAAATAACTAGAAAACCTCTGAAACAGCGTAGTGTAATGTAGAACACAGTACAACACACATGCAATATGAGAAACTTCGAAAAACTCAAAAAAGTATAAAAATAAATCGAATTCTTCTGGAACAGTGTAGAGTAGTGTAGAACCCAGCACAACCTACATGCACCAGGAGAAACTTCGAAAAACTGAAAAAAGTATAAAAATAACTTGAACGCCTCTGAAACAGCGTAGAGTAGGTTAGAACCCAGCACAACCCATATGCACCAGGACAAACTTCGAAAAACTCAAAAAAGTAATGAAATAACTCGAAAATCACTGAAACAGCATAGAGTTGTTTAGAAAAAAGAACAACCCATATTCACCAGGAGAAACTTGGAACAACTCAGAAAAGTAATGAAATAACTGGAAAATCTCTGAAACAGCGTAGAGTCGTTTAGAAACCAGCACAACCCATATTCACCAGGAGAAACTTCGAAAAACTCATAAAAGTATGAAATCTTCTGCAGCAGCGTAGAGTAGTGTAACTAAGCAGCACAATAACAATGCAACATGAGAAACATCGAAAAACTAAAAAAAGTATACAAATAACTAGAAAACTTCTGAAATAGCGTAGTGTAGTGTAGAGCACAGCAAAACACACATGCACCTGGAGAAACTTCGAAAAACACTGAAAAGTAATGAAATAACTAGAAAACCTCTGAAACAGCGTAGTGTAGTATAGAACACAGCACAACACACATGCAACATGAGAAACGTCGACAAACTCAAAAAAGTAATAAAATAACTCGAAAACCTCTGAAACAGCGTCGAGTAGTTTGAACCCAGCACAACCCATATGCACCAGGAGAAACTTCGAAAAACTGAAAAAAGTATAAAAAATAACTCGAAATCATCTGGAACAGCGTTGAGTAGAGTAGAACCCAGCACAACCTATATGCACCAGGAGAAACTTCGACAAAATCAAAAAAGTATAAAAATAACTCGTAAACTTCTGACACAGCGTAGTGTAGTTAAGCACCCAGCACAACATATATGCAACATGAGAAACTTCGAAAAACTCAAAAAAGTAATGAAATAACTCGAAAATCTCTGAAACAGCGTAGAGTAGTTTAGAAACCAGCACAACCCATATTCACCAGGAGAAACTTCGAAAAACTCATAAAAGTATGAAATCTTCTGCAGCAGCGTAGAGTAGTGTAGCTAAGCTGCACAAAACATACGCAACATGAGAAACATCGAAAAACTCAAAAAAGTAATGAAATAACTGGAAAATCTCTGAAACAGCGTAGAGTAGTTTCGAAACCAGCAAAACCCATATTCACCAGGAGAAACTTCGAAAAACTCAGAAAAGTATGAAATCTTCTGCAGCAGCGTAGATTAGTGTAATTTAGCAGCACAACACACAGACAACATGAGAAACTTCGACACACTCAAAAAAGTAATGAAATAACTCAAAAACCTCTGAAACATCATAGCTTAGTTTGAACCCAGCGCAACACATATGCAACATGAGAAACTTCGAACAACTGAACAAAGTAATAAAATAACTTGAAATCTTCTGGAACAGTGGAGAGTAGTGCAAAACACAGCACAACACACATGCAATATGAGAAACTTCGACAAACTCAAAAAAGTAATGAAATAACTCGAAAACCTCTGAAACAGCATCGAGTAGTTTGAACCCAGCACAACCCATATGCACCAGGAGAAACTTCGAAAAACTGAAAGAAGTAATAAAATAACTCGTAATCTTCTGGAACAGTGGAGAGTAGTGCAAAACACAGCACAACCCATAGGCAACAGGAGAAACTTCGAAAAACTGAAAAAAGTAATGAAATAACTCGAAAATCTCTGAAACAGCGTAGAGTAGTTAAGCACCCAGCGCAACACATATGCAACATGAGAAACTTCGAAAAACTGAAAAAAGTAATAAAATAACTCGAAATCGTCTGGAACAGTGTAGAATAGTGCAGAACACAACACAACCCATATGCAACATGAGAAACTCCGAAAAACTCAGAAAAGTAATGTAATAACTCCAAATCATCTGAAACTGCGTAGAATAATTAAGAAACCAGCACAACCCATATTCACATGGAGAAACTTCGAAAAACTCATAAAAGTATGAAATCTACTGCAGCAGCGTAGAGTAGCGTAACTAAGCAGCACAACACATACGCAACATGAGAAACATCGAAAAACTAAAAAAAGAATAAAAATAACTAGAAAACTTCTGAAATAGCGTAGTGTAGTGTAGAGCACAGCAAAACACACATGCACCTGGAGAAACTTCGAAAAACACTGAAAAGTAATGAAATAACTAGAAAACCTCTGAAACAGCGTAGTGTAGTATAGAACACAGCACAACACACATGCAACATGAGAAACGTCGACTAACTCAAAAAAGTAATAAAATAACTCGAAAACCTCTGAAACAGCGTCGAGTAGTTTAGAAACCAGCACAACCCATATTCACCAGGAGAAACTTCGAAAAACTCATAAAAGTATGAAATCTTCTGCAGCAGCGTAGAGTAGTGTAGCTAAGCTGCACAAAACATACGCAACATGAGAAACATCGAAAAACTCAATAAAGTAATGAAATAACTGGAAAATCTCTGAAACAGCGTAAAGTAGTTTCGAAACCAGCAAAACCCATATTCACCAGGAGAAACTTCGAAAAACTCAGAAAAGTATGAAATCTTCTGCAGCAGCGTAGAGTAGTGTAATTTAGCAGCACAACACACAGGCAACATGAGAAACTTCGACAAACTCAAAAAAGTAATGAAATAACTCAAAAACCTCTGAAACATCATAGAGTAGTTTGAACCCAGCACAACCCATATGCACCAGGAGAAACTTCGAAAAACTGAAAAAAGTAATAAAATAACTCGTAATCTTCTGGAACAGTGGAGAGTAGTGCAAAACACAGCACAACCCATATGCACCAGGAGAAACTTCGAAAACTCAAAAAAGTGTAAAAAATAACTCGAAATCTTCTGGAACAGTGTAGAGTAGTGCAAAACACAGCACAACCCATATGCAACAGGAGAAACTTCGTAAAATTGAAAAAAGTAATGAAATAACTCGAAAATCTCTGAAACAGCGTAGAGTAGTTAAGCACCCAGCGCAACACATATGCAACATGAGAAACTTCGACAAACTCAAAAAAGTAATGAAATAACTCAAAAACCTCTGAAACAGCGTAGAGTAGTTTGAACCCAGCACAACCCATATGCACCAGGAGAAACTTCGAAAAACTCAAAAAAGTATAAAAATAACTCGTAAACTTCTGAAACAGCGTAGTGTAGTTAAGCACCCAGCGCAACACATATGCAACATGAGAAACTTCGAAAAACTCAAAAAAGTAATGAAATAACTCGAAAATCTCTGAAAGAGCGTAGAGTAGTTTAGAAACCAGCACAACCCATATTCACCAGGAGAAACATCGAAAAACTAAAAAAAGTATAAGAATAACTCGAAAACTTCTGAAACAGCGTAGTGTAGTGTAGAACACAGCACAACACACAGGCAACATGAGAAACTTCGACAAACTTAAAAAAGTAATGAAATAACTCGAAAACCTCTGAAACAGCGAAGAGTAGTTTGTTCCCAGCACAACCCATATGCACCAGGAGAAACTTCGAAAAACTCATAAAAGTATGAAATCTTCTGCAGCAGCGTAGAGTAGTGTAACTAAGCAGCACAACACATACGCAACATGAGAAACATCGAAAAACTAAAAAAAGTATAAAAATAACTAGAAAACTTCTGAAATAGCGTAGTGTAGTGTAGAGCACAGCAAAACACACATGCACCTGGAGAAACTTCGAAAAACACTGAAAAGTAATGAAATAACTAGAAAACCTCTGAAACAGCGTAGTGTAGTATAGAACACAGCACAACACACATGCAACATGAGAAACGTCGACAAACTCAAAAAAGTAATAAAATAACTCGAAAACCTCTGAAACAGCGTCGAGTAGTTTGAACCCAGCACAACCCATATGCACCAGGAGAAACTTCGAAAAACTGAAAAAAGTATAAAAAATAACTCGAAATCTTCTGGAACAGCGTTGAGTAGAGTAGAACCCAGCACAACCTATATGCACCAGGAGAAACTTCGACAAAATCAAAAAAGTATAAAAATAACTCGTAAACTTCTGACACAGCGTAGTGTAATTAAGCACCCAGCACAACATATATGCAACATGAGAAACTTCGAAAAACTCAAAAAAGTAATGAAATAACTCGAAAATCTCTGAAACAGCGTAGAGTAGTTTAGAAACCAGCACAACCCATATTCACCAGGAGAAACTTCGAAAAACTCATAAAAGTATGAAATCTTCTGCAGCAGCGTAGAGTAGTGTAGCTAAGCTGCACAAAACATACGCAACATGAGAAACATCGAAAAACTCAAAAAAGTAATGAAATAACTGGAAAATCTCTGAAACAGCGTAAAGTAGTTTCGAAACCAGCAAAACCCATATTCACCAGGAGAAACTTCGAAAAACTCAGAAAAGTATGAAATCTTCTGCAGCAGCGTAGAGTAGTGTAATTTAGCAGCACAACACACAGGCAACATGAGAAACTTCGACAAACTCAAAAAAGTAATGAAATAACTCAAAAACCTCTGAAACATCATAGAGTAGTTTGAACCCAGCACAACCCATATGCACCAGGAGAAACTTCGAAAAACTGAAAAAAGTAATAAAATAACTCGTAATCTTCTGGAACAGTGGAGAGTAGTGCAAAACACAGCACAACCCATATGCACCAGGAGAAACTTCGAAAACTCAAAAAAGTGTAAAAAAATAACTCGAAATCTTCTGGAACAGTGTAGAGTAGTGCAAAACACAGCACAACCCATATGCAACAGGAGAAACTTCGTAAAATTGAAAAAAGTAATGAAATAACTCGAAAATCTCTGAAACAGCGTAGAGTAGTTAAGCACCCAGCGCAACACATATGCAACATGAGAAACTTCGACAAACTCAAAAAAGTAATGAAATAACTCAAAAACCTCTGAAACAGCGTAGAGTAGTTTGAACCCAGCACAACCCATATGCACCAGGAGAAACTTCGAAAAACTCAAAAAAGTATAAAAATAACTCGTAAACTTCTGAAACAGCGTAGTGTAGTTAAGCACCCAGCGCAACACATATGCAACATGAGAAACTTCGACAAACTCAAAAAAGTAATGAAATAACTCGAAAATCTCTGAAAGAGCGTAGAGTAGTTTAGAAACCAGCACAACCCATATTCACCAGGAGAAACATCGAAAAACTAAAAAAAGTATAAGAATAACTCGAAAACTTCTGAAACAGCGTAGTGTAGTGTAGAACACAGCACAACACACAGGCAACATGAGAAACTTCGACAAACTTAAAAAAGTAATGAAATAACTCGAAAACCTCTGAAACAGCGAAGAGTAGTTTGTTCCCAGCACAACCCATATGCACCAGGAGAAACTTCGAAAAACTTAAAAAAGTATGAAATCTTCTGCAGCAGCGTAGAGAAGTGAAACTAAGCAGCACAACAACAACGCAACATGAGAAACATCGAAAAACTAAAAAAAGTATAAAAATAACTAGAAACCTTCTGAAATAGCGTAGTTTAGTGTAGAGCACAGCAAAACACACATGCACCTGGAGAAACTTCGAAAAACACTGAAAAGTATAAAAATAACTCGAATTCTTCTGGAACAGTGTAGAGTAGTGTAGAACCCATATGCACCAGGAGAAACTTCGAAAAACTCAAACAAAAGTATAAAAAATAACTCGAAATCTTCTGGAACAGTGTAGAGTAGTGCAAATCACAGCACAACCCATATGCAACAGGAGAAACTTCGAAAAATTGAAAAAAGTAATGAAATAACTCGAAAATCTCTGAAACAGCGTAGAGTAGTTAAGCACCCAGCGCAACACATATGCAACATGAGAAACTTCGAAAAACTGAAAAAAGTAATAAAATAACTCGAAATCGTCTGGAACAGTGTAGAATAGTGCAGAACACAACACAACCCATATGCAACATGAGAAACTTCGAAAAACTCAGAAAAGTAATGTAATAACTCCAAATCATCTGAAACTGCATAGAGTAATTAAGAAACCAGCACAACCCATATTCACAAGGAGAAACTTCGAAAAACTCATAAAAGTATGAAATCTTCTGCAGCAGCGTAGAGTAGTGTAACTAAGCAGCACAACACATACGCAACATGAGAAACATCGAAAAACTAAAAAAAGAATAAAAATAACTAGAAAACTTCTGAAACAGCGTAGTTTAGTGTAGAGCACAGCAAAACACACATGCACCTGGAGAAACTTCGAAAAACACTGAAACGTAATGAAATAACTAGAAAACCTCTGAAACAGCGTAGTGTAATGTAGAACACAGTACAACACACATACAATATGAGAAACTTCGAAAAACTCAAAAAAGTATAAAAATAAATCGAATTCTTCTGGAACAGTGTAGAGTAGTGTAGAACCCAGCACAACCCACATGCACCAGGAGAAACTTCGAAAAACTGAAAAAAGTATAAAAATAACTTGAACGCCTCTGAAACAGCGTAGAGTAGGTTAGAACCCAGCACAACCCATATGCACCAGGACAAACTTCGAAAAACTCAGAAAAGTAATGAAATAACTCGAAAATACTGAAACAGCATAGAGTTGTTTAGAAAAACGAACAACCCATATTCACCAGGAGAAACTTGGAACAACTCAGAAAAGTAATGAAATAACTGGAAAATCTCTGAAACAGCGTAGAGTCGTTTAGAAACCAGCACAACCCATATTCACCAGGAGAAACTTCGAAAAACTCATAAAAGTATGAAATCTTCTGCAGCAGCGTAGAGTAGTGTAACTAAGCAGCACAATAACAATGCAACATGAGAAACATCGAAAAACTAAAAAAAGTATAAAAATAACTAGAAACCTTCTGAAATAGCGTAGTTTAGTGTAGAGCACAGCAAAACACACATGCACCTGGAGAAACTTCGAAAAACACTGAAAAGTATAAAAATAACTCGAATTCTTCTGGAACAGTGTAGAGTAGTGTAGAACCCATATGCACCAGGAGAAACTTCGAAAAACTCAAACAACAGTATACAAAATAACTCGAAATCTTCTGGAACAGTGTAGAGTAGTGCAAAACACAGCACAACCCATATGCAACAGGAGAAACTTCGAAAAATTGAAAAAAGTAATGAAATAACTCGAAAATCTCTGAAACAGCGTAGAGTAGTTAAGCACCCAGCGCAACACATATGCAACATGAGAAACTTCGAAAAACTGAAAAAAGTAATAAAATAACTCGAAATCGTCTGGAACAGTGTAGAATAGTGCAGAACACAACACAACCCATATGCAACATGAGAAACTTCGAAAAACTCAGAAAAGTAATGTAATAACTCCAAATCATCTGAAACTGCATAGAGTAATTAAGAAACCAGCACAACCCATATTCACAAGGAGAAACTTCGAAAAACTCATAAAAGTATGAAATCTTCTGCAGCAGCGTAGAGTAGTGTAACTAAGCAGCACAACACATACGCAACATGAGAAACATCGAAAAACTAAAAAAAGAATAAAAATAACTAGAAAACTTCTGAAACAGCGTAGTTTAGTGTAGAGCACAGCAAAACACACATGCACCTGGAGAAACTTCGAAAAACACTGAAAAGTAATGAAATAACTAGAAAACCTCTGAAACAGCGTAGTGTAATGTAGAACACAGTACAACACACATGCAATATGAGAAACTTCGAAAAACTCAAAAAAGTATAAAAATAAATCGAATTCTTCTGGAACAGTGTAGAGTAGTGTAGAACCCAGCACAACCCACATGCACCAGGAGAAACTTCGAAAAACTCATAAAAGTATGAAATCTTCTGCAGCAGCGTAGAGTAGTGTAACTAAGCAGCACAATAACAATGCAACATGAGAAACATCGAAAAACTAAAAAAAAGTATAAAAATAACTAGAAAACTTCTGAAATAGCATAGTGTAGTGTAGAGCACAGCAAAACACACATGCACCTGGAGAAACTTCGAAAAACACTGAAAAGTAATGAAATAACTAGAAAACCTCTGAAACAGCGTAGTGTAGTATAGAACACAGCACAACACACATGCAACATGAGAAACGTCGACAAACTCAAAAAAGTAATAAAATAACTCGAAAACCTCTGAAACAGCGTCGAGTAGTTTGAACCCAGCACAACCCATATGCACCAGGAGAAACTTCGAAAAACTGAAAAAAGTATAAAAAATAACTCGAAATCTTCTGGAACAGCGTTGAGTAGAGTAGAACCCAGCACAACCTATATGCACCAGGAGAAACTTCGACAAAATCAAAAAAGTATAAAAATAACTCGTAAACTTCTGACACAGCGTAGTGTAGTTAAGCACCCAGCACAACATATATGCAACATGAGAAACTTCGAAAAACTCAAAAAAGTAATGAAATAACTCGAAATTCTCTGAAACAGCGTAGAGTAGTTTAGAAACCAGCACAACCCATATTCACCAGGAGAAACTTCGAAAAACTCATAAAAGTATGAAATCTTCTGCAGCAGCGTAGAGTAGTGTAGCTAAGCTGCACAAAACATACGCAACATGAGAAACATCGAAAAACTCAATAAAGTAATGAAATAACTGGGAAATCTCTGAAACAGCGTAAAGTAGTTTCGAAACCAGCAAAACCCATATTCACCAGGAGAAACTTCGAAAAACTCAGAAAAGTATGAAATCTTCTGCAGCAGCGTAGAGTAGTGTAATTTAGCAGCACAACACACAGGCAACATGAGAAACTTCGACAAACTCAAAAAAGTAATGAAATAACTCAAAAACCTCTGAAACATCATAGAGTAGTTTGAACCCAGCACAACCCATATGCACCAGGAGAAACTTCGAAAAACTGAAAAAAGTAATAAAATAACTCGTAATCTTCTGGAACAGTGGAGAGTAGTGCAAAACACAGCACAACCCATATGCACCAGGAGAAACTTCGAAAACTGAAAAAAGTAATAAAATAACTCGTAATCTTCTGGAACAGTGGAGAGTAGTGCAAAACACAGCACAACCCATGTGCAACAGGAGAAACTTCGAAAAACTCAGAAAAGTAATGTAATAACTCCAAATCATCTGAAACTGCATAGAGTAATTAAGAAACCAGCACAACCCATATTCACATGGAGAAACTTCGAAAAACTCATAAAAGTATGAAATCTTCTGCAGCAGCGTAGAGTAGTGTAACTAAGCAGCACAACACATACGCAACATGAGAAACATCGAAAAACTAAAAAAAGAATAAAAATAACTAGAAAACTTCTGAAACAGCGTAGTTTAGTGTAGAGCACAGCAAAACACACATGCACCTGGAGAAACTTCGAAAAACACTGAAAAGTAATGAAATAACTAGAAAACCTCTGAAACAGCGTAGTGTAATGTAGAACACAGTACAACACACATGCAATATGAGAAACTTCGAAAAACTCAAAAAAGTATAAAAATAAATCGAATTCTTCTGGAACAGTGTAGAGTAGTGTAGAACCCAGCACAACCTACATGCACCAGGAGAAACTTCGAAAAACTGAAAAAAGTATAAAAATAACTTGAACGCCTCTGAAACAGCGTAGAGTAGGTTAGAACCCAGCACAACCCATATGCACCAGGACAAACTTCGAAAAACTCAAAAAAGTAATGAAATAACTCGAAAATCACTGAAACAGCATAGAGTTGTTTAGAAAAAAGAACAACCCATATTCACCAGGAGAAACTTGGAACAACTCAGAAAAGTAATGAAATAACTGGAAAATCTCTGAAACAGCGTAGAGTCGTTTAGAAACCAGCACAACCCATATTCACCAGGAGAAACTTCGAAAAACTCATAAAAGTATGAAATCTTCTGCAGCAGCGTAGAGTAGTGTAACTAAGCAGCACAATAACAATGCAACATGAGAAACATCGAAAAACTAAAAAAAGTATAAAAATAACTAGAAAACTTCTGAAATAGCGTAGTGTAGTGTAGAGCACAGCAAAACACACATGCACCTGGAGAAACTTCGAAAAACACTGAAAAGTAATGAAATAACTAGAAAACCTCTGAAACAGCGTAGTGTAGTATAGAACACAGCACAACACACATGCAACATGAGAAACGTCGACAAACTCAAAAAAGTAATAAAATAACTCGAAAACCTCTGAAACAGCGTCGAGTAGTTTAGAAACCAGCACAACCCATATTCACCAGGAGAAACTTCGAAAAACTCATAAAAGTATGAAATCTTCTGCAGCAGCGTAGAGTAGTGTAGCTAAGCTGCACAAAACATACGCAACATGAGAAACATCGAAAAACTCAATAAAGTAATGAAATAACTGGAAAATCTCTGAAACAGCGTAAAGTAGTTTCGAAACCAGCAAAACCCATATTCACCAGGAGAAACTTCGAAAAACTCAGAAAAGTATGAAATCTTCTGCAGCAGCGTAGAGTAGTGTAATTTAGCAGCACAACACACAGGCAACATGAGAAACTTCGACAAACTCAAAAAAGTAATGAAATAACTCAAAAACCTCTGAAACATCATAGAGTAGTTTGAACCCAGCACAACCCATATGCACCAGGAGAAACTTCGAAAAACTGAAAAAAGTAATAAAATAACTCGTAATCTTCTGGAACAGTGGAGAGTAGTGCAAAACACAGCACAACCCATATGCACCAGGAGAAACTTCGAAAACTCAAAAAAGTGTAAAAAATAACTCGAAATCTTCTGGAACAGTGTAGAGTAGTGCAAAACACAGCACAACCCATATGCAACAGGAGAAACTTCGTAAAATTGAAAAAAGTAATGAAATAACTCGAAAATCTCTGAAACAGCGTAGAGTAGTTAAGCACCCAGCGCAACACATATGCAACATGAGAAACTTCGACAAACTCAAAAAAGTAATGAAATAACTCAAAAACCTCTGAAACAGCGTAGAGTAATTTGAACCCAGCACAACCCATATGCACCAGGAGAAACTTCGAAAAACTCAAAAAAGTATAAAAATAACTCGTAAACTTCTGAAACAGCGTAGTGTAGTTAAGCACCCAGCGCAACACATATGCAACATGAGAAACTTCGAAAAACTCAAAAAAGTAATGAAATAACTCGAAAATCTCTGAAAGAGCGTAGAGTAGTTTAGAAACCAGCACAACCCATATTCACCAGGAGAAACATCGAAAAACTAAAAAAAGTATAAGAATAACTCGAAAACTTCTGAAACAGCGTAGTGTAGTGTAGAACACAGCACAACACACAGGCAACATGAGAAACTTCGACAAACTTAAAAAAGTAATGAAATAACTCGAAAACCTCTGAAACAGCGAAGAGTAGTTTGTTCCCAGCACAACCCATATGCACCAGGAGAAACTTCGAAAAACTTAAAAAAGTATGAAATCTTCTGCAGCAGCGTAGAGAAGTGAAACTAAGCAGCACAACAACAACGCAACATGAGAAACATCGAAAAACTAAAAAAAGTATAAAAATAACTAGAAACCTTCTGAAATAGCGTAGTTTAGTGTAGAGCACAGCAAAACACACATGCACCTGGAGAAACTTCGAAAAACACTGAAAAGTATAAAAATAACTCGAATTCTTCTGGAACAGTGTAGAGTAGTGTAGAACCCATATGCACCAGGAGAAACTTCGAAAAACTCAAACAAAAGTATAAAAAATAACTCGAAATCTTCTGGAACAGTGTAGAGTAGTGCAAATCACAGCACAACCCATATGCAACAGGAGAAACTTCGAAAAATTGAAAAAAGTAATGAAATAACTCGAAAATCTCTGAAACAGCGTAGAGTAGTTAAGCACCCAGCGCAACACATATGCAACATGAGAAACTTCGAAAAACTGAAAAAAGTAATAAAATAACTCGAAATCGTCTGGAACAGTGTAGAATAGTGCAGAACACAACACAACCCATATGCAACATGAGAAACTTCGAAAAACTCAGAAAAGTAATGTAATAACTCCAAATCATCTGAAACTGCATAGAGTAATTAAGAAACCAGCACAACCCATATTCACAAGGAGAAACTTCGAAAAACTCATAAAAGTATGAAATCTTCTGCAGCAGCGTAGAGTAGTGTAACTAAGCAGCACAACACATACGCAACATGAGAAACATCGAAAAACTAAAAAAAGAATAAAAATAACTAGAAAACTTCTGAAACAGCGTAGTTTAGTGTAGAGCACAGCAAAACACACATGCACCTGGAGAAACTTCGAAAAACACTGAAACGTAATGAAATAACTAGAAAACCTCTGAAACAGCGTAGTGTAATGTAGAACACAGTACAACACACATACAATATGAGAAACTTCGAAAAACTCAAAAAAGTATAAAAATAAATCGAATTCTTCTGGAACAGTGTAGAGTAGTGTAGAACCCAGCACAACCCACATGCACCAGGAGAAACTTCGAAAAACTGAAAAAAGTATAAAAATAACTTGAACGCCTCTGAAACAGCGTAGAGTAGGTTAGAACCCAGCACAACCCATATGCACCAGGACAAACTTCGAAAAACTCAGAAAAGTAATGAAATAACTCGAAAATACTGAAACAGCATAGAGTTGTTTAGAAAAACGAACAACCCATATTCACCAGGAGAAACTTGGAACAACTCAGAAAAGTAATGAAATAACTGGAAAATCTCTGAAACAGCGTAGAGTCGTTTAGAAACCAGCACAACCCATATTCACCAGGAGAAACTTCGAAAAACTCATAAAAGTATGAAATCTTCTGCAGCAGCGTAGAGTAGTGTAACTAAGCAGCACAATAACAATGCAACATGAGAAACATCGAAAAACTAAAAAAAGTATAAAAATAACTAGAAACCTTCTGAAATAGCGTAGTTTAGTGTAGAGCACAGCAAAACACACATGCACCTGGAGAAACTTCGAAAAACACTGAAAAGTATAAAAATAACTCGAATTCTTCTGGAACAGTGTAGAGTAGTGTAGAACCCATATGCACCAGGAGAAACTTCGAAAAACTCAAACAACAGTATACAAAATAACTCGAAATCTTCTGGAACAGTGTAGAGTAGTGCAAAACACAGCACAACCCATATGCAACAGGAGAAACTTCGAAAAATTGAAAAAAGTAATGAAATAACTCGAAAATCTCTGAAACAGCGTAGAGTAGTTAAGCACCCAGCGCAACACATATGCAACATGAGAAACTTCGAAAAACTGAAAAAAGTAATAAAATAACTCGAAATCGTCTGGAACAGTGTAGAATAGTGCAGAACACAACACAACCCATATGCAACATGAGAAACTTCGAAAAACTCAGAAAAGTAATGTAATAACTCCAAATCATCTGAAACTGCATAGAGTAATTAAGAAACCAGCACAACCCATATTCACAAGGAGAAACTTCGAAAAACTCATAAAAGTATGAAATCTTCTGCAGCAGCGTAGAGTAGTGTAACTAAGCAGCACAACACATACGCAACATGAGAAACATCGAAAAACTAAAAAAAGAATAAAAATAACTAGAAAACTTCTGAAACAGCGTAGTTTAGTGTAGAGCACAGCAAAACACACATGCACCTGGAGAAACTTCGAAAAACACTGAAAAGTAATGAAATAACTAGAAAACCTCTGAAACAGCGTAGTGTAATGTAGAACACAGTACAACACACATGCAATATGAGAAACTTCGAAAAACTCAAAAAAGTATAAAAATAAATCGAATTCTTCTGGAACAGTGTAGAGTAGTGTAGAACCCAGCACAACCCACATGCACCAGGAGAAACTTCGAAAAACTCATAAAAGTATGAAATCTTCTGCAGCAGCGTAGAGTAGTGTAACTAAGCAGCACAATAACAATGCAACATGAGAAACATCGAAAAACTAAAAAAAAGTATAAAAATAACTAGAAAACTTCTGAAATAGCATAGTGTAGTGTAGAGCACAGCAAAACACACATGCACCTGGAGAAACTTCGAAAAACACTGAAAAGTAATGAAATAACTAGAAAACCTCTGAAACAGCGTAGTGTAGTATAGAACACAGCACAACACACATGCAACATGAGAAACGTCGACAAACTCAAAAAAGTAATAAAATAACTCGAAAACCTCTGAAACAGCGTCGAGTAGTTTGAACCCAGCACAACCCATATGCACCAGGAGAAACTTCGAAAAACTGAAAAAAGTATAAAAAATAACTCGAAATCTTCTGGAACAGCGTTGAGTAGAGTAGAACCCAGCACAACCTATATGCACCAGGAGAAACTTCGACAAAATCAAAAAAGTATAAAAATAACTCGTAAACTTCTGACACAGCGTAGTGTAGTTAAGCACCCAGCACAACATATATGCAACATGAGAAACTTCGAAAAACTCAAAAAAGTAATGAAATAACTCGAAATTCTCTGAAACAGCGTAGAGTAGTTTAGAAACCAGCACAACCCATATTCACCAGGAGAAACTTCGAAAAACTCATAAAAGTATGAAATCTTCTGCAGCAGCGTAGAGTAGTGTAGCTAAGCTGCACAAACATACGCAACATGAGAAACATCGAAAAACTCAATAAAGTAATGAAATAACTGGGAAATCTCTGAAACAGCGTAAAGTAGTTTCGAAACCAGCAAAACCCATATTCACCAGGAGAAACTTCGAAAAACTCAGAAAAGTATGAAATCTTCTGCAGCAGCGTAGAGTAGTGTAATTTAGCAGCACAACACACAGGCAACATGAGAAACTTCGACAAACTCAAAAAAGTAATGAAATAACTCAAAAACCTCTGAAACATCATAGAGTAGTTTGAACCCAGCACAACCCATATGCACCAGGAGAAACTTCGAAAAACTGAAAAAAGTAATAA